>NW_026732691.1:0-512614 GCF_028476545.2 Physella acuta | reverse complement strand
ATATATATATATATATATATATATATATATATATATATACATATATATGAGTGTGTGTATATATGTATGTATATATACTTCACCCAATAGCAGACACTCATACTAGATTTTAGTATATTTATTTTTTAAGATCCTTATTATTGTCCCTACTTTAATTTCAAACACAATACCTTGACCTTGCACCTGGCCACCGCGCGTGCCTCCACCAGCCTGGAGTGCAACCCCCGCAGCGCCAAGATGAGCTGTCTGATGGGCTGTTTCGGCTGCTTCGAGGCCTTCGGTGTGGAGCTCTACGACATGGCCGCATGTTGCCGGGACTGCCGGCTGACCAACGCGGAGATTATCGACGACGGGCCGTCCCGATGTTCACGAGACTACATCCGCCGCAGCTGGCTCAAGCGTATTGGATGAACCAAGGGATGTTGTAGTTGTGTCCCTATGTGTCGTTTTTCAAGGGTGAACCAGGGCTATGGGAGTTGTTTCCCTTGGTGAACTTTTTAAGAAAGGATGTTATAAATCTGGCTCGCTGGGGAATGGGATTTAATTTATTAATAAATAAAATATTTAAAATAATGTATCAGTGTCTTTCTTTTTAAATAGTGTTTACTTTTTTCCGTTTACAACTTAATAATATTTTTTTAATGTTTTAATTAATTAATATATTTTTTAAATGTGTCTGTATCTTTATTTTTAATTAGTTATTATGTTTTTTAAGTTAACTATATCCTACTGAAAGCTTTTTTTTTCTTTCTAGACCTGTTAATACATTTGTGGCAGCAAATGCCAATGCTTCAAGTGTTCTAAATGAGCTATGAATTGGTGCAAATATTAGTGGCCTTTCCATAAAAGTGGCCCAGTTTGGCCTTTCCAAAAAAGTGGCCCAGGTGGCTAAAGTTGGCCCCTATGGATGTAACTTCGCTTCTCGTTGGAATCACGAACACGTCAAAAGACAACTCAATACAAAGTGGTATAAAGGCAGAGTGTTAAAATACGTAGTACGGCGTGCAGTTATCGTACCAACTGCCTTAAGTTTGGACCAGTAAAGATATTTTGGTAGTTTTGAATGACAACACAATGATAGCAATATTAGAATTAAACCAATGTTTCGTGTTTTTAGAAATGTATACAAATTCCATAAAACTCATATGACAAGATCACAGAGCTCAAAATTTCCTTTAAAAATGATGAATTTTTTGATGATGAGAGCGATGGGGCCTTGGAGAAGGTAGTGCAGCAGTTTGACAATGGCGACAAGACACAGGCAGAGAATGGTAAGGGAGGTAAACCAGCATGATTGCTCCAATAGTTTTGTCGTTTAATGTGGAGTACATTCCCTTGAATAAAAACTCACCTAAAGGTTAAAATAAATAAATCATATATTACATGGGTCGAGTCGGTAAAGCTCATGGTTGCTAAACCGAAAAGTCTCGAGTTCGAACCCTCGGGCAGATGAGGCTCGTTAGCTGGGGACAGCCACTCCTAGGAGAGACAACTCCAAAATTAAGCAAATGCTGCCTTGTAGTTTGTTCTTGGTTGGACAAAGGCTATGGAAGCAAATCCAAAAAGAAAAGCAGGCTGAAATCGGAGTCAATGGCCTCAATGGCGCATAACCAGTTGACACGTAACGCTTAATTGTGTTGGAGGCGTGGTCGAGTCGGCAAAAAGCTCATTGTTGATAAATTCGAACAAAGTCTCGAGTTCAAACCCACTGGCAGATAAATCTCGATCCCCTTTAACACTAATAATTAAGAACGAAGAAGAAGAATATATTACAAAGATCAGAGTTGCATTCAAGAATTAATATTAGTTAATTGTGTCAAATATATTTTAATTATATATTTTATATTCATATAAAGAAAAACGGGAATTTCTTGAAATATTAAAAATTATGAATACTCTAAAAACATTACTGCTAGGTAGGGGTCGCAACCTGCGAGATGCGGCTCTCTTTTGATGTCAAGTTGCGGCTCTTAAAAAAAAATAAAAATAAATAAATAAATAAAAAAAATAAAAAAAATAAAAAGTTGCGGCTCTTCAGCTCCATGCTCAAATATTTATAATTACTTTATTTTATTTTTTAAAACTCATAAAAATATTCTTCTGCAACTCTCGGTGATGAACAATAATAATAAAACATAAAGAATTTACACTCACTATTCTATAAGACTATTTATAGTTACTCCCTACTTCACTGTACTTCCTATTAAATTGTCCATTCGGAATTGTAACATTCAACTTCATGGTGGATATCATAAAGAAACTAAAAGAGCTAAATGTAAGACTGAAAGGAAAACCCAGCCTTTGCTTTGCTCGAAGAAGTGGTTTGTTTCAAAAAAAAAAAAAAACTTTTTTTTTTTGTTAAAGAAATGGAGAGCGGTAAATTACTTAATTAAGAAAAATCTGAAGAAAAAAAAATTATCGCGATGAAACCAATGCATTTCTATAAACAAAATAAAGGATGTTTTCACTGAGAGATTTGAGCAATTAAAAACAAATTCAAGTACTCTGACGATTATAGTAGACCCACAGAAAAAAACGAGATTATTTCATACATTAAGCTATTTTTTTTAAATTATATATATATATATATATATATATATATATATATATATATATATATATATATATATATATATATATATATATATATATATATATATATATATATATATATATATATATAATGTTTGTGGCTCTTTAAAAACTGTGTAATTTTGTAAATTGTAAGTTTTGGCTCTTCCGACTCAAAAGGTTGCCGACCCCTGCTACTAGGTTTAAAACTTGTTATTATCTTACCTATCCACTGTTCTAAAGGCCCTTTTAATGTTAATTTCATACTAGATAAATACCCAACCTTACGATAACCTTAGCACAGGGGTCGGCAACCTTTTGAGATGGAAGAGGCTAAAGTTACAATTTACAAAATATCCCAGTTTCTAAAGAGCCACTAAGATTATTTTTTTCAGTATTTGTTATTTGATAAGGATTAGGTTAATACATTTGATTTTGATTTGAAATAAATAGCGCTAAATATGAACTTATTATATCATATAAGAACAAAAAAAAATGTTTCGCACAAAAATTGTTTTAGCTAGATCTGCTATGATAAAATTAGAAATTACATAATTAACTATACGACTATCCCAATCCACTTTGGTGGCCAATAACTTTTTTTTTCTTTCTTTACGGACACCACTGGTTCAGTAGTTATCTATCATTGCCAGGCAGGCCTCAGCACGGCAAACTCCGACTAACTGGTTTGGATATCGGTTTGATTACTGTATCGGTCGCTTCTGTCTTTCGGTTCTCACAAGGCTTATCTTTCACCCCACGCGAACCCAGTCTAGTACCTTACAGCTGAACCGTAGGAAACTAATATCTAACATACTTCGTCACTTAGGTCAAATTATTGCATACTGACAGGTAGAGGAATGCATTCTGAATAAAATAACATTCCCCATGTAACGACAATCGAAAAAGGCGGCCCTTGGGCAGTGGCAAACATGGAATAGTCGCCATGGTGCTGCTTGCAGCGGCTGTGGGGTTGAGCCTGGTGCCCAAGCTGCTGCCCGTATACTTTCTGCGTTACCTATTCTCACTGTTCTCTGGTGAGTTTTTTAATCCTATTTAAAGTTGTTTTTCTTTACAGTATAATATTTTATGACTTTTGAAAATGAAACTATTCAAATATTAATCATTGTGCACGGAAATGGAGAGCCGCACCATGACATCAAATTAGCTCTCGAGCCGTATTTTGCCGACCCTGCGCTAACATATTAAGTGAGATTTCAGTAGAACAGATATAAAAATACGCACTATTACAGACAACTTCCAATATCGCAAAGTTAATCTTCTTGATATTAATAGGATAGATGGTTGATACTAGTGGTATACTAATTATAGGATTAACATCTAACAATTACTAGGAGTTGTTATTAACATTTTGTTTTTAATCACCAAATTTTTTAGATATTTTTCTTGTAATTTAATTTTTTATAATTAATTTTAACGTTTGTTTACTTGTTTTTATTTCAGAAAAAAATTATTGATTGTTATTTCCCCTGAAAAAAAGGTTCTACGCGCGAGATATTTTGTCAGAAACAGAAGACGACAGCAAACCGCTGTGAACTGTGTTACACCTTGGTGCACTCTCGGGACTAACACTAATATTCTGTGTCAATGTTTAGTTTCACGTGGGGTGGGGGATGGGGGAAGTGTGTGATCGAAACTAGTATGGGGGAATTGAATGTTTGGGCGATTTTGGTGGAGACTATTTTTGTATCGAGGTTAGATTTGGGAGATTTTTAGTTTTGGAGAATTGATTGTTGGAGAATTTAGTGGGGGATAATTTAGTGTGGGAGATTTTAGTGTGGGAGAATTTAGTGTGCGAGAATTTAGTGTGAGAGAATTCAGTGTGCGAGAATTTAGTGTGGGAGAATTTAGTGTGGGAGAAATGATTATGTGGTGTTGTAGTGTAGACAAAGGAAATCATTAGAGTGTGGATATATAAATAAATCTAAGTGTGATTGGGTTTACTGTGGGTAAGTTGAGTGGGGGTGTTTGGATTAGTGGGGAGGGGGGGGGGTAGACTTGTCCTTTTGGGTGTGGTTTAATCAACCTCCGTATCATGTGACAGTTTGAGAGAGAGTGAACTTGTAACTTCTCTTGCGTAGTCAAGTAGTTGAAGTGGGCGAAATAATGTTGTTGAAGAATGTTTTATTTTTGTGATATCGCTGTGTCGAGGATTGTGGATGAGAAGAATTTGAGAGTGGTGAAGTAGTCGAAAGCTTGGTCGAGTATTTAAAATGGGCGAAGTGAGGCTGTTGACGAGTGTTTATTTTACGAGAGTTGAGTAATCGTGAAGTTGTTTGAGTAGTTGATCTTTGAGAGATGATGAGTTCGATTTGCTGGCGATTGTGACGGAACCTCCCACCTAAGATTTCTCCTAGGTGGGTGTCGTCAGGCTGAGGAATAAAAATTGAAAAATTAGCCACTCGTACATTTGAAGCCACCCAATACAAGAACTGGGTGACTCATCTCGAGGGCATGTGCACTTCGAGGGATGTGTAGGCGCAACCCCACAGCGGTCGTTGGCGAGATTTGCAATTGATTGCTTGAGGAGTTGAGTTGTAGATTGACCGCCTCTCGACCCCGAAAGGCAAAAGGTCCACCATCTGGATCTTTTTTTTTTTTTTGTTTCTTATTTTTTTTTTTAAGTCTCAGTTTGTAGATATACATTTTCAGCTTGCCCAGCCAATGTGTGGTGGCACTGGCTGATTTTTCTACTTTCATCATTCGACTTTTGAAGACTGCCGCAGATTTACAAACTTTTAACTATTCTGAAATTTTCATACTTAGTCATTCATTCTGTTATTTACATATTATGTACAAAGCTAAAATGATAGAAATTTGGAAGGAAGGGGGGGGGGGGAGATGGTTTCCAGGAGCGTGAGATCTTTGCTAGTTCTGAAAAGGTAAACATTTATGAATTAGATGAGATTTGGATATAATAATAAGAGTGGAGGGCTTTAGTAAAATTCCATAATGTCTAAATTTGGCTTCAGAAGTTGCTGTGAGTTTCCTAAAGAGGGAAGGAGAGAAGGTTGTCATTTTTACAAAATATACATGAATTATAATTTATTACATACATTAGATAATTATAAACATTCACACGTTGCATTTATACCTATCATTTGTAAACAGTCTACTGCTTCTATTATTATTTATTTTTTTTATCTATAGATTTATTTATTTTATTTTTTAACAGGGTTTAAAATTTGAAAATGTATCAGTACAAATAAAATTAGAGGTTAATTAAACTTGTAAATAAGGTGCAAGTCATGAAATTAAATAAAATTAAAACATATTTTACAGCATTAGTAAAAATATGTGACATCGTGGTAAACTTAAAGGTAAATAACTCCATTTCCCTAACAACTGTAATATTAAATAGATTATCTCCCTTACTTGTTTTGTTTGTGTGTTTATCTAGATTCTAGATGATATATTTAAGAAATAGTAGTTAATTTTTACATAGCTAATGGCGAAAACTCAGAATATAATTTAGAAGGGAGAGAAGACCATGGAAAAGGTTAAAATTATCATAATCCACAATATTCATAATATTGTGGATTATGAATATCTATATATATAATTCTCTTCTGGGAGCCGTTAGAAAACAAGCTGCAAGCGCGCCTTACAGTCAGAAATGCAATAAAAACGATGTTTCACAACTTTTCTTGGTATTTACATTAAAGCTGGTTTATATAAGTAACTTCTAGTTATTCGATTAACAACTACCAATTACTAGGTGTTGTAATTAACATTTTGTTATTAATCATCAAAGGTTTTAAATATTTTTGTTGTAGGTTAATTTTTTATAATTTATACTAGAGTTTGTTTACTTGTTTCTGCTTCTAAATATGTTATTTATTTTTTCATTTCCTTTTATCGTTTAATTTTATAGTTACCTCCCCTTAAACAAAAACAATGTTTGTTTTCTCCCCTAACAAAATAGTTCCACGCGCGAGATATTTTGACTCAAACAATAGACCAGATCAAACCTCTGTGAACTGTGTTACACCTTAGCGCAGTCTCGGGAATAACACTAATAATCTGTGTCAGCGTTTAGTTCCATGTGGGGTGGGGGGACGGGAGGTGTGTGATGGAATCTAATATGGGGGAGTTAAATGTTTTGGTGATTTTGGTTTAGACTATTTTTACAAGCTTTTATTTAACTCACTTCCTCGTCAGTCGTCAGTCGTCAGTCGTAAGTCTAGACCGAAACGCAGGAGTGAAAATTCGGACAGTTCTACTTGACCGATACGATTCACATTTGACACGTGGGTCAAGACATGAAGACAATGCAATCTGAAATTAAATTTGACTTAATAGGATGCCTAATTAATTTTTTATGAATTAATTAAAATTTGGACCGAAGTAGTAGGCATGTCTATCCAAACCACACCACACGCGTCATCACCTTCAATAGCTGCGCCATCACGTTCAATGGCTGCGTTCAAAAACCATTGCGCGCCTACTGAACGTGATGTTCAGTAGGCGCGCAATGGTTTTTAGTCATGTAACTCTATTGTAAATAAAACATGTAAAGTACTGAAAAAAAAATTCATAAAAAACGTTTTAATAACAAGCTTTTATGTAATGATGCACTAAAAAGTAGAAAATAAATTATAGACTACTATTTAAATAACTATAAAGAAAAGCGTGGGTGTCTTCCTTAACATTAGTAAAGGTATCCAATAGATACTAAAGTGACCCACGCTTTTCTTTTTAGTTATTTAAATAGTAGTCTATAATTTATTTTCTACTTTTTAGTGCATTATTACATAAAAGCTTGTTATTATAACGTTTTTTATGAATTTTTTATATCCAGTTTAGATTTGGGAGATTGTTGGTATGGGAGAATTTAGTATGGGAGAATTTAGTGTGTGAGAATAAAGTGTGGGAAAATAAAGTGTTGGAGAATTTAGTGTGGGAGAATTTAGTGTGGGAGAATTTAATGTGGCAGAATAAAGTGTGGGAGAATTTAGTGTGGGACAATTAAGTGTGGGAGAATTAAGTGTGGGAGAATTTAGTGTGCGAGAATTTAGTGTGGGAGAATAAAGTGTGGGAAAATTTAGTATTGGAGAATATAGTGTAGTGGGATAAGTTGACACATTTTGTGTGTGGTGGGATTAGTAGACGCATGTTGTGTGTGGTGGGATTAGTGGACACAATTTTGTGTGTGGTGGGATTAGTGGACGCATTTTAAGTGTGGTGGGATTAGTGGACGCATGTTGTGTGTGGTGGACTTAGCGGACGCATGTTGTGTGTGGTGGGATTAGTGGACGCATGTTGTGTGTGGTGGGATTAGTGGAAGCTTTCAGATTTTCTTCACATATTTTTATTTAATACGTTACGTATAGTGTATTATTCAAAGTATAATAACTAAAATTAAGGACGAAGAAGAAGAGAAGGTACACACGATAAACTGATCACCACAAGGACTAGAATAAACCTAACAAAATCCTAACATGAACCTACTATAAACTAACATAAACCGAACTTGAATCGCGCATGTGGCTAATATGAACTTATAATTTAAGTCAAACCTAACATCAAGTTTGAACCTATAATGAACCTACCTAAAGCGGAACATGTTATGAACCTAACTGAATACTAGCAAGTTGCTTAATTGTACACCTTAATTGAACGTAATACGAATTACTAAATTGCACTCGATATTAAATTTACAAAAGCTAAATTGAATTAAGCATAAACCTAACATGGCCGTACCACGAACCTGACATACACGTATTATGAGCCTAACATAAACCTATGAACCTACTGTACTTCCATATCCAGCTTTATTTTCGCACGGTTAAAATCACATGTTATACGACGTCATTTGGGTTCTGTAAGGTCCATTGGTCTATCTTAGACTAATATGGGAAAAATTATATGCAATACTATGTATTACGTGTAAAAAAAAAGAAAAAAAAACGTATCTGTTATTATTTAAAAAAAAAAAAAAAAAAAAAAAAAAAAAAAAAAAAAAAAAAAAAAAAAAAATCTATATATAATCTATACCGAATGCGCAGACTAAATCAACAACATTAAAACATACTTTAAACTAGTCGACACATACAGAGCGCAATATCCACACACAATACAAACCACCCACGGAAATAACACATCTGGAAATAGATTCCGTCTAGACAGAATTAACGCCCCAGTGAACATGAAAATTAACAAAGTAGAACGCCTATTCTCAGCGCTACAATTTAGCGACCATACAGCAGTTCTGACAAACTTTAAACAACGAACAAACACAAAGCAAACACAAACATAACACATACTGGAAATTCAAAAATTCACTATTACTAGACGAGCGCTACACAAAAGCATATAAGACATAATACAATTTTACACAGTCATCACCAAAATTTTACAAAATCTAACATTGGGACGATTTTAAATAAGACTTTAAGCGTATATCAATTTAATATGCTTGTATCATTAATAGCATTAATAGGCTCGGAAAACCAAACACACCACACTCTCATTCTAGAACAAAGCATACACAGATCAAAACAAATCAAACAAATAATGGACGAAAACAACCAAGAAACGACTGACCCAAGAAAGATTTTAAAATCGACCCGCGCTTTTTATTTAACTTATCTTCATAATCTTTTCCCCTTCGTGCCCAATTCACAAATGGCAGATAAAGCAAAGATCGTGTTTCAATCACCTCGACATACAGGGAGATAATGTGGTCAGTACTAAGCCTATCCGCCTTAGTTACCTAAGGTGCGCCAGGTACCCATCAGAGCTGGGTGAACTCACGGAGCCCAACAGAACTGAGCCCGGAACTCGAGACATTCGGACTAGCAGTAGAAAGCTTTGTGTTTAGTATTATAGCTTAAAAAGTGAACTCTTACTTTTGTAATTTAACGCTTGTGAAAGCTCGTTAATATATAGGGTATAAGACATACTTTTTCCCTACTATTTAGTCTTAAATTCGCCACACACTAACTTCCCCCACACTAAAATCTCGCATACTAAACTCTCTCACACTAAATTCTCCCACGTTAAATTATCCCACACTAAATTCTCCCACACTAAATTCTCCCTCACTGAACTCTCACACAAAAAATCTCCCACATCTAAACATGATACAAAAATAGTCTCCACCAAAATCATCCAAACATTCACTAACCCCTTACTTGATTCCATCACACACTTCCCCCCCCCCCCCCCAGAACATTGGTGTTAGTCCCAAGAGTGCACCAAGGTGTAACACAGTTCACAACGATTTGCTGTCGTCTTGTTCCTGTCAAAATATCTCGCGCTTAGAACTTTTTTGTCAGGGGAAAAAACAAAGAATGTGTTTTTTATGAAGGGAAATAATTATTTAATTAAACGATAAAAAGAAGTAAAAAATATATTAATATATATTGAAACAAACAAAAAATAAACCCACGTTAGTATAAATTATAAAAGAAATAATGTTACAAGAAAACTATTTAAACTTTTGGTAATTAATAAAAAATGTGAATTACAACTCCATTTAATTGTTAGCTGTTAATTTAAAAATTAGTAGTCACTAGTATCAACCAGCTGTAATATTAATACAAAGAAGATTTTAATCCTTTCACTATCTGAAAAGAGATTCTAATTATTTCTGCATATTTACTGCGTGTTCACTGAAGATTCGCATAACTATTACCATATTATTTAACTAGTTGCAATAATAATTAAAATATGATGTCACAGGCTCTAAAAAAACATCAAAGCCAAATGTAGTCGTTCGCATCGCTATGTTAACCGTTTAAAAAATGATAGAACGCGATTTTGATTCCAATCATATATGCCCTCCTTATTAGCAGCGGTTATTGACCGTTACCGCCGTATAATTTTTATTTTTTGTAAATCTCATATTGAGTTTAAGGTGAGCTTACAAAATTTTACTTAAAATAGTAAAACATTGAGACTAACTCTGTTTTTAGTGGGATTATCTTCATTTTTTATTAAGCTTTCTAACTAACATACTTATTTTAGGTTTAACCGTTTAGCAGACTATGCAAAATGTCTCACAAACTAGGTACCTTATTAGCGGTATCAATACCGCATTTTTATGTTCCTCCATTTTATAGGAATTATTTCACCAATTTTTATACATTTTTTTTCTTAAAGAATGTTAATAATTAAACTAGTAAATGAGTAGATTCAAAGATAACAAATTAACCATTTTAAAATAGTAAAAATTGTATGAGTTTAGCTAATATGTTGCGGCCTATACTACGTGCTACTAATGATTGAATTAGGTATACGATAACGCAACACAAAGTTGAAATTAAGTTATACATAGAATGATTTACAACTAAAAATAATGACACCAAGGTTGATTTTAGTAAGACTGTACTATTTTTAGTTTAATTTTTTAAAAACGAAAATCATCTTTTTCGTCATGCATTATAGATCTAGTAGAGCAGGGGTCTCCAAACTACGGCCCGCGAAGTCCTCTCATCCGGCCCGCGGAGATGATTTTGTCCAAGGAAAAATAGTTTGTTGGTGATGATGAGGAACTTTGCGCAGAAAAATCAAAGACATGCCTGTTAGAATCTGGCCCCCGAACTGAAATTCAATAGTTAATGCGGCCCTCAGACTGAAAAGTTTGGAGACCCCTGTAGTAGAGGATTAAATCTAAAAATCGAGAAAAGCGGTATCGCTAATATTTCGTCGCTATATCCGTTGGGATTTAGATCAATTAAAAAAAGAAAACTTTCAGACTTAATTTGAATTTAGTGTGAGTCGGTACATTTTTAATATTATTTTCACACATGTTTTTACTTTCTTCTTCATACGTTTAAAAGCTGTAAAACCCGACTAAAAAATAGAACTCGTAGGCCTAAGTGTTAGCGATATCGATACTACCTTTCTCCGCTTTTGTATTCCGTTATATTTGTATTATATTATAAGGCCATTATGTCTATTTAAAATATAAAATAAAGATATATCTAAGCTGTCTTAAACATTATAAGCCAAAGGTGGATATTATTAATTGAACAGTGGTTGATTAAATTCACCAAGTAGACTGTGCGGGATCCAAAATGTTATTAATATAAGAAATATTAGTTAAAAACACAACATTTTACGAGTGTGTTCATTCTATTGTAACAAGCTGAATGTGTACACTGATAGTCTTCATTTATTTCATATCCCATTAGTTTATCTTGCTAAAGAATAAAACAAACCCTTGTAAACAAAGGCCTATATTTATTTGCTTGTTACCCACACACTCAAATAACGATTCTATAAGAAGATGGGGGGGGGGGGGGGGTAGGCGGACTTTCTGACTTAAAGACCTTTGACTCGGTTGCGAATTAAGTTGCTTCTTTTCGAATACTACATCTAATAAACCGAGAGCACCATAGCACTTTATAAATTTAGCTCAACAACGATTTTTGCTAGGTCATCTATAATTAATAGGTACGTCATCCCAAAAATTACCTATATAGCCACGGCTAAAACAACCCCAAAGCCAATAATTAAACATCTGAATAAAATCATTAGAGAGTACATATTTCAGACCACAATTACAAACATTAGCCACAACACGCTAGTACAAAACTAACTTCATGGAGGAATAAACCTGCACGATATACAGACCAAAATCAATACATTCAGACTAACACACATTAGCAGAATAATTTGTCAACCAAACTTTCACCCTTTAGTTTACTGCTATATAGGCATTCAGCTCAACACACTTACAAAAATCAATAACACAACTCCAAATTACAAAAACATAGTCCCTTTTACACAGAATGCTTACAAATATTAAACAACTACGAAAAAATTGTACACGAAAAATCACAAAACATTTACAAAAAGTTAGTTCAAAAACTCTCAACCCCACTATACAACAGATTCAATGGCGTAGGAAATACGCTCTAACAGACACAATAGACACCTTCAGGAACCTACACCTCAAAACCATCACACCCAAGGTGTCACACACTTCACAGCGGTTTGCTGTCGTCTTCTGTTTCTGTCATAATATCTCGTGCGTAGAACTTTTTTGTCAGGGGAAAAAAACAAACATATTTTTTTGCAAGGGAGGTAATTATAAAATTAAACAATAAAAAAAAAGAAAAAAGATTTAATACATATTGAAAGAAAAACCAAGTAAACAAACTTTAGTATTAATTATAAAATATTAAACCTCAAGAAAAATATCTAAAACATTTGGTGATTAATAACAAAATGTTAAATCACAGCTCCTAGTAATTATTAGTTGCTAATCCAATTATAAGTAGTCAATAGTATCAACCAGCTGTAATATTAATACCAAGAAAACAAATGTTAAATGTATAATTTAGTGTAGCCTCGTTTATATATTTTTTTAAATATCCGGCTGCCGGGGCCGAGAGGCGGTCAATCGAACTACCATCAAGCAATCAATTGCAACGACCGCTGTGGGTTTGCGCCTACATATCCCTCGAAATGCACATGTACTCGAGATGAGTCACCCAGTACTTGTATTGGGTGGTTTCAATCTTTTATTTTTCAGCCTGACGACACCCACCTAGGACAGGGGTCGGCAACCTTTGGAAGCGGAAGAGCCAAAAGTTACAATTTTCAAAATTTCCCTTGTTTTAAAGAGCCACTAACATTTATTTTATTTCAAATATTTTATTTTTTTATTAAGATTATTAGTATTTGTTCAAGGAGCTGGAGAGCCGCATCTTGATGTCAAAAGAGCCGCATGCGGCTCGCGAGCCGCAGGTTGCCGACCCCTGACCTAGGAGAAATCTTAGATGAAAGGTCCGTCACATTCGCCAGCCAATCGAACTCATCTACAACGTCAAACACAACTACCTCGCTCCCAACAAACTCACTACCACTCTGACGACACCCACCTAGGAGAAATCCTAGGTGGGAGGTCCGTCACATTCGCCAGCCAATCGACTCATCTACAAGGTCAAACACAACTACCTCGCTCCCAACAAACTCACTACCACTCTGACGACACCCACCTAGGAGATATCTTAGGTGGGAGGCTTCCGTCAAACACTAGCAAATCAACTAACCATATCTCAAAGACCAACTACTCAATCTTACCTAAAATAAACAATCGTCAACAGCTTCACTTCGCCCACTTCAACTACTACACCAAGCTCAAAACCCTCGACTCAGCAACATCAGCAAAACTTCACTCTTCAACGTCATTTCGCCCAACTCAATTACTCGGCTACGTCACAACTTCACTCTTCTTCAAAACCACAATGAACAATATTTCAAAGCAACTCACTTCGAACGATCTCTCAACCAACCTAGGAAAAACCATACTTCAACGCAAGGACACTACCTCAACCACCCTCTCCAAGTTCTACACCATTCGATCAACTCCACCATCAACGACAAGACACCAAACTAGCTCTCTCAAAGTACAACTACCAACTAAGAATCAACCACTACCCAACAAAGATTGTATCACTCGCAAATAGCAAGGCCAAAGGACGATAAGCGATCATGTTTTGTCATGTACTTTATGTTATTTTAAAAGAAACCAAGAAACCGGAAGTGAAAACAAGTGAATCAAGGAAACAGGAAAATATGGAAAATACGACAAGCAAGGATTAAACTGTTTAAATATGTATAATATTTCATGTATGTATATTCTCATGTAACCTACTCTTGCTGCCTCCCCGTTCGTAGGGTAGACAGCAAGTGAGGAAGTCTATTAAACATAAAAAAAGTATCTGTTCTTATCAGCTTAATATCTGATACGTGGCTCATTGAGTCACTACGATATTAAACTGATTTTTGGTACTCGGCGGGATGCCCGGGGCTTGCTCCGCTCTCGCCACGGGTCGGCCCGGTATTGCAGTTCTTCCGGGAATGGCCCATTCAAAAAAAGAGAAAAAAATAACAAAAAAAAAAAACCCATATACTACTAAAGTCCACAACAAACATACATTATAGGGATCATTTTTAAAGCTGAACAAACCCCTCGCCTTTTACCAAAGTTTCCAATCCCCTACCCATGAGTCCATATCACTATGTACCACGCAGCTATCACCAAAGTCTAAAATGGGGTTGCGCCCATTCCCGTTCCCATTAAGTCGAGAGACCCGGAATGGAGCCACCCGAACTACGGCCCAGGCAGCCCCACGAAATCACAGATCCCACCCCCCCATCCCCAACCCCACCCCCAGATTCAACGAAGCCAACAACCCCCACAATAGAATCGCCTGCAGAAGAAAGTCCCGATCCCCCCTCGACTCAACCAACACCAAGTACAGTCATACAGGTAGTCATTCAAGCTAACGGCCGTGCCAATCTACGTGGACACATCATCCGCCAACTCATAAGCCCACACCAAATTTTGCTGATGAACTGCATCAGCCCACACCAAATTTTGCTAATGAACTACATCAGCCCACACCAAATTTTGCAAATGAACTACGGACGGGGAGACACATGGTTCCATTCGTCCGAAAGCCCCAACGTGGCTGAACTGGACAACACAACCAAACAGTACGGACCTTACTCACTACACTTTACGATCTACCATAAGTACATAATCAATGGAACACCAAAATGGGCTCCCCCGGCACTTGAAAACGACACCCTGCTCAAAGCTCCAAGAATAATTAGCAAAACAGAACCATCAGTCAATAAAATTCCACACACCAACAATCGAAGCTTTACCATCTTCACAGATAACCCGGCAACCATCCCTCACTACATCAAATTCAATTACAAAAACAAATCTATTAACATTCTCATAGCCATCCAAGGAAGAAAAAAAGCATGCCAAACATGCGCATCCACACAACACTGGACAAATCAGTGTTACCTAACAAAACAAGACTCGCCACGACAGGAAACTACGTGTGTATATATATATATATATATATATATATATATATATATATATATATATATATATATATATATATATATATATATATATATATGTGTGTGTGTGTATTTATTTATATATATATATATATATGTGTATTTATATATATATATATATATATATATATATATATATATATATATATATATATATATATATATATA
Organism: Physella acuta; assembly: GCF_028476545.2. Lineage (NCBI taxonomy): Eukaryota > Metazoa > Mollusca > Gastropoda > Physidae > Physella > Physella acuta. The sequence goes on along the minus strand of NW_026732691.1, from coordinate 497,014 downwards.
TATATATATATATATATATAAGTATATTGATTTTTAAGAACATTGTGGCTTTACAAATTGCAAATACGGTTACCAAGCCATTAAGCGACAAAGTTTTCGAAGAAATCGGGCCTTTACTTTTAGCAAACAAATATTTAGCCCTGTTCATCCGAAACTGTTTCTGAAGGATATAGACAAGCAAAGAAGCTGGGGAAATGGCTACCATGGTAATGGGGTGGGAAGGAGTGATGGTATCCACCAAAATCACCCATACTCAGAGTCTCTTCCAGGCATCTCTTCGGGGGGGCGAAGCCTCCCCGAAAAATTTTTACTGCCCCCCCCCCCCCCCGAACGGAATGAATTTTATATAATTTATATAGAAAATATATACTTTTAACAGTGTCCGCCCCCCCCCCCCCCGAAGAAAGTCTACCGCCTCCACCCCCCCCCCCCCCGAAAATTTCAAGTGCCCCCCCACGCAGAAAAAAGTCTGGAAGAAACACTGCCCATACTAGATTCCATTTCGCAAATCCCCCCCCCCCCCCACATAATATTAGTGTTAGTCCCGAGTGCACCAATGTGTAACACAGTTCACACCGGTTTGCTCTCGTCTTTTGTTTGTTAGAACGTATCTCGCGCGTGGGACTTTTTGTCAGGGGAGAAAACAAACAATTTCTTGTTTCAAGGGAGGTAATTATAAAATTAAAAGATAAAAAGAAGTGAAAAAAGTACTAATAATTTTGAAACAAAAAACAAGTAAACTGACTTCAGTGTTAATTATAGAAAAATAAATTTCAAAAACTTTTCTTAAAACATTTGGTATTTTATTACATAATAATAATTACAACTACCAGTAATTTTTAATGTTAATCCAATAATCAAATGTAACTAGTTTCAACCAGCTGTAATATTAATACCAAGAAGTTTAATGATCATTATTAGTTCATTGCATCAGGACCTTCTAAAGGCGTTTTTGTTAACATTTGTTATATAAATGTGTGTATATAAATAAATCTATGGTGGGTGTGACTGGGTTTACTGTGGGTAAGTTGAGTGGGGGGATCCTAGATGAGTGGGGGTGGGGTGGGGGGGGGCTGTCCTTCTGGGTTTGGCTTAATCGACCACCGGAACGTGTGACATCGTAGCGGATTGCGTCATTTGTAAACGGTACTTTACGTATTTTTTCATCTAAGACTAAATAGTAGGGAAAAAAGCATTATTAACGAGCTTTCACAAGCGTTAAATTACAAAAGTAAGAGTACACTTTTTAAGCTATAATACTAAACACAAAGCTTTCTACTGCTAGTCCGAATGTCTCGAGTTCCGGGCTCTGTTCTGTTGGGCTCCGTGAGTTCACCCAGCTCTGATGGGTACTTGGCGCACATTAGGTAACTAAGGCGGATCGGCTTAGTACTAACCACATTATCTCCCTGTATGTCGAGGTGATTGAAACACGATCTATACTGCCATTTGTGTATTGGGCACGAAGGGGAAAAGATTATGAAGATAAGTTAAATAAAAAGCGCGGGTCGATTTTAAAACCTTTCTTGGGTCAGTCGTTTCTTGGTTGTTTTCGTCCATTATTTGTTTGATTTGTTTTGATCTTTGTATGCTTTGTTCTAGTATGAGAGTGTGGTGTGTTTGGTTTTCCGAGCCTATCTGCTCTATTTTGCTTCTGGTTTGTGTCACTCTATATTTATATTCTTGTATTTTCGAAAGTTCCGTTTCTATTGAGTCTATGTGTTCTTTGTTATTGTTTATTCCCTTAAGCATACTTTGTTGTTGTTTTTTTCTAGTTTAGTTTCTATGTGGGCCCTAACGCTATTAATGCAACACGCATATTTAACGCTTAATGTCTTATTTAAAATCGTCCCAATGTTGGATTTTGTTGGATTTTTGTGATGACTGTGTGTAAAATTGTATTATGTCCTTTATAGTTTTGATGTAGCGCTCGTCTAGTAATAGTGAATTATTGAATTTCCAGTATGTGTTATGTTTTTGTTTGCTTTGTGTTTGTTCGTTGTTTAAAGTTGTCAGAACTGCTGTATGGTCGCTAAACTGTAGTGTTGCGAATAGGCTTTATACTTTGTTGGTTTTCATGTATTTAAAAAAAAAAAATTCAACTACAGGCTAAAATCTAGTGATTTCCCTTTAATGTATTAGTTTGTCTCCCTTTCTTGCCCACGTCATTATTCGTAGGGACGACGCCCATCACTTGACCTCATTTCTAAGAAAAAAAAATAATTAGAAAAAAACACATTTTCTTTTACACTCAATCGGCTTTTAGCGTGCTCTCGCTTCGTGTCACGCTCGACTTACTACATTACTCTAACGTGATCCTAATTTATGTTATTTTTATCGTATTATAGGTCGTGACACTGACGTAACATTATCTTCACGTGATCCGATATTAAATACCACTACATCACTTTAAAGTAAATGTGGTGTATACAAGGTGCGGCGTGATACTAAATTTAACCTGATATAACTGACGTGATCCTTATTTCGTAACGGGATAAAAAAAATGGCCAAGAAAGTTTGGGGCACAAAAATTAAATATAATTCTCAAATAGAATACAAGTTAGACATACACACGATAGGGGTCTGCGTGGTCGAAAAGTATCGAGTTCGAACCCTCGGGCAGATGAGGCTCGTTAGCTGGGGACAGCCACTCTTCTAGGAGAGACAACTCCAAAATAAAAAAATAAAAAAGCAGGCTGAAATCAGAGTCAATGGCCTATATAGCGCATAACCAGTTGACACGTATACTTAATTATGCTGGAGGGGATCCCTTCCCACACTAAAATTAAGAACCAACAAGAAAAGAAGATACACACGATAAACAGTTCACCACATGAACCTATCTTGATACTTAAATAAACATATCATGAACAAAATTTCAACCTAACATAATCGGAACATGAACCTGCTATAGACTAACATAAACCTAACTTGAACCTAGCGATTTTAATAAATCGTAAAATTTGTCTTGCCATGGAATTTTTTTTTCTAACTTTGTAATGTGAAATTGTCCGTTTTATGTCATTTGATTGGTTTGTATCACCACAATTCCCCCCCCCCCCTCCCCTGTATTGCGACTCAAGTAATTCCTATATGGATTCCAGCTATCATTGACAATCAAGTCGCTGAATAAAGTGTAAATACAAAAAAAAAAGCCGATAGCAATCTAGCTTATTCGTACAACAACAAAAGAAAAACACAGCAGGATATATTTTTTACTGTATAGGCGTAGTGTTTGTTTGAGTGTAACATTGTTAAGTGTAGGGGGTAGCCATCTAATGGTCACATTGATTTTGTCGTTTTTATGAAGTGAGAAATGCAATATGTATGGACCGTGTGTTTTGCATGTGTTGTGCATTGTGGTGACGTCGAAAGCTTGTGAGGAGAAGTACCAGGTGTCCGCTCTGCCATAATAGAGTAGAAGAATTTGATGATTGCTAATAGGCTGTCTTATTATATGACCTCACAGGTTTGGTTGACCTCTTGGTGTGATGAGTATTTGCATAGTAGTTACTTTAACGGTGATATTACGGTGAGTGAATAACTTACACTCAAGGCTTCCATACAGTGCTGGGTGGTATTATAGGTAAACCCATGCCCTGATAAATATGATCCAAGCACAGGCATTGTTTACATTTAAATAACTCAGTTTTAGAAAACAAGGAAGTACATTGAAATAGGGAGTAACTAAATATTCTAATAGAATAGCGAGTGTTTATTGTTTATATTTACTATTGTATCGTTCATTACCGTGTGTTGCAGAACAATATTTTTATGAGTTTTAAAAATAAAATAATTATTGATATATTTGTGCCAGGAGCTGAGGAGCCGCAACTTGGAATCAAGGGAGACGAATGCGGCTCGCGAGCCGCGGGTTGCCGGCCCCTGTCCTAGGTGGTTGTCGTAGACTGATAAATAGAAAATTAAAAATTAGCCACTCGTATACTTGAAGCAACCCAATACAAGTAATGGGATTTTTTTTTTAAATAGTGCTTTATTTATTTCAGTCTCAATACTTGAATGTCAAAATTAAAGAATTAGTATTTGATCAACAGTCACTTTCATTCAAACTTAGCTGAATGATTAATACATAATTAATTAGCTGAATGATTAATACATAATTAATTAGCTGAATGATAAATACAGAATTAATTATTGAGGTTGTATTAAAATGTCTCCTGGATTGATGTTTCTTATTTTTAAAAATTGTCTTTTTGTATATAGCTGAAAAGTTTAAAGTATGTAATAGACTGGATATTATTATTATTTTTCAAACATCTTTTATTTTCATCTATCAACTACATCTTTTTTATTTAATTAAGAAATAATTTAAAAAATGCTTTTGCCTCCATCAAGGTGATCGGACAGTGTTTAATTATTGAAAATTGGTAAATTAGCTAGATGAGTTTCTAGTGTCTGGCTGTGATTAGATTGTAGTGGACTTGAAGATTGTGTAAAACCACAGTGTGTGATCTTTCAGTAATAAAATGTTTTTGTTTACTTTTAGAAACATTTTCCTTGTTACTTACTAGTAGATCTATATGTAAATTATAATTTTGTTTTCTGGGCTGAATTATATTGCTTGCTCATCTGTCATATTTAATACTGTTAAAATTAGGAATTATGTGCACAAAAATAACATCAAAAATTCTTTATTAAAATATTTTTAAGGTTATTTTATCAAATATTATAAATGATAAACCCTCAATTCTTCTGGCATGGTGACTTAATTGCATAAATTTCAAATTTGACTAACTAAAATTTACTTGATGTGTATTTTTTTAGATCTATGTGGAGTATCAAATTCTAAAAACACAATATTAAAATTTCTTTTAAAAAGGAAAACATTGAGTAATGTTAATCTATTTGAAGCTTGATTTTCATAATATGTGTACATGTTAAACAGTTTTTCTGTAGCAATCAAGGGAGAAAAGTGAAATCCCTTCTTTAAAAAAGACTTACTAAATCAATATATAAAACACATTATGTAAAGAATAAAAATCTACAAATTTATTAACAATGCAAATTTATACTTTTGCAAAAATTACAATAATATTTTTTTTTTGTCTTTGTTGAAGGCATCATATTTTTGGATTTAAGTATTCGAACTGCTTCTCTCAAATGTCTAGGCTGTAATGGACCAGATTCTCCCCACTTTTCCAACACATCAAGAGCAGTTTCAATAACTTCTCCAACAAAAACTTTTGAAATTCCAGACTTGGCAATAACAACATTCTGTGATACACTGGTCCCTGTTATGTTTTGCATTAATCTTTTTATTGCGGCTTTTGGAAAAGTTGCTCTTCTATACATTTAATTGCTCTTTTTATATTTTATAAATTATTTTTCTCAATCAAGTTCGACATTTTAAAATATATAGGCCTATAATTCACGTGAAACGGGTACCGATGGCTAGTATGTCGTAAGCATTTATTTGTAAACGATGTAGAATATCACATGTTCAGAAATGGACAAATAGCAACAGCTATTGTGGTCAGTACTATGCCCAGTCGCCTTAATTTGTTCTCTAACGTGAATTAGTTACACATTAGAGCTGGGTGGACTCATGAAATTTTTACTTAGTTCAACCCGCATTCGACCTCATGATTTTCGGTTTAGCAGTCTACATGTTTTTTTCTGTTGGTAGGCTACAGGTTGTGGCAATGCTTATGCTTCACGTGTTCTAAATGGACTATGCATTAGGCGCAAATATTAGTGGACTTTCTATAAAATCGGCTGATATTGACCTGTCCATAAAAGTGGCCCAGTTTTGCCTTTCCATAAAAGTGGCCAACTTTAACTGTTTCATAAAAGTGGGCCAGTTTGGCTTTTCCATAAAAGTGGCCGAGGTTTGTGGCCTTTCCTTGAAAGTGGCCGAGGTTGGCCTTTCTATTAAAGTGGCCCAGATCGACCTTTCCATAAAAGTGGCCAATGTTTGGTTTCCCATAAAAGTGGCCCAGGAGTCTGAAGTTGGCCTCTCGTTGAAATTCACGAACACGTCAAAAGACAACTCAATACAAAGTGGTACAAAGGCCGATATTGACCGATATTGGCCTTCCATACAAATGACCAATGTTGGGTTTTCCATAAAAGTGGCCGAGTTTGGCCGTTCCATGAAAGTGGCCGAGTTTGGCCTTTCCATAAAAGTGGCCGAGGTTGACCTTTCCATAAAAGTGGCCGAGATTGGCCTTTCCATGAAAGTGGCCCAAGTGGCTTAAGTTGTCCTTTATGAACGTAACACCGCCTCTCGTTGAAATCACGAACACGTCAAAAGACAACTCAATACAAAGTGGTACAAAGGCAGAGTGTTCAAATACCTAGTACGATATGCAGTTATCGTAACAACAGCCTCAAGTTATAACCATTAACGTTATTTTGGAAGTTTTAAATGACAACACGATGCTAGCAATATCAAAATTAAATTAATTTTTTTCGTGTTTTTCCACTAAACTCATATGGCAAGATCACAGAGCTCAAAATTCATTAAAAAATGTATTTTTATAAATTATTTAGAAAATCACTAGAAAAATCTTTTATATAATATATCACATTCAAAATAACATTATAGAATAAATAGGTTTTTAATAATCGAACTTTGTTTGTAAACAATGTCACGTGGTCATACTAAAGTCGCGTGCTGGACTCTCCGTTAGCTTGTCTGTCTGACGTGGCACCAGTGTCTGTCTTCTTGGTAGAGTCTGTCTGGAACCGCTTGCAGAAGAAGACTTTCTGCAAGGCGCGATCATAGGGTTCTAAAGACCGTAGCGGCTGGGGTAGGAACATCCAGTCTTGGAGCTTTCTGGGCAGGCTCTGGGGACGTTTAGCCTGCAGGCATTTGATGACGCCGATGATGATGAAGAGAAGGCAGACGGGCCCGAGGACGCCGAGGAGGACGTACCAGCCCGGGATGGAGAGAGCGAAGACTAGGGCGGGGAAGAGGAAGAACATGAGGAGGATGTAGACCAGGGGTCTCCAAACTACGGCCCGCGGGCCGGATGCGGCCCGCGAGGTCCTCTTATCCGGCCCGCGGAGATCCTTTTGTCCACGGAAAAAAACGTTTGTTGGTGAAAAATCAAAGACTTGCCTGGAAGAAACTGGCCCCCGAACTGAAATTGGATAGTTAATGCGGCCCTCGGACTGAAAAGTTTGGAGACCCCTGATGTAGACGATGGCGAACCAGCGGTACTCGGCCGTGCAGTTGCCTAGAAATTTGGCAAGCGGGATGGGGAGGCGGCTGTCAGCTGTCCATTTACTTTCTACCTCACCTATTCTCGCTGTTCTCTGGTGAGTTTAAATCCTATTTAAAGTTGTTTTTCTTTACAGTATAATATTTTTATGAGTTTTGAAAATGAAACTATACAATTATTAATCATTGTGCATGGAACTGGAGAGCCGCACCATGACATCAAAAGAGCCGCTTGCGGATCGCGAGCCGCAGGTTGCCGACCCCTGCGCTAACTTTATATGAGACTAAAGTAAATACGTTGATTTTTTTTTTTTCTTAAGTCTTTATTGCCACTTTATAACAAGTACAATGACAGCAACATATTTTACATAATATATATATATATATACATAATTTTTCATAGTATGACATATGTTCATTGTACAAAATTTCCTGCAAGTTTCGAGGTTGTTAAAAGCTTTGTTTACACCCGAAACAAACAAAAAAAGTGTGGTTGTCAAACCAAAGGAACATAATATATAATATATATTCAAACAAAAAGGGTAATCATAAATGTAGCTTCCATAGTATTTCTATACTTGTACTGTAGCTTAATATCAAGGATAAAAATCATAACACAAGGCGGAGGGGGGGTGGGGGGGGGGGTTCATTGGCTTTGCTTAGAGTGTTGGGCTGGGTGAAATGTTGTGACTAATGCGGTGTTTTACCTGCCCGAACGTCAAGGGATGTATCCTTTCCTAGTGTATAATGTGTGTATTTTATTTCTTGTCTCCCTTTGACCAGTCTTCTTGTCAGTCGAATCATGGTTCCTAAGGTCATGTCCTCTGTAAGTCTTTAGTACCTGTCGGTCACTGTCGTTCACCTTTTCACGGGTGTGTCTAGCCTAGTGTTAAATTTTGTCACGTCCACTGTGCTTTATCCTTCGTTTGTCCTATCTTACCGTTCCGTTTCCGTCGTTATCAGACTGGTGTGTTGTGTATGTTAGGCATCATGCTGGCTCCAGTTTGTAGTTTTTAAAAGGGGGGGGGGGGAGTCAATGGGTATTACAGATTTTTCAGTAAATACGCAGTTTTAAGAACACGCTGATTCAATTCCTAACAGACAATAGGTTTGATAAATCTTCTTTGTATTAATATTACAGCTTGTTGAGACTAGAGACTACTAATTTTTGTGTTAACAACTAACAATTACTAGGAGTAGTAATTAACATTTTGTTATTAATCACCTAAAGTTTTGATTACTTTTCTTGTAATTTAATTTTTTATAATTAATACTAACGTATTTTTTTGATTTTGTTATATTATATATATATATATATATATATATATATATTCTTTTCTTTTTTATTCGTTTAATTTTATAATTACCTCCCTTTATCAAAATTATTGTTTGTTTTTTCCCCTGACAATTAACTTCTACGCGCGAGATATATATGGAAATATTTGTATTTTTTTTTTTTTTTTTTTTTTTTTTTTTTTTTATAATTTTATTTTGTTATTCATAAAACATTCATTCATAAGAACACTGACAAATTTCCATTGAATAACATAATAGAAAACAGGAAGTTAGCAGTTAAATTGTTTACAGAGCTAGCTATAAGCAAAACTCCCATTCATGACGACAAGCAATCCAAGGTGGCGACCATTCAACTTCCATTATATAAATTTGTCCTAAAAAGTCTATTCTTTTCCTTGTGCTGCAACTGTTTTAACTATTTTTCCATTTTCCCATTTGGCTGTTTTAATGACACTGTCATCTCTTCCAAACACATTTGTCTTGTGAGGCTCTTTAAAGACCCTCCTTACAACTTTAGCACATATCTGAGAGTAATTTATGTAATTTAGTCCAACTTGTCTCCAGAAGGCGGTCATTTTTAAAGATTTTTAGAAAGTTGTCTCTAAAAAATGTATGCGAGGGCACCTTCAGTGGAAGAGAAATTTTCTTTTTAAAAGTTTAATAGATTTCCTTCCACCCAGTTCACTCCTTTCGAGCCAGAAGCTAGCTGTGTGGATAGGTTGCATGTTAAAAAATTACAATGTAATACACAGTATTTCATTTTAAAAATGTATAATGTCATTTTCTTGATTTTCCTTCTGTTTTCTTTGTTCCATTTTTCCATGTTTCTTTGATTTCTTGTTCTCTTTTCCGTTTTCTTGGTTCCTTTGATATAACATAGAGTACAGGACAATACATGATCGCTTCTCGTCGTTTTTGGCCTTGCTTCTTGTGCGTATTACAATCTTGGTTGAGAAGTGGTTGATTCTTAGTTGGTAGTTGTAGTTTGAGTGTCAATGAAGGATGTTCCTATTTTGGGAAGATGAGTTTGGTGTCTTGTCGTTGATGGTAGAGTTTATCGAGTGGTGTAGAGCTTGGACAGATTAGTTGAGGTAGTGTCCTCGTGTTGAGATTGATGATGGTTGTCGTTGATGGTAGAGTTGAGCGAATGGAGTGGAGCTTAGGGTAGTTGGGGTAGTGTCCTTGCGTTGAGATATAGTTTTTCCTAGGTTGCTCTTCTTTATTGGTCATTGTGGTTTGAAAGAGAGTGAAATTGTGTCATAGGGCATTCTTGCGTAGTTGAGTAATTGAGGTGGGCGAAATGACGTAGAAGAATGTTTAGTTTTCGTTTCGTGATATTGCTGAGTCGAGGGTTGTAGATGTGAAGAGTTTGAGCTTGGTCTAGTAGTTGAAATGGGTAGAGTGAAGCTGTTGACGAGTGTTTATTTTGGGTAAGTTGAGTTGGTTTTGAGAGATGGTTAGTTCATTTGCTGGTATTTGACGGAACCTCCCACCTAAGACGTCTCCTAGGTGGGTGTCGCCAAAGTAGTGGCAAAGTTGTTAGTAGGGATGTGATTGCGTGATTGATCTTTGAGAGATGGGTTGATTTGCTGGCGATTGTGACAGACCTCCCACCTAAGATTTCTCCTAGGTGGGTGTCGACAGGCTGAAAAATAGAAGATTGAAAAGTTAGCCACTCGTGCATTTGAAGCCACCCAATACAAGTACTGGGTGACTAATCTCGAGGGCATGTGCACTTCGAGGGATGTGTGGGCGCAACCCCACAGCAGTCGTTGGCGAGAGTTGCAATTGATTGCTTGATGAGTTGAGTAGATCGATTGACCGCCTCTCGGCCCCGGCAGCCAGCCCTAAAATGGCTAAGATCTTTTGGTGTCGAGATGCGGCTCTTCAGCTCCATGCACACATATTAATAACTATTTTATTTTATTTAAAAAAAAAAATTTCACAAACATATTATTGTACTGCAACACTCGGCAATGAACGATAGAATAAAAAAACATAAACAATAAATACTCGCTATTCTATTAGAATATTTAGTTACGCCCTATTTCAATGTACTTCCTATTAAATTGTCTATCCCGAATTAACATTAAACTTCATGGAGATCACAAAAAACTAAACGAGCTAAATGTAAAATTGCATGGAAAGGAAAACCCAGCATATTCCTAGCTTGAAGAAGATGATTATTTCGAAAAAAAATTACTACATTTTATTTGAGATACGGAGAGCAGTAAATTACTTTATTTCGAAAAATCTGAAAAAAATATCATGATAAAACTAACGCTACTACTAACATGAATTACTTCAGCATTACCATAAACAAAATGAAGGATGGGTTCACTGCAGACCCCTCGGTATATATATAAAGTATGAGGGGTGGGTGCAAATCGAAAGTTTGAGGGGGGGGGGTGCAAATCGAAAGTTTGTCCCCGGGTAAAAATTTGACCCCCCCTTGAGACGATCCTGGCTACGCCACTGGCTCACTGAGAAATTTTAGTAATTCAAAAGAAATGCAAATACTCTGACGTTCATAGTAGATTCTCTCAACACAAAAACAACTGAGATTAACTTTGAGCTATTTGGAATTGATGCTGGTTCGCTTCAAATAAAATTACTAGCAGTGTTTCTTCCAGACTTTTTTCTCCGGGGGGGGGGCGGTAAACTTTCTTTGGGGGGGGGGGGGGGAGACACACTGTTAAAAGTATATATTTTCTATATAAATTATATATGAGATGCCTGGAAGAAACTCTGATTACTAGATTTAAAAACCAAACATTTGTGGAGCGGTAAGTTCACAGATCTCAAGAGCAAGTTAGATGATTTGGAGGTCCAGTACCACAGGCAGGTTTCGCTGTAGAACTGGACAGCTCCAAAAGAAATGCCGCGAGTTTAGGCCCTATTATGTGACGCATGGAAAAGTCTTTTAGGATGCTACAGTAAGGTGAACAAGTGCTGACGATCTTCGGGTCAACATATTCATCAGAGCAAGCGTTTTCTTGCATGAATATAATACAAAGTATATAAGCCAACTAACAAATAAAAATCTAGAGGCGTGCTTGAAACTGAAAACAAGTTATTAGCCAGGTTTGAACAAACTTTCAAAAGACATGCAAGGCCAAACTGTTGTAATTAGTATTCAATAATTAAAGTTACATACTTTGATTACTGATTTTATTATTCTAGCAAAGCTAAATAAAATCCCTAAACAAATATAATATTGAAATAAAAATGTAAGTGGCTCTTTAAAAACTGGGATATTTGGTAAATTATAACATTTGGCTCTTCCGTCCCAAAAGGTTGTCGACCCCTGATGTAGATCCATAACAGATACTACACTTTGATCTTAGCCCAGGGGTCGGCAACCTGCGGCTCGCGAGCCGCATGCGGCTCTTTTGATGTCAAGATGCGGCTCGCCAGTTCAATAATTGTATTTTTTTATTTGCATAACTAATAAAAATATTATACTTTAAAAAACAACTTGAAACAAGATAAAAAAACACTAACAATAGGTGAGACAGCTGCATGGACACAAGGCCCAGCTCCACAACTGTGCTGTGGCCAGCCCCGTGGCAGTGGCTCCGTGCTTTTCAATACCGAAGTGCAATTTTTAAAATAAATATTTTCAATACTAATTGTTATTTCATTCAGAAGTCACGTTTTATGTGGAAGTGTGCATTAATTTGACTTTAGTGACATAGTTTTTTAGTTATTAACTTCTAAATTGGGTAGGGATAGTGCTATAGTTAAATAATTTGATTTTATTTTCCTAGCAGAGCTGGCTAAAATACTTATGTTTTGTGCGAAAACATGTGTATGTTTTTATATGAATTTTATTTCATACTTAAACCCATTTATTTTAAATCTATTTACCTAATCTTAATCAAATACCATAATGTTGAAAAAAAAAATTTTGAAAACTGTGAAATCATGTGAATTTTTTTTTTTGCTCTTCCGCCTCAAAAGGTTGCCGACCCTGTCTTAGCCAAAAGGCCGAGAAAAAAAAATACGCCGACATAAGGTTACTGAATAAAGTATGGAAAAAAAACAGAGTGTTAATAAACTTCTTGGTATAAATATTACAGCTGGTTGAAACTGGTTACATTTAATTATTGGATTAACATTAAAAATTACTGGTAGTAGTAATTAACATTGTGTAATAAATTACCAAATGTTTTATAGAAATTTTTAAAATTTATTTTCCTATAATTAATACTAAAGTCAGTTTACTTGATTTTTGTTTCAAATATTATAATTACTTTTTAACTTCTTTTTATATTTTAATTTTATAATTACTTCCCTTGAAAAAAAAACGTTGTTTGTTTTCTCCCCTGAAACAAAAGTCCCACGAGTGAGTTACTTTCCAACAAACAAAAGACGACAGCAAACCGCTGTGAAATGTGTTACACATTTGTGTACTCTCGGGACTAACACTAATATTATGTAGGGTGGGGGGATTGTGTGATGGAATCTAATATGGGGGAGTTGAATGTTCGGGTGATTTTGGTGGATATTATTTTTGTATTGAGTTTAGATTTGGGAGATTGTTGGTGTGGGAGAGTTTAGTTCGCGAGAATTTAGTGTGGGAGAATATAGTGTGGGAGAATTTAGTATGAGAGAATTTAGTGTGCAAGAATTTAGTGTGGGAAAATTTAGTGTGGGAGAATTTAGTGTGCGAAAATTTAGTGTGGGAAAATTTAGTGTGGGAGATTGTTAGTGTGGGAGAATTTAGTGTCGGAGAATTTAGTATGCGAGAATTTAGTGTGTGAGAATTTAGTGTGAGAAAATCTAATGTGGGAGAATTTAGTGTGCGATAATTTAGTGTGGGAGAGTTTAGTGTGGGAGAATTTAGTGTAGTGCTAATTCAAAGTGTATTGCTAATTCAAAGTATAATAACGTGAAATTTGCGTTTAATTTTTGTAAAAAAAAAATAATAAAATAACGACGCCCATGACTTGACCTAATTTCTATGAAAATGTCTTTAATTAAAAAAAAAAAAATTTTTTGGGTGGGTGGGGGGGGGGGTCTGTTCTCTTTACATTTAATTGGCTTTTAGAGTGCTCACGCTTCGTGTGATGTTCGACTTACTACATCACTTTAACGTGATCTTGCCTAAACACTTTTTCCACGTGATCCTACTTTAGGTTAAGTTTATCTTATTTTAGGTCGTAACGTGACACTGACATGACATTATTTTAACGTGATCCGATGTTAAATACTACTACGTCACTTTAAAGTAAATATGGCGTATATACAAGGTACGGCGTGAGACTACATTTAACATGATATAACTGACGTGATCCTTTTCGCGGTGATTATGTGATAAATAATTTGAGGCACAAAAATTAAATATAATTCTCAAATAGAATACAAGTTTGTTATACACACGATAGGGGTCTGCGTGGTCGAAAAGTCTCCAGTTCGAACCCTCGGGCTAATGAGGCTCGTTAGCTGGGGACAGCCACTCTTCTAGGAGAGACAACTCCAAAATCAAACAACTGCTGCGTTGTAGTTTGTTCTTGGTTAGACGAAGGCTATGGAAGTAAATCCAAAAAGAAAAGCAGACTGAAATCGGCATCAACAGCCTATCTGGCGTTGACACGCATACTTAAAGTGTAGAGTGTAGAGCATTTATATTTGTTTCCCAATCCACGAATTCACATTAGAGGACCTATTTACGTGTAAACTGAACGCAAATCGCTCTCAAATTCTTAATGTCTACAACTTGGGGAAACCAAGCGAATGGTTTATTTCTCTCAAATCAGATGAAATTTACAACTCTCTACATTTGGCAATGAGATGCGAACATTCGGATTATTGTAGCAGCATTTTGCTGCTGCATGTGGACAAAAACGGTCAGAGGTGTCACCTAAAATGGGTACCCCCTACCATTACCCAGAATATGATCAACAAAATTATGATTGAAATATCAGAACCAGACACAATAGTTTCAACTCTTAAGATCGGTAAGAGTGATAAGTGGGCAGTCGATTTCTACCCAAACGTTCCTTTAAAGGATTTACATTGATCTTGAGATCGGTGGGGAAACTTACACCTTGTTACTACAACTCAACGGTTGGAGATCTATATGCCCCCTATGTAGCACGTCCAAACACGGACCGGCCGCTTGCAGAAGCTCGTATGTAACGGAACGAGACAATATGTCGATAGATAATGATGGTGACTATTTCGACAATGATCAATTTTTAGATGACAGAGAATATGTGTCAGACGACGCCACAGAAATCGAACCAGCCCAAGAACCAGCCAAATAACCAGCCCAAGAACCAGCCACAGCCATAGCCCCAACCACAGAAGGAGAATGGACAACAATTCCGGGAAGAAGAAACAAGCCTTTAAGGAAAAATAAAAAAGGACAGTGCACGAAGTAAAGAAAATGAAAACATTATTGATACTGATACTATCCAGAGCCCTACACGGCCAACCCCAACACGCCCAGCCCCAAAGGACTTTAATTTCGTGGAAGACAAACTAGAAATTGTAGAACCAAAAGACATTCGAAACCGCTTAATAATAACCGCAGACAAACCACACGCCGACTAAATCAACAACATTAAAACATCCTTCAAACTAGTCTACACATGTAAAGCATAACACACACTGGAAACTCAATAATTCACTATTTTCTAGACGACCGCTACACAAAAGCAAAAAAATACATAATACAATTTTACACACAGTCATCTCCAAAATCAAATAAAATCAAACGTTGGGAAGATTTTAAATCTATATAAATAAAGCAAAGTGGTCGGGTGCCCGATAGGGCACTTCCCGGCGCCGCAGGCGCGTCAAATTTGGCACGAAGGTGCCTTATGGCGATAGAACACGAGGGCCGGTGACGGTTCGGCAAAAAGTCTACGGAGAGGGGGTCAAAACTGACCTCGACTGACCGGCGCCTTATATGGGCTATATTACGAAAAAAAAATTCCTCCGACGACCCCCCTTGAAATTTTGTGAGGTGGTAGGAGAACACCTTGGGGTGTCACAAAAAACTCGGCATATCTGGGAAAACTTCGTAAAGCGGTCAAAACTGACCAGTTGTATTTCAATATATAATCTTTGTATTTTATGGGAAAAACAGAGGGTCACTTCAACGCAGACTTTAGGGTACTTAAGCTCAGTATATCTGGCTAATTTTTTGCATGCTCCTAGGTCAATGGCTTGACCTTTAGGGAAAACTGTCGGTTACGCTCAAAGCCCTCGACGAGGGCTAAAAAGTGACCGCGAGTGAAATTCTCTTTATATGAGCTCTATTACGAAAAAAAAATTCCTCCGACGACCCCCCTTGAAATTTTTTGAGGTGGTAGGAGAACACCTTGGGGTGTCACAAAAAACTCGGCATATCTGGGAAAACTTCGTAAAGGGGTCAAAACTGACCAGTTGTATTTCCCTATATAATCTTTGTATTTTATGGGAAAAACAGAGGGTCATTTCAAAACGGATTTGAGGGCACTTACCCTCTTTACATCTGGCTAATGTTTTGCATGCTCCTAGGTCAATGGCTTGACCTTTAGGGAAAACTGTCGGTTACACTCAAAGCCCTCGACGAGGGCTAAAAAGTGACCGCGAGTGAAATTCTCTTTATATGAGCTCTATTACGAAAAAATATTTCCTCCGACGACCCCCCTTGAAATTTTGTGAGGTGGTAGGAGAACGCCTCGGGGTGTCACAAAAAAACTCGCCATGTCCGGGAAAATTCGTTAAATGGGTCAAAACTGACCAGTCGTATTTCCCTATATAATCTTTGTATTTTATGGGAAAAACAGAGAGTGATTTCAAAACGGATTTTAGGGCACTTACCGTCTTTACATCTGGCTAATTTTTTGCATGCTCTTAGGTAAATGGCTTGACCTTTAGGGAAAACTGTCGGTTACACTCAAAGCCCTCGACGAGGGCTAAAAAGTGACCGCGAAGGAAATTCTCTTCATATGAGCTCTATTACGAAAAAAAATTTCCTCCGACGACCCCCCTTGAAATTTTGTGAGGTGGTAGGTGAACGCCTCGGGGTGTCACAAAAAACTCGCCATGTCCGGGAAAATTCGTTAAATGGGTCAAAACTGACCAGTCGTATTTCCCTATATAATCTTTGTATTTTATGGGAAAAACAGAGGGTGATTTCAAAACGGATTTGAGGGCACTTACCGTCTTTACATCTGGCTAATGTTTTGCATGCGTTTAGGTAAATGGCTTGACCTTTAGGGAAACTGTCGGTTTCACTCAAAACCCTCGACGAGGGCTAAAAAGTGACAGCGAATGAAATTCTCTTTATATGAGCTCTATTACGAAAAAATATTTCCTCCGACGACCCCCCTTGAAATTTTGTGAGGTGGTAGGAGAACGCCTCGGGGTGTCACAAAAAACTCGCCATGTCCGGGAAAATTCGTTAAATGGGTCAAAACTGACCAGTCGTATTTCCCTATAATCTTTGTATTTTATGGGAAAAACAGAGGGTGATTTCAAAACGGATTTGAGGGCACTTACCGTCTTTACATCTGGCTAATTTTTTGCATGCTCTTATGTAAATGGCTTGACCTTTAGGGAAAACGGTCAGTTTCACTCAAAGCCCTCGACGAGGGCTAAAAAGTGACCGCGAGTGAAATTCTCTTTATATGAGCTCTATTACGAAAAAAAAATTCCTCCGACGACCCCCCTTGAAATTTTGTGAGGTGGTAGGAGAACGCCTCGGGGTGTCACAAAAAACTCGCCATGTCCGGGAAAATTCGTTAAATGGGTCAAAACTGACCAGTCGTATTTCCCTATATAATCTTTGTATTTTATGGGAAAAACAGAGGGTGATTTCAAAACGGATTTTAGGGCACTTACCGTCTTTACATCTGGCTAATGTTTTGCATGCTCTTAGGTAAATGGCTTGACCTTTAGGGAAAACGGTCAGTTTCACTGAAAGCCCTTGAGGAGGGCTAAAAAGTGACCGCGAGTGAATTTCTCTTTATATGAGCTCTATTACGAAAAAAAATTTCCTCCAACGACCCGCTTGAAAATTTGTGAAGTGGTAGGAGAACGCCTCGGGGTGTCACAAAAAACTCGCCATGTCCGGGAAAATTCGTTAAATGGGTCAAAACTGACCACTCGTATTTCCCTATATAATCTTTGTATTTTATGGGAAAAACAGAGGGTGATTTCAAAACGGATTTGAGGGCACTTACCGTCTTTACATCTGGCTAATTTTTTGCATGCTCTTAGGTAAATGGCTTGACCTTTAGGGAAAACTGTCGGTTTCACTCATAGCCCTCGACGACGGCTAAAAAGTGACCGCGAGTGAAATTCTCATTATACGAAATTTGGTCATTTTGTCTATGAACAGGGGAAGTAACTTTGTAATGTAATAATTTTTTAAAAATTTGTATTCTCTTTAAAAAAAAAAAAAAAAATCATAGAGTATAGCATTGTTTTAAATAAATATTTTGTTATAAATTACGTTTTGCATTGTACTGACAATGTAAAAATTAATTGCAAAAGTATTTTATTATAATATTAAATTGATACTATTAAGAAACCCCTTGCAGTTCTAATAACCGTGCAAGTAATAAGTTTGCGAATATTCCATTATTATCTGATATATACAAAATTATTCCACTGTATAAATTTAGGCCCCTAAGCATTTAACATAGCAGCCAATCACCTATTGATTAATCATTCAATTCCACAATTTTTTTTTAAACCTAAGCGAAGCTAGGCAGTATGCCTAGTAAGACATAAAGCGGATATCAGTTCAATATGCTTGTATCATTAGTAGCGTTACGGCCCTTATAGAAACTAAACTAGAAAAAAAACAACTAAGGATGCTTAATTAAGGGAAAAAACAATAACAATGAACAAATAGACTCAATAGAAACGGAACTTTCGAAAATACAAGAATATAAATATAGAGGGACACAAAACATAATCAAAATAGAGCAGATAGGCTCGGAAAACCAAACACACCACACTCTCATACTAGAACCAAGCATACAAAAATCAAAACAAATCAAACAAATAATGGACGAAAACAACCAAGAAACGACTGACCCAAGAGCGATTTTAAAATCGACCCGCAGGTTGCCGACCCCTGTGCTAGGGCAGGGGTCGGCAACCTTTTGAGACCGAAGAGCCAAAAGTTACAATTTACAAAATTTCCAAGTTTTTAAAGAGCCGCCAACATTTTTATACTATTATTATTAATATTATGATCTCTAATTAGGATTATATATATATATATATATATATATATATATATATATATATATATATATATATATATATATATGTATATATATATATATATATATATATATATATATATATATATATATATATGTATATATATATATATATATATATGTATATATATATATATATGTATATATATATATATGTATATATATATATATATATATATATATATATATATATATATATATGTATATATATATATATATATATATATATATATATATATATATATATATATATATACACATACAACAATGTATGTGTGTTTGTGTGTGTGTCGGTTTTTCTTTTATGCATTACTACACCTTTCATCCGATCGCCATGAAACTTGAAAAAATTGTTGAGAATACTCCAAGGGGGTAGAGGTGCGATTTTTCTCTATATACGGTAAAAAAAGGTTGTATGCTGTTCGTCACAGTTTATCAGAGTGCCATGAAACTTTGTAGAGTAGATAAAATACTCCCGAGAAGATTGCTGCGAAAAAAAATTTTTTTTTGTCAATACACGTTTTGGCGCCCAGAGTTCCAGAGCGGCTATATTAGTACTTGGCATCCGTCCATTGGGCGACCCTGCAAGCACTATAACGCCTACTTTGTTTTTTTTTAAAGGCTGTACACGATAGCCACAAAGGACAACAATACTTTCATTTTAAACAGCGCGATAGGCTATGGATACTATAGGTTGTTATAGTCGCTCACTAAATTGAATTAGGCGCGTCATCCGGCGTCCCTGCAGGGTGCGATTTGGCGCCCAGGGTTATCCCGTGAGCACTAAGCGCCTACCTTAGTTTTAAGGAGCACCCTACAATACGACATTCGATAATGAAACCGAGCTAGGGGCTACGCGACGCCCCAGCGGTAGTGTTATCGGATTCACGAGAGCGCCACTTACCGTCGGTAAGTGATTAACGGTGATATTACGGTGAGTGATTAACTTACACTCAAGGCTTTCATACAGCACCGTGGTGGGCGCTAGTGCCCCGATAAATTTGATCCAAACACAGGCATCCTTTATATTTAAATACCTCAGTTTTAGGACACAAGGAAGTAGGTCTACATTGAAATATCGAGTCACTAAATATTTTAATAGAATAGCGAGTGTTTACTGTTTATATTTATTATTATATCGTTCATTACTGAGTGTCGCAGACTAATACTTTTATGAGCTTTAAAAATAAAATAAAATAATTATTTATATTTGTGCATCGAGCTGAAGAGCCGCATCTTGCCATCAAAAGAGCCGCATGCGGCTCGCGAGCCGCAGGTTGCCGACCCCTGTGCTAGGGTTATTGTAAGGTTGGGTATTTATCTATATGAAATTAACATTAAAAGCACCGTGGTTAGGTAATAGAAACAAAGTTCTTATTAGCAATTGATCATGTTTTGATACATATTTATAATTTTCTAAATTTCACGAAAATCCCGGTTTTATTTATATGAATATAAAATATATAATTAAATTTTTTGAAAAAGTTAACTATAATTAAATACTTTAATGCAATTCTGTTGTTTGTAATTTATGATTAATTTTATTTTAACCCTTAGGTGAGTTTTTATTCAAGGGAATGTACTCCACATTAAACGACAAAGCTATTGGAGCAATCATGCTGTTTATCTCCCTTACCATTCTCTGCCTGTGTCTGGTCGCCATTGTCAAACTGCTGCACTCCCTTCTCCAAGGCCCCATCGCTCTCATCATCAAAAAATTCATCAACGCAGACTTTCCCGGACCGCTGGGCTACCTCACCGGATACCTCGCCATCATCATCGGCGCCGGGTTGACCATCATCGTCCAGAGCTCCTCCATCTTCACCTCCACCCTCACCCCGCTCGTCGGCAACGGGGTCATCGAACTCGACCGGATGTACCCTTTGACCCTGGGGTCAAACATCGGCACCACGACCACGGCGATTCTCTCAGCCTCAGAAACGCGTTACAAGCAGCCTTCTGCCACCTCTTCTTCAACATCACCGGCATCCTCCTGTTCTACCCCATCCCCTACCTCCGCTTCCCCATCCCGCTTGCCAAATTTCTAGGCAACTGCACGGCCGAGTACCGCTGGTTCGCCATCGTCTACATCCTCCTCATGTTCTTCCTCTTCCCCGCCCTAGTCTTCGCTCTCTCCATCCCGGGCTGGTACGTCCTCCTCGGCGTCCTCGGGCCCGTCTGCCTTCTCTTCATCATCATCGGCGTCATCAAATGCCTGCAGGCTAAACGCCCCCAGAGCCTGCCCAGAAAGCTCCAAGATTGGATGTTCCTACCCCAGCCGCTACGGTCTTTAGAACCCTATGATCGCGCCATGCAGAAAGTCTTCTTCTGCAAGCGGTTCCAGACAGACACTACCGAGAAGACAGACACTGGTGCCACGTCAGACAGACAACCTAACGGAGAGTCCAGCACGCGACTTTAGTATGAACACGTGACATTGTTTACAAAGTTCGATGATTGAAAACCTATTTATTCTATAATGTTATATATATTTGTAACTTGTATATGATTAGATAATTATATTCGTTTTGGTTCAATATGTATATATAGCATTTATAAAGCTTGTTGAATTTTTTTATGTGATATATTATATAAAAGATTAATTTTTGTTAAGTTTTTTAATATATATAAATAATTTTTTTAGGAATTTTGAGCTCTTTAATCTTGTCATAGAGTTTTGTGGAATTTCGTTTATACATTTTAAAAACCCGAAATGGTTGATTTAATTCTAATATTGTTATCATATTGTTGTTTACCTCTCTTATAGTTTTAGGTCCAGAAAATTTAAATGACTAGTTATGTCTGCAGCAGAGGCCAATTTCTATACCCTTTTCTTCATCAGACATTTATAGCTGAGGCTTGCCTTTACTTTCCAGGAAGTCACCTATTTCCTTTCTAAACTTAGATACTCTGCTCAGGACTTTCTCGCAAATTAGCCATCTTACTGCTGTGAAATATGGTAAATTTTGCGATTCTGTGATTGTATCTTTCAGTCTCTGAACTATATATGGTAACAGTGCCATACATTCTATATAAGGAAGCCAGCTCTTGTGTTATGTTCATGTCTTCATCCACACCGCAAATGAACACAAAAAGTTGAGGTGGAACAGCTGTCCAGCGACTCATCCATTGCAATTGAAAAATGGCGAAACTTGCTTGCATTTTTCGCTATTTGAGTCACGATGTTTTCACCTATGTCTGCAACACGGCGAGCAGTGATATTTGAACCCAAAGCAACATTTTCAGATTGTTTTGAATTTTCTGGGCAAAGTTCCTCAGCCACCTCTAACAAACATTTATTGAGTGAACTAAAAGATCGCCGCCTGCCGTATGAGAGCACCTCGCGGGCCGTAGATTGGAGACCCCTGGTGTAGGAAATACGCTCCAACAGACACAATAGACACCTTCAGGAACCTACACCTCAAAACCATCACACCCAAGGTGTCACACAGTTCACATCTGTTTGCTCACGTCTTCTGTTTCTGTCATAATATCTCGCGCGTAGAACTTTTTTTGTCAGGGGAAATAACAAACAATATTTTTTTTTAAAGAAAGATAATTATAAAATTAAATAATAAAATGAAAAAAAAAAGTATTAATAGATAATTAAAAAAAAAAAAAGTAAACAAACGTTATCATTAATTAAAAAAAAATAAAGTTACAAGAAAAAGATCTAAAACATTTGGTGATTAATAACAAAATGTTAATTACAACTCCTAGTAAATGTTAATGTTTAATCCAATAATTATTAGACACTAGTATCAACCAGCTGTCATATAAATACCAAGAAGATTAAACAACGTTTCTCTCATTAGTCGTTGGCCAGCTCGTATTCTTAATTCTGCATATTTAGAGTTATGACTATATCGATATTAACAAAATCTAAACAAAATCCCAATACAAAGAGATAGGACGGACCTAGAGCAAAAAGCAAGGACGGTAGCTATATATAGACAGACTATTTGGAACAGCAGAATAAAAGCAAAACACGACAAGGTACAGTTTACGGGACACGTACTAGACTTGATTTATCGTAGACGACTCGACAATGACAGCACTCAAACACATATACCATAATTAACAACACCAAAACGTAAAGAACATATTACACTGCTTTTGCCACCTGGAACGCCTAATCGAACTGACACATCCCCCTTTCATCACACCCTCTCCGCCCCCCCCCCCCCCCGCCCCTAAACCTCATGATCCCAATATCAAATTTCCCCTCAAAACTGCATCCCCTCGTCCCCATCACCACCACCCCTGTGATGAAGTACTATGTTAAACAGTGACAATGATGTATTATCCAAATACATTTCTAACAACATCAATGTAACTCCCACCCCTCAACCCCCATGTCCCCACTCTGTGTCGCATCATTTATCATTTGGCATTTTATTTCCCTATTGTTGCTTTTTGTGTATTGTTTAATTTATAAAGCTTACAAACATTGTAAAGCTATCATTTGTTACTATATTACTATTATCATATATGTAAGGTACTTTGGTCCACAACGTACAAATGACCCCAATGACCCGTACTCCTTTTGTATTCATTGTATTATCACCAAATTAACACTTACAGTTGTTTCGTTAACTTTACTAACTCTTTTATGTGAACACCAATTTTTTTTTTTTTTTTTTTTTTTTTAAAAACTCATTTTTTAAATAGATGAAGAAAATATGGCTTTAAAAAATTACAGCTAACCTTACTATCAAGTAACAAATAGATATCCCCTTACAAAAAGTAATTTTTACATTTACCTAATTCTATAGTGTCGATTCGTGGTGTTATTAGTCTCTAAAATATTACAAATTATTTTCCCAACTCACTTTAATAAGAATATTGTGTAAAATGTATTGCTCTTTTTTGTAATAAAAAAAATTGTGTTTAAAAATGCATGTATATGGAAATAAAAAAAAAAAATTGGTTGTGATTTAAAAAAAAAAAAAAAAAAAAAAAAAAAAAAAAAAAAAAAAAAAAAAAATTCTGCATATTTACTGAACAAGTCTCACAGAAAAAAAAAAGGAAAGAAAAAAAAAATATTGAAGTCTCAAATAATATGTTAAGGGCGGGGGTCGGCAATTTGCGGCTCGCATGCTTCTCCATTGATGTCATTGTGCGGCTCTCCAGTTCCATGCACAATGATTAATAATTGTATAGTTTCATTTTTAAAACTCATAAAAATATTATACTGTAAAGAAAAACAGCTTTAAATAGGATTAAAAAACTCATCAGAGAACAGTGAGAATAGGTAAGGTAGAAAGTATACGGGCAGCCGCTTGGGCACCAGGCCCAACCCCACAGCCGCGCTGTAGCCAGCACCGTGGCGACTATTCCATGTTTGCCACTGCCCAAGGGCCGCCCTTTACGATTGTCGTTACATGGGGAATGTTATTTTATTCAGAATGCATTCCTCTACCTGTCAGTATGCAATAATTTGACCTGAGTGACGTAGTATGTTAGTTATTAGTTTACTACGGTTGAGCTATAAGGTACTGGACTCTGGGTTCGTTTGGGGTGAAAGATAAGCCTTGTGAGAACCGAAAGACAGAAGCGACTGATAAAGTAATCAAACCGATATCCAAGCCAGTTAGTCGGAGTCTGCCGTGCTGAGGCCTGCCTGGCTATGAAAGACACCTACTGAACCAGTCTGGTTCCGGCCCACGCATGCGCTAAGCTGCGGACGGAAGTGAACGATTCGATTACTAGAGCTGTACCCTCTAAGCTGTACCCTCTAACCGGACGGTACATAGGGCAAGTGAAGTAGAGTTCACCTGATTCTGGGACCTCGGTATATTATGAGGTACCAACCAGAGCTGGGTGGGCTCAGGTATTTTATATGACGAACTTGGATTCCAACTCGAGACTGGTGTCCGTAAAGAAAGAAACAAAAAGTTATTGGCTTCTAAAGTGGATTGGGATAGACCTATAGTTATATTATATGATTTCTAATGTTATCATCATCATCATCACCATCACCATCATCATCATCATCATCATCATCATCATCATCAT
This sequence comes from Physella acuta, assembly GCF_028476545.2. Taxonomy (NCBI): domain Eukaryota; kingdom Metazoa; phylum Mollusca; class Gastropoda; family Physidae; genus Physella; species Physella acuta. The sequence continues at coordinate 472,279 of NW_026732691.1, read as the reverse complement.
CATCATCATCATCATTATAATCATCAGCATTACCATCATTATCCTTATCATTATCATTAACACCACCACCACCATCATCATCATCATCATTATCATCATGTTCGAGACAAAGATACATGGGACAGATGAAGTAGAGTTCATCTGCTTCTGAAACCTCAGCATATGAAGAGATAGTGTGGTCAGCAGGTGCCCTGTCAAAACGGCCCGAGACAAATCGGCCCCGTCAAAACGGCCCCGTTAATACGACCCCGTCAAATCGACTCCCGACAAACCGACCCCGTCAAAATAGCCCCGTCAAAAGGGCCCCGACTTATTGGCTCCCGTCAAATGGGCTCCCGTCATATTGACTTGCGACATATAGGCTCCCGACAAATGGGCTCCCGACATTTAGGCTCCCGACAAATGGACTCCCGACATATTAACCCCTGACAAATAGGCTCAGGACATATTGGCTCCCGACAAAGCGGCTTCCGACATATTGGCTCCCGACATAAGGGCTCAAGACAAATGGGCTCCCGGCAAATGGGCTCACGAAATTTTGGCTAACGACAAATGGGCTCCCGACATATTGGCTCCTGGCAATTGGGCTCCCGACATATTGGCTTTTGACAAAATGACTCCCGACATATTGGCTCCAGAAAAATGAATGATATGACCACTATTGGCATAAAAGTAACCATTGTGTCCTACCTCCAATACCACCATAACCTCTTTTTAATGCCCGAATAAAATTATTTTTTCATGAACCAACATTAATTCACAAACAAATCGAGCCCTTAACAGCTAAATTCCACCAATTCTAAAGTTTTGATAATGTTTAATTTACAACAGAAAAGATCTGTTGCTTAAAAGCGAGCACAGAAGTGTAAATGTATGATATACATGATGTTAATATGATAACAGCATTTGGTTTTGATAACCTACAAGAACAGTGGCGTAGCGAGTTCGGGTGTCACCCGGTGCGGCACTTAATGGTGTCACCCCCCCCCCCCCCCCAGAGGCGTTGCGACCCTTACGGGGACAAACTTTCAAGTTTTCGATTTGAACCCCCCCCCCCCCCAAACTTTCGATTTGCACCCCCAACCCCTCATTTTTTTCTCTATATATTTTGCTATTTTTTGCCTTTGTGTCACCCCCCTAAATGGTGTCACCCGGTGCGGTCCGCACCCCCGCCCCTCCCCTCCCCTCGCTACGCCCCTGGACAAGCATATTGCAGTTAGGAAGGTACAGCGTGGACCCTTCTCCCCACACAATGAGTTGGAACAGCTTATAACCGATTCAATTATGGATGTCATAGATAGATGACCCTTAAATTAAAGCATACTATATTTTATAATAGATAAACTAATATAAAAATAAGGCCTGCCGAACAAGAGATGCATACGTTGTATTACATAAGAGTGTTGGATAAGCTAACTCTAAAGAATATTGATGAAGGGGTCCCACTGGCAGATGTCATATTCAATGAGACCGCTTTGCCGGGAGACTTAGTCTCTACAGAAACGGTATTGTCAGTGCAGTGGCGTAGCTAGGATTTTTGGGCACCTATGCAAAAATTATCAGTGGGCCCCTTCGTCAGCCGTTAGGCCAGTGGCGTCGCTAGGTCGGGTCTCACCCGGTGCGGCACTTCGTATTGTCACCCCCTCCCAGGAAACAAAGCATATATATATATATATATATATATATATATATATATATATATATATATATATATATATATATATATATATATATATATATATATATATATATATATTAAAATTCCATTGTAAAAGTTTTAATTTTTATGAGGGAAAAGGGCCCCTATGTGCCTTGGGCCCCCATGCCTTGCTTACGCTAGCTTTACGGTAGCTACGCCACTGTGTCAGTGGTCCTTTTGTCTGGAGCCAAATTGACAGGAGCCTTTTTGTCGGGAGCCAAAATGACGCTAGCCTATTTGTCGGGAGTCGTAATGACGGGGGCCGTTTTGTGGAGAAACTAAATGGCGGGAGCCTATTTGTCGGGAGTCGTAATGACGGGAGCCGTTTTGTGGAAAAAACTAAATGACGGGAGACTATATGTCGGGAGCCAAAATGACGGGAGCCTATTTGTCAGGAGCCTTATTGACTGGAGCCCTTTTGTCGGGAGCCTATATAACGGGAGCCTATTTGTCGGTAGAATAAATGACGGGAGCCTATTTGTCGGGAGCCTATATGACGGGGTCCATATGTCGCTGGCCCTTTTGACGGGGCCGATTTGACGGGGTCGTTTTGACGGGGTCGTTTTGTCGGGGTCGTTTTGACGGGGCCGTTTCGTCATTGGCCGAATTGACGCCGCACGGGTCAGCACTTTGTCAAGCTGCCTTTATTTCCCTAACATGAGTTACGTACCCTTCAGAACTGGGTGAACAAGTACATATTATTGACTTGAACCCAAATTCGAAAGAGGTTGATGGTTGAGATTAGGTTAATGGTTGAAACTAATGTTTGACCTTGGTGGTTCAATTGTCTCGGTTAACTTTTGTTCGTAAGCTAAATGATTAGCGTAAGTTGTATACACCAGATTTCAATGCGTTAACCTTAAAGATTGTTGTAAGGACTTCATGACTTCATGGGACGGAGTAGAAGAGCATTCGACTGATAACAGGAAAGTCTCGAGTACGAAAACGGGATCTATTCATTTGAACATCCCTGAGTCCACCCAGCTCTGATGGGTATCTAACTCACATTAGAGAAGGTATAGACGCTGGGCATACTGTTGACTACACCATCTGTTTACATGCCGGGGTCAAATGAACAGATAAACTCTACTTCACTAGCCCCATAGACCTTCAGGTTAGAAAAGGGAACTTTACTTGACTTTACGGCTTAGCGGTAGAGCGCTAGACAGCTACCTGCCGGTAAGAGGGAATAGCTTAGAGGGTACAGCTCTAGTAATCGAATCTTCCACTTCCGTCCGCAGCTTAGCGCATGCGTGGGCCGGAACCAGACATGGCACCAAGACTGCACGAGCACGCCCTGTAGTAACAAGACATGGAGCATCCAGAGGCTCGTCACACAGGTCGACTGTGACGCTTTCCAGGGCACGAGGTCAGAGGTCGACTGTTGTATGTCGAAGATAGGTAAGCTTTGGGGTCAAGGTCGTCTAGTGTAGGGTGGGTGAGCCTCAGGGTCAAGGTCGTCTGATGTTGGATGGACAAGACTCGGGGTCAAGGTAATCTCAGGAAGGTTATTCATAGGTAAGCATCCTGGTCAAGGTCTTCTGATGTAGGTAAGGGATAGGTCAGCCACGGGTCAAAGGTAATTTGAGATAGGTTAAGGATAGGTAAGTCTGCTATTTTGAGCGATTTCATTAGTGACAAGAGCTATACACACAAAAAATGAGAGTGTACCTCATTTTTTATCGCGCTTCATCCTTTATTAATTTTTCTTTTTTGCTTAAGCATCAAATATATTTGCAACGTCAACAAAAATACTCTCATCTACATCAAAGCATATACATATCCTCACATACCGATCCACATATTCAAATACATCCATCAATATACAACCATACATTTCATATTGTACTCATCAATATCCAATTCCTCCGTATTCACCCATCCATATACATTTATTCCCATCCATTTATCCATATCCACCCATCCATAAAATCTCAGATCTATTCTCTTTTCCATATCTACTCATCCTAATAGTCTCATCAATATCAACTTATCCATATGATGCATAGACACTCATCCTAATCCACTCCCCATATCCACACATCCATAACCATATGATCTCAGACCTATCCATTCATCCATATCCATATCATCTCAAAGCTATCTATTCTTCCACATCCACTCATCCATACCCACCCGCCTATATATTCCTAGACCTATCCACTCCATCATATTGACTGTGCGTATCCACGTATCTATATCCACCTATCCACTCCACCATATCCACCAGACCTCAACCAGACCCTGGACTGCTCCGGCGTCAGCAGCTGTTTCAGCTCCAGCTCCCACAACTTCTCCCTCTCCAGCTGCGCCGTGAGCAACGTCAGCGTCATGGACGAGCTTGTGGGTGAGGACTTCTCGTGCACGCTGTACACGAGGGACGGGGAGAAGATGACTTGCTTCAAGGAATGTGAGTACTGAGAGCAGGACCCGACTGCTATGGTGTCTTTATGATGCACTGTTACACGGCCGCGCAGTAATTTTTTAAAAGCAGCTACGCAGTAGTTTTTTAAAAGCAGCCACGCAGTAGTTTTTTTTAAGATCAGCTACTAGTAGTATATTAGGTCACTTTTGGGTCGTATTTGGGTGGCGCAAAGGTTATATAGCAAAATACTCGGGAGGAGGATGCGCGGGATGTACAACGACATATAGTAAAATACTCCCTAGGGTGGCGCAAAGACATATAGTAAAATACTACGCCAGCTGCCGCAGGGTGGGTGAGCAGGATGTACAATGAGATATAGTAAAATACTACGCCAACTAGGGTTGGCGGAGGTGGTGGGGAAGTAGGTCACCACCGGTGACCTTGTGACGTAATCATTGACCTTGTGACGTAATCAGTCACATTGTGACGTAATCATTGACCTAGTTACGTAATTTTAATGCGTTTTTTTAATGAGTTTTAATGAGTTTTTTTAAATTTTAATTAATTTTTGACCTAGTTACGTAATTTTAATGTGTTTTTATTACATAATTGTTTAATTTGTTTGATTTAAATTGTTTAATTACTTTGTTTATATTGTGTAATTTTTATTAACGAGTTACGTAATTTGATTATTTGTTTACTTTTTAATTATTTTTTATTGACCTAGTTACGTAATTGGATTTTAATGAGTTTGAATTTAATTTTGTAATTTTAATTAATTTTTATTAACGAGTTACGTAATTTGATTATTTGTTTGATTTTAAATTGTTTACTTTGTTTGTTTACTTGTTGTTTATTTGTTTATATTGTGTAATTTTTATTCAATAGTTACGTAATGTGATTTTAATTATTTTTATTTTGTTTATTTTTAATTTAATTTTATTTTATAATTAGTTAAATTATTATTAACGAGTTACGTAATTTGATTTTAATTACTTTTGTTTATTTATTTATTTGATATATTTCTTTTCTTTGATGTATGGTATTTAAAATAAAAGACAATGTTTATTTGATTTTAAACGGATAGGGGTGTTGGTGGATGAGAGGGGAGTAATGACGGGGTTTGAGGGTAGGGGTGCGTTAGCGTGTACTTTGTGAATAACATCCATTAACCAGACACGTAACATCTGTTACGTATCGACCGCCCGCGAACTTTTCCGGGCTGCGTATTTTTTAATGGGAATGTATTGATCGCACCCACGGGCCATCACAGCATGATGTCCCACCTAATTAATTTTTTTTTTTTTTTTTTGTTAGGCTTCACCGAGTTTCCCCCACTCGGTTGACAGGTTATGGTAATTTACGACGTACATTAAGTGGCTTTCCACGAAGTACGTAGGTCATTATGCAACAGCTGTGTAATATCGATCGCATCCACTGACCATCACACCTAATTAAATTGGTCACGTATCGTAAGTGTAGCGACATCGGTAATTATTCGCTTATAGCGAGGTCAGCGAAAACCGATCGATTTGTCAGCTCCGTGAAGCCCTTAGGTAACAGCTGGTGCTGTAATTAGTCACGGCTCTCGGATTTTTTCATTAGATTACAGCTGTCCATGAACTATGTTCACATATCGTACGCCCGATCATTCTTTGATCAAATTAAAAAATTTTGTTTCCACATGTCCTACGAACCGTCCCTTGCTATGTATGAAAGATTAATGGTTGTAACTATTCGCTTATAGCGAGGGTCAACGAAAACAAAATATATTTAAGGGTCGGAATTTTCTTTCGACCACCGTTAAAGCAGGTTTTGAGACGAAACGAGGTCTCGGTAGGTTCGTGCTTTTTAATGGGCGACAGGGGCGACTTAGTGCGTTGGTACGTAAGATATGCGTGGGTAGACATGTTTTTTACAAGTCTGGAAAAGTAATTAAGTTTTTTATGACCGTTCCGATTTTCTTTTGATCTGACCACCATTTGACCACCCTGAGCCAGATAAATTTAACAAATGTTCAATACATAGTCGCTTATAGTAACATTAGTGATTGTATGTTCGGCAAGACGGTTTGACAAGACATCACGACTCTGTTCACCGCCGACAAGGACATCTCTGTACAACATGCGGGAATCTATTTACACGACTTGACAATTTAACAAGACATTGTAAAACAACACACACCAACCAAACATCACCGACCGACACCCCATCAGCAACCGATAGACAAACTCCACAACCACTATACGTGACCGACAGACAAACCATGCAACCCCTAGCAGCGATCCAAACAACTCGTACCATGACCAATACTATTCCATTAAAGCGACATACGATATATGACGACATAGCAATCAACAAACGCGTAAAGACTAACAACGACAGTAACGTTAATTCATACACCACTATTTTTCCTATAGACGACCTACCCATGATACGTTATACATGTGACATATGTGAGCATGCATTCACCTGCAAACATGGTTTGAAACGACATCACGATACGGCACACAGACGACGAAGACATACATGTAGAGAATGTTTGCAAGAATTTACAAGAAAATATAATTTAACGAACCACTATAAAATACCACACACCATCAAAACATTACCAGACGACACATCAGCGACCGACACGAATATCCCATAGGATGACTTCTCACAGACATCTCCTTACACCCAACACAGAAACTCACTTTCTTACTTTTATATTAAAAGACAAGTAGACACAATGTGACATCTCCCCTAGACTGTAGACCGATGGGGTTGTTTTTATTCAATAAAAATTTATTATATATGGTCTTTTGTGATTTTTTAATGTGTTATTGTTTTGTTACTTGTCCCTGAAAGTTATGTAACTCGGTATCCTGTATAAGAGGTATGACTGGAATCAAAATCAGGGGAGAGAACGTGACGTACATCGCGATATTTGAAAACATGGCGATGTTTAACCTCAACCAAAAAAGGCAATGAACCTAGAAGGAAGACGAATATATATCTTAGTCTTGCAGCAGATTACCTTCCCATGTTCGCTTTAGTATTACAGTTTTCATCAATCTTCTTTTTGACTTGAACTTCTTTAATTTTTAAGAAAGTTTACATAATACATTACGTCTAATGACAATTTTTTTTATTTTTACCACTCAATGTATTTTCTTTTTCTATATCTTACATTGTCATCTTAATTTTTGATCACCTTAGGTGGTGGTAAGGTGGTAAGGTGGTGGTAAGGTGGTGGTAAGGTGGTGGTAAATTTGCTTAAGATTATAAACTTCAAGTTTTAAAAATCAACAACGTTATAGTACGTCGTGTCAAATGACACACCTTTAAAATGTCTACATTTAAAGTTCACCAAAATAATGACGTAAAAACTAAATATGATATGACGTTAGCATACATATCATTCAATCTAATCACTCTAAAGTACAAATCAATAATTTTTATTGATTAAGGGGCTGGGTGAGTTATTTTTATCACTATTCGCCCTTCCCCTTCCCTTTGTCCGCAACCCCGTTCCCCTTCTCCCATCCAACCTTGCGTCATCACACTAACCTCAATACCAACCGCTAGATAAACAGACCGTACTACTACTACTCACACTATTCCTTGGACAGACAAAGGCTGTATGACAATCCTACAGACAAATATTTATTCAACTAATATCACAACCCCCTAGAAACCACTCCAACAGACTGGGATACATAACTTGTAGACACCACTCCCCAATGAATATCTCTTGCACCCTACCTACATCGACAACTTTGTCCGCCACCCTCGCCCCCGTCCCTAGTATGAACTCGGTTACCAACAATTTCAAAACATGCATGTTCCGAGTTCAAAACCAACCTTCACCGACACTAGTATGAACTCGACCCCTAACACTTCCAAAACATGCCTGTACTAACTTTGAAACCACTTCGGTGAAAACTTCACCGACCCTAGTATGGACTCTACACCTATCGATTCCAAAACACGCATGTTCCGAGTTCAAAACCAACCTTCACCGACACTAGTATGAACTCGGCTACCAACAATTCCAAAACATGCATGTTCCGAGTTCAAAACCAACCTTCACCGACACTAGTATGAACTCGGCTACCAACAATTCCCAAACATGCATGTACCAACTTTCCAACCTGCCTCAGTGCTAACAAAATTCCCCGACCCTAGTATGAACTCGACTGCCATCAATTCCTAAACATCCATGTACCGACTTTGTAACCTGCCTCGGTGAAAACTTCACCGACCTTAGTTTAACTCTCCCTAACAATTCCAATGATGCATGTACGAACTTTGTAACCTGCCTCGGTGAAAACACCCCCGTCCCTAGTATGAACTCGGTTACCAACAATTTCAAAACATGCATGTTCCGAGTTCAAAACCAATCTTCACCGACACTAGTATGAACTCGGCTACCAACAATTCCTAAACATGGATGTACCAACTTTGCAACTTACCTCGGTGTTAACGAAAACTCCCCTGACCCTAGTATGGACTCTACACCGACTGATTCCAAAACATACATGTTCCGAGTTCAAAACCAACCTTCACCGACACTAGTATGAACTCGGCTACCAACAATTCCTAAACACACATGTAACACCTTTGCAACCTGCCTCGGTGAAATCATCTCCGACCCTAGTTTGAACTCGGCTGCCAACAATTCCTAAACATGCCTGGCCCAACTTTGTAACCTGCCTCGGTGAAAACTTCACCGACCCTAGTATGAACTCTAGACCTACCGATTCCAAAACATACATGTTCCGAGTTCAAAACCAACCTTCACCGAGCCTAGTATGAACACGGCCCCTAACAATTCCAAGGATGCATGTACCAACTTTACAACCTGCCTCGGTGTTAGCAAAACTCCCCGACCCTAGTATGAACTCAACTGCCAACAATTCCTAAACATCCATGTCCCAACTTTGCAACCTGCCTCGGTGAAAACTTCACCGACCCTAGTATGGCCTCTCTACCTATCAATTCTAAAACATGGATGTACCAACTTCGAAACATCCCTCTGTGTTAACAAAACTCCCCCGACCCTACTATAGACTCGACCCCTAACAATTCCAAAACATGCATGGTCTAGCTTCGAACCTCCCTCGGTGAAAACGTCACCGACTCGTGTATAAAATCTGTCCCAACCAACTCCAAAACTTCCCTGGGCACCCGAATAAAAATAACTCACCCAGCCCCTTAATCAATAAAAATTATTGATTTGTACTTTAGAGTGATTAGATTGAATGATATGTATGCTAACGTCATATCATATTTAGTTTTTACGTCATTATTTTGGTGAACTTTAAATGTAGACATTTTAAAGGTGTGTCATTTGACACGACGTACTATAACGTTGTTGATTTTTAAAACTTGAAGTTTATAATCTTAAGCAAATTTACCACCACCTTACCACCACCTTACCACCACCTTACCACCTTACCACCACCTAAGGTGATCAAAAATTAAGATGACAATGTAAGATATAGAAAAAGAAAATACATTGAGTGGTAAAAATAAAAAAAATTGTCATTAGACGTAATGTATTATGTAAACTTTCTTAAAAATTAAAGAAGTTCAAGTCAAAAAGAAGATTGATGAAAACTGTAATACTAAAGCGAACATGGGAAGGTAATCTGCTGCAAGACTAAGATATATATTCGTCTTCCTTCTAGGTTCATTGCCTTTTTTGGTTGAGGTTAAACATCGCCATGTTTTCAAATATCGCGATGTACGTCACGTTCTCTCCCCTGATTTTGATTCCAGTCATACCTCTTATACAGGATACCGAGTTACATAACTTTCAGGGACAAGTAACAAAACAATAACACATTAAAAAATCACAAAAGACCATATATAATAAATTTTTATTGAATAAAAACAACCCCATCGGTCTACAGTCTAGGGGAGATGTCACATTGTGTCTACTTGTCTTTTAATATAAAAGTAAGAAAGTGAGTTTCTGTGTTGGGTGTAAGGAGATGTCTGTGAGAAGTCATCCTATGGGATATTCGTGTCGGTCGCTGATGTGTCGTCTGGTAATGTTTTGATGGTGTGTGGTATTTTATAGTGGTTCGTTAAATTATATTTTCTTGTAAATTCTTGCAAACATTCTCTACATGTATGTCTTCGTCGTCTGTGTGCCGTATCGTGATGTCGTTTCAAACCATGTTTGCAGGTGAATGCATGCTCACATATGTCACATGTATAACGTATCATGGGTAGGTCGTCTATAGGAAAAATAGTGGTGTATGAATTAACGTTACTGTCGTTGTTAGTCTTTACGCGTTTGTTGATTGCTATGTCGTCATATATCGTATGTCGCTTTAATGGAATAGTATTGGTCATGGTACGAGTTGTTTGGATCGCTGCTAGGGGTTGCATGGTTTGTCTGTCGGTCACGTATAGTGGTTGTGGAGTTTGTCTATCGGTTGCTGATGGGGTGTCGGTCGGTGATGTTTGGTTGGTGTGTGTTGTTTTACAATGTCTTGTTAAATTGTCAAGTCGTGTAAATAGATTCCCGCATGTTGTACAGAGATGTCCTTGTCGGCGGTGAACAGAGTCGTGATGTCTTGTCAAACCGTCTTGCCGAACATACAATCACTAATGTTACTATAAGCGACTATGTATTGAACATTTGTTAAATTTATCTGGCTCAGGGTGGTCAAATGGTGGTCAGATCAAAAGAAAATCGGAACGGTCATAAAAAACTTAATTACTTTTCCAGACTTGTAAAAAACATGTCTAACCACGCATATCTTACGTACCAACGCACTAAGTCGCCCCTGTCGCCCATTAAAAAGCACGAACCTACCGAGACCTCGTTTCGTCTCAAAACCTGCTTTAACGGTGGTCGAAAGAAAATTCCGACCCTTAAATATATTTTGTTTTCGTTGACCCTCGCTATAAGCGAATAGTTACAACCATTAATCTTTCATACATAGCAAGGGACGGTTCGTAGGACATGTGGAAACAAAATTTTTTAATTTGATCAAAGAATGATCGGGCGTACGATATGTGAACATAGTTCATGGACAGCTGTAATCTAATGAAAAAATCCGAGAGCCGTGACTAATTACAGCACCAGCTGTTACCTAAGGGCTTCACGGAGCTGACAAATCGATCGGTTTTCGCTGACCTCGCTATAAGCGAATAATTACCGATGTCGCTACACTTACGATACGTGACCAATTTAATTAGGTGTGATGGTCAGTGGATGCGATCGATATTACACAGCTGTTGCATAATGACCTACGTACTTCGTGGAAAGCCACTTAATGTACGTCGTAAATTACCATAACCTGTCAACCGAGTGGGGGAAACTCGGTGAAGCCTAACAAAAAAAAAAAAAAAAAAAAAAAAAAAAAAAAAAAAAAAAAAAAAAAAAAAAAAAAAAAAATTAATTAGGTGGGACATCATGCTGTGATGGCCCGTGGGTGCGATCAATACATTCCCATTAAAAAATACGCAGCCCGGAAAAGTTCGCGGGCGGTCGATACGTAACAGATGTTACGTGTCTGGTTAATGGATGTTATTCACAAAGTACACGCTAACGCACCCCTACCCTCAAACCCCGTCATTACTCCCCTCTCATCCACCAACACCCCTATCCGTTTAAAATCAAATAAACATTGTCTTTTATTTTAAATACCATACATCAAAGAAAAGAAATATATCAAATAAATAAATAAACAAAAGTAATTAAAATCAAATTACGTAACTCGTTAATAATAATTTAACTAATTATAAAATAAAATTAAATTAAAAATAAACAAAATAAAAATAATTAAAATCACATTACGTAACTATTGAATAAAAATTACACAATATAAACAAATAAACAACAAGTAAACAAACAAAGTAAACAATTTAAAATCAAACAAATAATCAAATTACGTAACTCGTTAATAAAAATTAATTAAAATTACAAAATTAAATTCAAACTCATTAAAATCCAATTACGTAACTAGGTCAATAAAAAATAATTAAAAAGTAAACAAATAATCAAATTACGTAACTCGTTAATAAAAATTACACAATATAAACAAAGTAATTAAACAATTTAAATCAAACAAATTAAACAATTATGTAATAAAAACACATTAAAATTACGTAACTAGGTCAAAAATTAATTAAAATTTAAAAAAACTCATTAAAACTCATTAAAAAAACGCATTAAAATTACGTAACTAGGTCAATGATTACGTCACAATGTGACTGATTACGTCACAAGGTCAATGATTACGTCACAAGGTCACCGGTGGTGACCTACTTCCCCACCACCTCCGCCAACCCTAGTTGGCGTAGTATTTTACTATATCTCATTGTACATCCTGCTCACCCACCCTGCGGCAGCTGGCGTAGTATTTTACTATATGTCTTTGCGCCACCCTAGGGAGTATTTTACTATATGTCGTTGTACATCCCGCGCATCCTCCTCCCGAGTATTTTGCTATATAACCTTTGCGCCACCCAAATACGACCCAAAAGTGACCTAATATACTACTGCTACTCAGTAGTTCTTTTTAATCAACCACGCGGTAGATTTTTTGATCAACCACGCAGTAGATTTTTAAAATCAGCCACGCAGTAGATTTTTAAAAGCAGCCACGCAGTAGTTTTTTTTAAGATCAGCATCGCAGTAGTTCTTTTTAATCAACCACGCGGTAGATTTTTTGATCAACCACGCAGTAGATTTTTAAAATCAGCCACGCAGTAGATTTTTAAAAGCAGCCACGCAGTAGTTTTTTTAAGATCAGCATCGCAGTAGTTCTTTTTAATCAACCACGCGGTAGATTTTTTGATCAACCACGCAGTAGATTTTTAAAATCAGCCACGCAGTAGATTTTTAAAAGCAGCCACGCAGTAGTTTTTTTTTTAAGATCAGCCACTCAGTAATTTTTTTTTAATCAACCACGCAGTAGATTTTTTAAAGATCAGCCACGCAGTAGATTTTTTAAATCAGCCACGCAGTAGATTTTTTAAATCAACCACGCAGTAGTTTTTTGAAATCAGCAACGCAGTATTTTTTTTTAAGATCAGCCACGCAGTAGGTTTTTAAAAGCAGCCACGCAGTAGGTTTTTTTAAAGATCAGCCCGCAGTAAAATTGTTTTAATCAACCACGCAGTAGATTTTTTTATGATCAGCCACGCAGTAGATTTTTAAAAATCAGCCACGCAGTAGTTTTTGAACGAGCAGTCATGTTGAATTGTAAGACTTTGAGAACGCTGGGCACACAAAATACACGTTGTAGGCCACATTTTCCCCCTAGAGACTGCACTGCCCGCCAGCCTCAGTGTCGCATGAGGGAGGTGGAAAGGCTCAGCGAGGCATGGGCGGGGTAGTTTCAGCTATGTAAGGGCAGAGTTTCTTTCAGGCATTTCCTGTGTGAAGTGGGTGGAGAAGTCAAAAAACCCACACTTAACCCCAACCCCTCAGACAAAATAGAATTTTTTTAAAATGGAGATTATTCTGAATATATACTTGTTTATGACAATAGTCCCCCCTCCCCTCTCCGGATCTTTATAGGCCACCCCCCCCCCCCCCCCACTCTCGAGAAAAAGGTCTGAAACAACCACTGTTACTTTGAACGTTTCAATTCGAACAAACAGGTAAAATCAATATAATCGATGAGATCATTCACTCACTGACTGGATGATTTAATTCCCCCCCCCCTATTTCATTCTTCCAGAAGTTCAATATACAATAATTTAAAAAAAACAACACAGTATTATCCTGAAATGAATTTCATAGCAAATTTAACTAGTTTTAATAATTTCAAATTTAAGTTTGTGTTTAATGTCATGCTGGAGTTAAGTATTTATATTTATAAAATGAACAATTAAGGATAACATTAGAACCACAGTGTGCTAGGGTTATCTTAATGTTGGGTCTTTATCTATATGAAATTAACATTAAACAATAGCTTTAGCACCGTGGTTAGGAAATAAAAAACAAAGCATTAAACAGAAATTATATCATAATTTTTATAATTATTTATAATTTTCTAAATTTCACGAAAATCCCAATTTTCTTTATATGAATATAAAATATATAATTAAAATATTTTTTACACAGTTAAATCTAATTAAATACTTTAATGCAAATCTGATGTTTGTAATTTACGATTGATTTTGTTTTACAATTAAGTGAGTTTTTATTCAAGGGAATGTACTCTACATTAAACGACAAAGCTATAGAGTCCTTTCATATGACGTCACGTCCGTTCGTGATACCTACGCCCGCCGCCACAGTGGTGTACACCAGACGTAAACACAATCAGCTGTTCGCCAGCGCTGGACGTGTTCACCAGCGCTGGACGCGTTCACTGTGTGTAAAGAACCGCACCCGCGGAAAAGGAAAAATTCGTTAAAAAACTTGAACTCTTAGGAATTGAAGATCCTTATACTGTTATTGACAGTTTCGTATAAATAAATATGTGGACAAAATTTCTAAATAAAAATACTGTTAGTAATACTGTTTGCGTTTAGAGTTAAAGTAGCCGAATCTGATCAAATGCAGTTCTCGATATTTTGTTTCAGGTAAGGACAGTAAAATAATAAACTTCATTTTAATTATAAAAGATAACTATTAATAAAACAAATATGCTCGACCTTCACAAATACTAATAGTAAAAGACAAAGTCAAAAGTAATAATAAGAATAATAAGATCTAATAGTAGGCCTAATACCTGGCTCCGCTGAGACATAGAATCTAGAATCTACTTCTTTACTTAAATTTAATTACTTTAGATCTACATTCGATTCAAAATACACCCATAATAAATCAAAAGTAGTCATAATAGGCCTAATAAAGCATTTAATTGTCTCTAAGATCTAAAATCTCGCTCTATTATCTAATCATTTTTTTAGCAAACGAAATTTTCTGAAATTGAAATGGATTGTATGACTAGACTTAGATCTAGAATCTGCTACTTAAATTAAATTGTAAAAACTTTATACAAGCATGTAGTTGATATTATTGTAGTAGAAGGCTTTAATAAATTACTAAGGCCTACCTACTTTGTTGTCTTTTTACAGTAATATGTATCTGATACTGGACTGAGTTTAATTAAATTCAAATTCATATCTAGTAATTGGTCTACTAAGTTTTTGTAGCCTAGTAGTACAATCTAGATCATACCAGCCAACAACAAATAACCAAATTATTATTATTTGGTTAATGATTAGGCTAATTTTTTTTTTAAAATCCACTGTTTATAAAAGAAACAAATCAAGCTAGAAACATAAGTGAGATGGTTTAGAATAATAACAATGGACCCAGTCTACAATTGATACAATTGCAGGTCTACATAGGGCCTACAGTCTAGTAGTTTACAGTAGGCACCTAGTGTGTAGCTAGTATACTAGTGTGTAGCTGTCCAGAGTTAAGATTCTTAATGCCTTAATGCTTTCCCCTGATAAGCCATGTGTGCTATAAATGACATAACATGACATCGAGGTGAGAAGTGTTGAGGGGAGAGCAGTGGGATTTTACCCTTTGTTCTCCCTGCTGGGCCCTGAGGGTCAAAATTATATAAGAAATACTATCTCTGTGGGGCTGGGTATCACGGAGGTGAGACATTTTCAGGGGAGGGCAGGGCAGACTCCTCTTAGGTTTTATTGTGGGCTAGATACAGGTGGGGGTAGCCATCATGAGGGTTGAACATCAGTATTAATGTGTCTGATTACTTCCCTGCTGGATTATAAGGGTCTTAAATTGTATAACATGCTACCCAGATTGGTTATTACCCATGGATTATATTAGTCGTTGTAGTGTGGGTTTTGTAGGAGTTAAGTGGTCTCACGTTTGCTACAGTAGATAACCTATAATATATTACTGCATTTGATCAGCTTCGTCTTCTTAAACACTAAACGCAAACGGTATTACTAACAGTATTTTTATTTAGAAATTTCGGCCACATATTTATATTTTCCACGAAACTGTCAATAACTGTATAAGGATCTTCAATTCCTAAGAGTTCAAGTTTTTAAACATATTTTTCCTTTTCCGCGGGCGCGATTCTTTACATACGGTGAACACGTCCAGCGCTGGTGAACAGCTGATTGTGTTTACATCTTGTGTACACCACTGTGGCGGCGGGCGTAGGTATCACGTGATTTAGGTCACGTGTTTGCAAGGACTCTATACTAAAAACGGTTGACGAACGAAGCCTAGCGGACCTGACACACCAAGCTAGAAAATTACTGAAACGTTACTATAGGGAAGGACAAACGAAGGACACAGCACAGTGGACGTGACAAAATTTATTATTAGGCTAGACAGACCCAAGGAAAGGTGAACGACGGCGACCGACCTGTACTAGTGACTTACAGAGGACATGACCTTAGGAACCACGCGGTGACTGTTAGAAAACTGGTCAAAAGGACATAACAGATAAAACACATATATTATACACTAGGAAAGCCACACCCCTTAGGTTCCTCGGCAGTTAAAACAATGCAATAGACACAATACTCCACCCAGCCCATCATTCCAAGCAACACAGCCATTCCCCCCCCCCCCCCCATGTCAAACTTGTTCTCAGGAAATATTGTTAAAAGACGTATATCCTTTAACTTAAAAGTTTTGATCTTATTACAGATAACATGCTGTTCTATTTCCTAGAATTTATAATTGATGTAACTACACCATGTTCAGTCCACAGGCAGTAAAATGTTTTAAAAAATGCTTTGTCATGACCAGTATGTATACAAATTGCACAACTCTGTTCACACAGGATCGGTAATATTTACCCTATAATATAAAGGGAAAAGTATATGTACAAATAAGTACACCGGTGTCCACACAGGACCTGTATTAACTCCCCCTTTAATATAAAGTAAAGTATGTATACAAATAGTACACTTCTGTCCACACAGGACCTGTATTATTTACCCTTTAATATAAAAGAAAAAAAGTATGAATACAAATAGCACACTTCTGTCCACACAGGACCTGTATTATTTACCCTTTAACATAAGGGGAAAGAGGTACTTTAAATGTAATATTCTTTTTGTGAAGTTGTTTCAATTTTAAAGGGAAAAACTCTTCCCCGTCTTTTTTTTTGGTACTTTGCTGAAATGTTTTGTATACGAATGTATGTTAGAAATGTACAGGTGTAAGTGTATTACATGGTGCATTTTCATGTATGTTATTATTCATGCTTTTTTATTACAATAATAATGCCATGACAAGTCTGGTATAAGATATACCCATTGACCCTCCTCCCCCTTCCTTATACACACACACAGTTTACACCCCAACAACCCCTCCCCCCCCCCCTTCCTTCAATACTACAAACTTAAGTCGGCATGATGCCTAACATACACAACACACCAGGCTGAAAACAACGGAGACTAATGGTAAGCAAAGACAAACGAAGGACACAGCACAGAAGACGTGACAAAACCCGACGTTAGGCTAGACACACCTGTGAAAAGGTGAACGACAGTGACCGACATGTACTAAAGACTTACAGAGGACACGACAGAAACCATGTGGCGACCGACAGAAGACTGGTCAAAGGGAGACAACAAATACAATACACACATCAAACACTAGGAAAAGTTACATCCCTTGACGTTCATGCAGGTAAAACATCGCAGTAGACAACACTTCACCCAGCCCAACACTCTAAGCAAAGCAAATGAACCCTCCCCCCCCCTCCCTCCGACCTGTGTTTTGACTTTTATCCTCATTATTAAGCTACAGTACAAGTATAGAATTACTATGGAAGCTACATTTATGATTACCTTTTTGTTTGAATATATATTATATATTATGTTCCTTTGGTTTGACAACCACATTTTTTTTTTGTTTTGTTTCAAATGTAAACAAAGATTTTGATAACCTCAAAACTTGCAGGATATTTTGTACAAAGATCTCATGTCATATTATGGAAAGTTGTGTATATATATTATGTAAAATATGTTGCTGTCATTGTACTTGTTATTAAGTGGCAATAAAGACTTTTAAAAAAATAAATAAATAATACGTTCATTAATACGCTCATCTGAAAAAAAAAAGTTCTCATTAGATGATACAATTTAGTAATAAATAATGGATACATTTGTAAATTCATCAATTTTTTTGTAATGATGCACTAAAAAGTAGAAAATAAATTATACACTACTCAATAAATTACTATAAGAAAAGCATGGGTCACTTTAGTACGTTAGTAGGCCTACCTATTGGATACATTTACTAATATTTGAGAAGAGACCCACGTTTTTTTTATAGTAATTTAAATAGTAGTGTATAATTTATTTTCTACTTTTTAGTGCATCATTACATAAAAGCTAGTTATTAAAACGTTTTTTATGATTTTTTTTTCAGTACTTTACATGTTTTATTTACAATAGTGTTACATGACTAAAAACCATTGCGCGTCTATTGAACGTGATGGCGCAGCTATTAACCCATATTATCCCAAGGTCTAAAATTTTTATAATTTTTTGATATGGTTTAGCTTTTGGGCACTGAATGAAGGAATGACTATGGATTTTTTTTAAATCAATACTTTTTTAAATATCGATTTTTTAAAAAAAACGTTCCATAAATGGGGCGCTAGAAACGAACGGCCCCATGTACATTTATTGAAAAATAAAATAATTTATCACAAAATATGGCTAATCACGCGAAATTTAAGCTGTAAACTGATTTTGTATTGTTAGACCAATGATTACATTGTTTAGGACAGCTAAAAATACTGATAATGATCAATTAAGTTAGCCATACCATGGTCTAAAATGCAGAAATTATGTTCAAAAGTCTAGTTTTCTTTCAATCTAGCATCCATCAAAGTGAACAACACTTTGAAATAAGTAAAGCTGTGACTAGTACATCTAATTATACAGACATGATCACAAATATTCTTATTATTCATCGAAAATGAAATATGATGTAATATAATTAAATATAAATAATTGATTTTTTTGGGGGGGCGTACTTGAAATTTTCAGGGGTGGGGACTTAAATTTCAGGGGAATGTGGACATTGGTAAAAGTATGTTTTGTATATAAATTCCATTTTGTTCTGGAGGCAGAGCCCCCCCCCCCCCCCCCTCCTCCGAAATGATGTCTGGAAGAAACTCTGCCCTCAGTGAATTTTCAAAATATGATCTGGTCCAGTCCCAGATGTCATCCAGCCATCTTCTCTTTTGTTACCCTCGCTATTTCCCCCCCCCCCCCCCCTCACAGGCGTACATTAGGACATCAGACATCTTATTTCTAAGGCACGGATCCGACTCTGGGGACTTGTATTGAGTGTTCATGGCTCTCATCCATGTATGCACCTCACTTTGCGAACAGCTCCCAATCTAACACCTCAATCTCCTTAAAAAGTTAACAAAGTAAAACTGGTATCAGGAACCTTTGGAGGGGAATATTATTGGGGCATGACAACTGTACAAAGCTAATTCACATTTCTGCTATATGTAGCTTGAGCTCTCTTATATGAAGAGAGTTAACCAACCCCCATGACTGAATCGTTTCACCTAAATCGTGGCCATCGTTATTATTCTGGTTTGTTATAATTTTAATATCACGCGCTAGTAAATTTACAGCAATACTAAATTAGCTTGTATTCAATGGTATTAAACACTTCAGTAAGTGAAATTCTGAAAAATTAAAAATAAAATGTAAGTTTTTCAATATTTGCAATTTTTTAATACAATAATATATAAGAAAATATAGCTCAAGGTCATAATTAAATATCTATTAATACTACTTAACACCCCAAAGTCAACAGTTAACAAAGTCAAGAATTGTTTCACCATAATTAACCATTTAACATAAACATTTACAACTGTGTTTCTCGCTAGTGTCCAATAAATGTGACGTTTGTGTAACAATCTGCATAAATATAGGTCAAGGTCATAATTGAATATCTATAAATACTACTTAACACCCCAAAGTCAGCAGTTAACAAAGTCAACAATTGTTTCACCATAAATAACCATTTAACATAAACATTTGCAACTGTGTTTCTCGCTAGTGTCCAATAAATGTGACGTTTGTGTAACGATCTACATGGGGCCATTCGTTGCTAGCGTCCCACTTATGGGACGCTTGTTGTACACTTGATATAACGAAGTAGTAAAAAAAAAAAATTATTCTTAAATTTTTATCAGATAGAAATATGGTACTGCTACAAGTTTCAAATGTATTTTGCACTTAAAATGTTAATATTTTAGAAGATATGCATTTTCCTGTGCGCATGTTTTCTTTTTTCCGCCATTTTGACAACTCCTGCAAATCCGGCACTATAACATTTTTCTAAATTATTTTTTTTCACAAAACACACACACATTCAATAGTGTAGCCATTTTCAAATACAATGAAACACAATTTGTGTTTTAACTAGTTTTTAATAAATTTTAGCATTTTTTTTACAAGCGTCCCATAAGTGGGAATATGGGAATATGAGTTAATATTACGGCTGGTTGATACTAGTGACTGCTAATTTTTTTAACAGCTTACAATTACTTGAAGTTGTAATTCATATTTTTTATTAATCACCAAAAGTTTTAAAAACTTTTCTTGTAACTTAATTTTTTTATAATTAATACTAACGTGTTTACTTTTTATTTGTTTCAATGTATTTCAATATATTTTTTTCTTTTTTCTATCGTTTAATTTAATAATTATTTCACTTTATAAAAAAACATTGCTTGTTTTTTCCCCTGACAAAAAAGTTCTAAGCGAGAGATATTTTGACAGGAACAAAAGACGACAGCAAACCGCTCTGAACTGTGCTACACCTTGGTGCACTCTTGGGACTAACACCAATAATCTGGGGGGGGGGGGGGGGGGGGGAGGGGAAAGGGAAAGTGTGTGATGGAATCAAGTAAGAGGTAGTTGAATGTTTGGATGATTTTGGTGGAGAATATTTTTGTATCGTGTTTAGATTTGTGAGATTTTTAGTGTGTGAGAGTTCAGTGATGGAGAATTTAGTGTGGAAGAATTTAGTGTGGGATAATTTAACGTGGGAGAATTTAGTGTGAGAGACTTTAGTGTGGGAGAATTTAGTATGCGAGAATTTAGAATAGAGAATTTAGTGTGGGGGAGTTTAGTGTGGGGGAATTTAGTATGCAAGAATTTAGTGTGGGAGAATTTAGTGTGGGAGAATTTAGTATGGGAGAATTTTGCGATTATTAATGTGTGGGATTGTGTGTATGGGTGGCTTTTTGTTACTGAATAGGCGTAGTGCATGTTTGAGTGTAGCATTGTCAAGTGTAGGGGGTACCCATTTAAATGCTCCCATTGATTTTGTCGTTTTCGTTAAGTGAGAAATGCAATGTATATGGACCGTGTGTTTTGCATGTGTTGTCCATTGTAGTGACGTCAGGGGAGAAGTACCAGGTACTGTCTGTCATCACTGAATTATTAGCATTTGAGTAGATTTCTTTTTTTTTTTTTTAGATTTCATAAGATAAGAAGACTGAGAGTGGGAGGTCAACATTAATCTATTAATCTTCTTGCTATAAATATTATAGCTGGTTGGTACTAGTGACTACTGATTATTGGATTAACAACTAACAATTACTAGGAGTTGTAATTAACATGATGTTAATAATCACCAAAAGTTTTTTTTTTAAATTTTGTGATATAATTTTTGATAATTAATACTGACGTTTTCTTACTTGTTTTTGTTTCAGTATAAATTAATATTGTTTTCTTTTCGTTATATCGTTTAATTTTATAATTACCTCCCATTAAAAAATATTGTTTGTTTTCTCCCCTAACAAAAAAATTCCACGTGCGAGATACTTTGACACAATCAAAAGACGGGAGCAAACCGCTGTGAACTGTGTTACACCTTGGTGGAGACTATTTTTTGTATCGTGTTTAGATTTGGGAGATTTTTAGTGTGGAATAACTTAGTGTGTAAGCATTTAGTGTGGGAGAATTTAGTGTGGGAGAATTTAGTGTGCGAGAATTTAGTGTGGGAGAATTTAGTGTTGGAGAATTAAATTAGTGCGGGAGAATTTAGTGTGGAGGAATTTAGTGTGGGAGAATTTGGTGTGGGAGAATTTAGTGTGGGAGAATTTAGTGTGCGAGAATGTAGTGTGGGAGAATTTAGTGTTGGAGAATTATGCCCAGCCGCTGTTACTTTGCCTAATGCTAATCAGTGGAGTGGAGTGGTCTAGCGGCAGAGCGCACGCTTGACGCCCTAGATGTCCCGGCTTCTTTACTTTTTATTATATTCATGCAAGAAAACGCTGGCTTGTATGAATATGTTGACCCGAAGATCGTCAGCACTCCAGATAACAACTTCTTCACCTCACTTTACTATCCTGGGAGACTATTCCATGCGTCACATATTAGTGCCTCAACTCGCAGCATACCTTTTAGAGTCGTTCTTTTGTGCAGCGTAACGTGCATGTTTTACTGGACCTCCAACTCTCCTAACTTGCTCGTGATTACCGTGAACTTACCACTCCACAAATGTTTGGTTGTCAAATCCAGGAACCTATTCATAACGTTTGAGATCGTAGAAAACTCCGGAAGACCTTTAGAACTGATCGGTCCGAATTTTCCCTACATAACATCAATCTCTCTGAAAACGGGCTATAAACAACAAGCAACAACAACAATTTCTCTAAAATTAGCGTTACTGTTTAAACGTAAGCACTACACATAACAGCCAATCACTAATTAATTAAGCATTAAAATTCTCAATGTTTTTGAAAACCTAAGCGAAGCTAGGCAGCATGCCTAGTTCTAATAGAATAGCGAGTGTTTATTGTTAATATTTATTATTATATCGTTCATTACCGAGTATTGGAGAAAAAAATTTTAATGATGTGAAAAATAGATAATTATTAATATGTGTGCATGGAGCCGTTGGTTGTCGACCCTGATTCATTACATTTTGCTAACAAAGATAATTTTTTTTTTTAAATAACTTTATTTTCCATAAAACAAAATACAACATATTTATAGTGACATTGTTTACATAAATTTTGAATGAATAAGTACATATATTAATTATATACAGGAAAAAGGTGGAAATACAACATTTTTACAGTACGCTGATTTGCGTTTCTTTAGTTGTATACAAGAAGCGAAAAAAAAAAACCAACAAGAAATACAATTTATTTACCGTGACTTCTTTAACTTTTCTTTTAGTAAATAAATAAATGAATCATATGTGTGGGAGAAAAAAAAAGTACATAGATATAAAGCTCTGGTGTATGTAGTTAGGTGGACTCGTGGTCGTTATACTTATTTGCACACAGATTTGAACTTGGGACTTTCGGGATAGCAGTCCAGTTCTCTACCACTGGACCACTCTTTCTCCATACTACGGAGGTGAGAAAGGAATAATTGTCGTAGGGACAGTTGTCTAGCGGGGTAAAGATTTAAAGAGCGGTGGGTGCGTTAGGCATGATTTTCCATATGGGATGGGTGGATAGAAGGGGGGGGGGGAGGTCATGAACTATTGCCTGTGTAAGTAAACAAAACTTTTAATTTCAGCGGCTGAGCAGGGGCACGTAGGGTGGTGTGTTCTAGTCGCGTGCTGGTGTGTGTAGTTTCAGTGGGAGTTTCTTTTAAAGGTCAACAATTTATTACAGATGTTCTCATAAGAGAGTTCAAGTATGTTCATACCTGTTGTCGCAGGTAAACAAGCAGCCGAAAAAAAAAGAGTTGAGAAAAGTGGTGGGTGGGGGTGGGGGGGGGAGGTTATGAACTATATGCTGCGTAAGTAAACAAAACTTTTAATGTCAGCGGCTGAGCTGGGGCGGGTAGGATGTTGTGTTCTAGTCGCGTGCTGGGGTGGAAAGGGGGGGAGGGGGTATGTTTAGGAGTTGTTGTTTTTTTTAATACTTTTATTTGCAATTAAAACAAGTACATCACCATCACATTTTTTACAGTTTCAAATGAAAACGAAAGATGTTGCACATGTACATAATGAATATTTACATGATGTCATGTATATAATTATAAAAAAAAAAAAATTATAAAGGATGACAGTAAAAGCGGTGAAGGTCAACTGAGGGTGTATGTGTGTTTTAAAGGCAAATCAAGCGTCAAATTATGTGCTGTGTTATCTATCTGCTGAGGTGTTACTATTTATAGTGTGTGTGGGTGAAAAGGGGGGGGGGGGGTTGACGAACAGATTGCTTTGTGAGCGATTTAGTGGGAGGGTGAAAGGTTGGTGTGTTCAAGTCGGTGTTTATGTTTAGTTGAATGTTTAGTACCGACAGGTTAGGGGTGGGTAGGCGTGTAGCTATCACGGGGTTTGGGGATACAGTGGTGTTTTATAGGTCGAAAATTGATGTTCACATAAAATAGTTAGTAAAGTTAACAAAACAACTGTAAGTATTAATTTGGTGATAATAAAACTGTAAGTAATAATGTGGTGGTAATAAAATGAAAACAAAAGGAGTAGGGATCATTTTGTACGTTAGGGACAAAAGTAACGTTCTAATAAAATAGCGAGTGTTTATTGTTTATATTTATTATTATATAGTTCATTACCCAGTATTGCAGAAAAAAACATTTTAATGAGTTCTGAAAATAAGATATATTTTAATATGTGTGCATGGAGCCGTTGGTTGTCGACCCTGATTCATTACATTTTGCTAACAAAAATACGCCGAAATAAGTGTATCAAACAAAAGTGGTAACTCAGTATGAAATAAAACTTCTTGGTATCAATATTACAGCTGGTTGAAACAACTTACATATGATTATTGGATTAACATTAAAAATTACTGGTAGTTGTAATTAACATTGTGTGATAAATCACCAAATGTTTTAAATACATTTTTTAAACTTTATTTTTCTATAATTAATACTGAAGTCAGTTTACTTGATTTTGTTTCAAAATTTATTATTACTTTTTACCCTTCCTTTTTTTTTAATTTTATAATTACCTCCCTTGAAAAAAAAACATTGTTTGTTTTCTCCCCTGACAAAAAAGACCCAAGCGCGAGATACTATGACACAAACAAAAGACGACCTCAAACCGCTGTGAACTGTGTTACACATTGGTGCACTCTCGGGACTAACACTAATATTATGTTGGGGGGGGGGGGGAGTGTGTGATGGAATCTAGTACGGGTGAGTTGAATGTTTGGGTGATTTTGGTGAAGACAATTTTTGTATCGAGTACCTTGGTTCCTTTTTGCTGATTATTCCTAGAGCTTTTAGCAGGGTGTCATCTCCGAGTGCCGGGGGAGCCCATCTTAGTGTTCCATGGATTTTGTCCTTATGGTAGATCGTAAAGTGCAGTAAGTAAGGTCCGTACTGTTTGGTTGTGTTGTCCAGTTCAGCCACGTTGAAGCTTTCGGATGAAAAGAACCATGTGTCTCCACGTCCGTAGTTCATTAGCAAAATTTGGTGTGGGCTGATGAGATGGCGGATGATGTGTCCACGTAGATTGGCACGACCGTTAGCTTGAATGACTACCTGCATGACTGTATTTGGTGTTGGTTGAGTCGAGAAAAGATCAGCGCTTTCTTCATCAGGCAGTTCAAGTATGAGGGTTGTTGATTGATCGGTTGACCTCGCTGTATCTGAAAAGGATTGGGCCCGTGGTTTCATTGGGCCACCCTAACCGTAGTCCGGGTGGCTCCTCCCCGGGTCTCTCGACCTAGGGGGAATATCCAAGGGCGCAACCCCTTTGCTGGCGGTGACAATTTTTCAAATGTCGTCTTGGAGGATGACATTGGTGAAAATGAGGTGAGATGTATTTATGTTTGTTAGTAATCGAGGATTACAAAGAAATATATTGAAGCTTCACGTCCATTTTTTCCCCGTATATGTTTAAAAATATGTATAATAAATGTAATGTATACATTAATATACATAAACGTTCAGTATTATCTTAGTGATATCAAATTAAACTTAAATAAAAGGTCGTGTGGCTTTATGAGTGCTGAAAATAATAATAATAATAATAATAATAATAATAATAATAATAATAATAATAATAATAATAATAATAATAATAATAATAATAACAATAATAATAATAATAATAATAATAATAATAATAATAATAATAATAATAATAATAATAATAATAATAATAATAATAATAACGATATTAATAATAATAATAATAATTATTATTATTATTATTATTATTATTATTATTATTATTATTATTATTATTATTATTATCATTATTATAATTATAATAATAATTTTATTAATTTTAATAATAATAATAATAGTAATAATAATTATAATTACAATAATAATAATAATAATAATAATAATAATAGTAATAATAGTAATAATAATAATAATAATAATAATAATAATAATAATAATTACAATACTAATAATAATAATTATAATAATAATAATAATAATAATAATAATAAAGATGTCAAATTCCTTTTATGTGTAATATTAAAATTTGAGAATATTCCATGTTACAAACAGAACAGAATGCCGGGTTACAGTTTTTGCTTTTGGGTTACCTAAAAGGGGAGATGACTCCTCCAGTCTCACATGTAAAAATATTAGGAACATTATTATGGCTTAGTGATTTACATCTTAGATGCCTAGCATTCATAATGGATGATGAGTATATGTACAAATTATGTGTACAATAAATATTATTGTCACTACTGGCAGCCTTAATGTAAAAATGCAGTTACAGAAAGCAGTAATATTATGCCCAAGTATCATGAATAGTATTATTTATATTAAGGTTTGTAAATATTCCATGTTTCAAACAAAGGACTATGGGGTTACAGTTTTTAGTTTTGGGTGACCTAAAATGGAACATGACTCTTCCAGTGTCACATAATCGAATATTGGGAAAACATTCATAAAGAGTGATGAGTATATAAAAGGAAATTGTATGCAATAATAGTATTGTCACTACTGGCAGAATCAATGTAAAATTAATCGGGAGTGCTCTCCCCTAAACAATCTCGAATATTCTTATATAACTCGGAATATAGACATGATTTTAATTACTTAAAATTTTAAGAATAGAATAGAATCTCGTAGAAAAAAGAATTGCGCACCAAGCGAACGCCAAAACAAAATGTGCCTAATAGTGCGGAATATTATTAGTGCTTTATAAATTTATATGCTTTTTTTGAGAAATGGGAAATGGCGTAAATTACTACTTCCGGTCAACGGAAATTACTCAAAATTTGAAAGAAGGTAGAGAATAAGATGTTACACTAACATGTGAAATTTCATTTATATATCTGAAATAATACTCAAGTTATAGGCTTTTGAAAAATTCAAAGTAGAAAAAGTATTTTTTCCCGTTATCAGAAATCGCTCAAAAGTTGATCGGGATTCACGATTTTGATAAAATACTTATATATGAAATTTCATCAACCTAGCTGTAACGGTACTCAAGTTATCGTGTTTACACACACACACAGACAGACACACACATAGACATACGGACAAGATTGCAAAATTATGTTTTTCCGTATCAGTGAGGTGTAAAAATCTCGATTTTTTTTGCACGATTACAAGACTTTCTCTATACTTCGTATATACGAGAAAGTAAAAAGGGAACTTTTTGTTTTTAAATTTACAATACAGTGGTATGTGTATTTATATCTATTTTACTCGTTACAAGATATACATTTGAAACTAATAAAAACATAGGAAGTGATTCACTGCGCATGTCTAAACACTACTCCATCCAGGAGCACCGTGCCATTTCTATTGTATTAGGTTACATTATTATTAATGCAAAAGAAAATTAATTGTAATCGCGTCGTATTTCTTTCAAACAGTAATTTCTTAGACAAGTTTTACCGGTGTAATATAAAGCCAGCTTTAGATGACTGATTGCTTTTTCTAACCAAGATACCTTATAGTAGAAAACATCACAGACGTCGGTAGATAGCAAAACTATGTTAGTAGATAGCAAAACTACTTTAGTAGCCAGCAATACTCTGGTAGCTAGCTCAGTTATGTGGGTAGCCAGCTAATTTATGTTGGTAGCTACCTAATGTATGTGGGTAGCCAGCTAATTTATGTTGGTAGCTACCTAATGTATGTGGGTAGCCAGCTAATTTATGTTGGTAGCTACCTAATGTATGTGGGTAGCCAGCTAATTTATGTTGGTAGCTACCTAATGTATGTGGGTAGCCAGCTAATTTATGTTGGTAGCTACCTAATGTATGTGGGTAGCCAGCTAATTTATGTTGGTAGCTACCTAATGTATGTGGGTAGCCAGCTAATTTATGATGGTAGCTACCTAATGTATGTGGGTAGCCAGCTAATGTATGTGGGTAGCCAGCTAATTTATGTTGGTAGCCAGCTAATTTATATGGGTAGCCAGCTAATTTATGTGAGTAGCCAGCTAATTTATATGGGTAGCTAGCTAATTTATATGGGTAGCCAGCTAATTTATGTGAGTAGCCAGCTAATTTATGTGAGTAGCCAGCTAATTTATATGGGTAGCCAGCTAATTTATGTGAGTAGCCAGCTAATTTATGTGGGTAGCCAGCTAATTTATGTGGATGGCTAGCTAAGTTACAATGGTAGCCAGCTAATTTATGTGGGTAGCCAGCTAAGTTATGTGGGTAGCCAGCTAAGTTATGTTGGTAGCCAGCAAGGCTACATTGGTAGCCAGTAAGCCTAGCAAGTCGTTTGCTTTGTTGTGGTGTGCTGGCCTCCACTAATTGCTGGAGATGTTTTTTCGCGCGACGGCCTAAGAACGCTGGTGAAGGAGGGTCGGGTAATTTAAAGCAACCGTAGGTGTGGGGGTGGGTGGGTTGGTTTCAGTGTTTCTTTCAGACTTTTTCCTCCCCGGAGAGGGGTGGGGGTACTTGAAATTTTCGGGGGCGGGGGTAGAATTTTCTGGGAGGGGGCGGACACTGGAAAAAGTATATAATTATATTTCGTTGAATGGGACGGTAGACATGTTTTTTTTGGGGGTGGGGGGTGGTGGAGGGGTGGGGGGGGGTGGGGGGTGGGGGGTGGTGTGTGTGGGGGGGGGGTGGGGGGTGGGGGGCGGGTGGGGGGTGTGTGTGGGGGGGTGGGTTGGTTTCAGTGTTTCTTTCAGACTTTTTCCTCCCCGGAGAGGGGTGGGGGTACTTGAAATTTTCGGGGGCGGGGGTAGAATTTTCTGGGAGGGGGCGGACACTGGAAAAAGTATATAATTATATTTCGTTGAATGGGACGGTAGACATGTTTTTTTTGGGGGGGGGGGGGGTGGGGGGTGGGGGGGTGGTGTGTGGGGGTGAGGGGTGGGGGTGGTGGGGGTGGGGGTGGTGTGTGGGGGTGGGGGGTGGGGTGGGGGGTGTGTGGGGGGGGTGGGTTGGTTTTAGTTTAGAGAAAAGAGACAGCACTATCAGCCTAGCGCCCGTTGTACCCTTCCTCAACGGGCCATTTTTCTCGTTAATAATAAAGTTGGTTGATATAAGTAGTTTCTAATTATTCGAATAACAATTAATAATTACTAGGAATTTTAATTAAACTTTTTTTTTATTCACCAAAGGTTTTAAATACCTTTTTTGTATTTTAATTTTCTATAAATTATACTAATATTTGTTTACTTGTTTTTGCTTAAAAATATATTATAATTTTTCCATTTCTTTTTATTATTTAATTTTATAATTACAACCCCTAAGAAAAATTCAATATTTGTTTTCTCCCTTAACAAAAAAGTTCCATGCGCGAGATATTTTGACTCAAACAAAAGACGAGATCAAACAGCTGTGAACTGAGTTACACCCTGGTGCACTCTCGAGACTAACACTAATATTCTGTGTCAGCGTTTAGTTCCATGTGAGGTGGGGGGGAGGGGGGAGTGTGTGATGGAATTGACTGTTTGTGTGATTTTGGTAGAGACTATTTTTGTATCGAGTTTAGTTTTGGGAGATTTTTAGTGTGGGAGAGTTTAGTGTGGTAAAATTTAGTGTCGGAGAATTTAGTGTGCGAGAATTTAGTGTGTGTGTATTTAGCGTGGGGGAATTTAGTGTGGGAGAATTGAGTGTGGGAGAATTTAGTGTGGGAAATTTTTTGTGGGGGAGTTTGTAGTGGGAGAATTTAGTCCGGGACAATTTTGTATGGAATAAATAGGTGTGTGAGAAATGAGTATATTGTGTTGTAGTGTAGACAAAGGAAGTCATTTGAGTGTTTGTGTGTATATAAATAAATCTACGTGTGATTGGGGTTACTGTGAATAAGTTGAGTGGGGGTGTTTGGATTAGTGGAGATGGGGGGAGTTGTCCTTTTGTGTGTGGTTTAATCGACCTCCGGATCATGTGACAATGTGACGGATTGCGTCATTTGTATAATGGTGCTTTATTTATTTCTTCATCTAAGACATATAAATATACAGGCCTATATATGTGTGTATGTATATATATATAAGGTTGACCTTGCCATAAACGTGGCCGAGATTGGCCTTACATACAAATGGCCAATGTTGGCCTTTCCATAAAGTGGCCAAGTTGGCTTAAGTTGGCATCTTGTTGAAATCACGAACACGGCAAAATACAACTCAATACAAAGTTGTACAATGGCAGTGATTACATACCTAGTACGATAGTTATTTTTGAAGTTTTAAATGACAACACTATGATAGCAATCTTAGAATTAAATAAACTTTTTCGTGTTATTAAAAATGTATAAAAATTTCACAAAACTCATAATACAAGATCACAGAGCTCAAAATTCCTAAAAAAGGCATTTTAAATATTTTTCAAAAAATTATCAGAGAAAATCATTTAAATAATATATCGAATTAAAATTCAGTAAGCTATATACATGCTACATATATACATACTGAGCCAAAACGAATGTAATTTATCTAATCATATACAAGTGACAAATATAAATAACATTATAGAGTAAATAGGTTTTCAAATATCGAACTTTGTAAACAATGTCACGTGGTCATACTAAAGTCGCGTGCTTGACTCTCCGTTAGGTTGTCTGTCTGACGTGGCACCAGTGTCTGTGTTCTCGGTAGAGTCTGTCTGGAACCGCTTGCAGAAGAAGACTTTCTGCATGGCGCGATCATAGGGTTCTAAAGACCGTAGCGGCTGGGGTAGGAACATCCAGTCTTGGAGCTTTCTGGGCAGGCTCTGAGGACGTTTAGCCTGCAGGCATTTGATGACGCCGATGATGATGAAGAGAAAGCAGACGGGCCCGAGGACGCCGAGGAGGACGTACCAGCCCGGGATGGAGAGAGCGAAGACTAGGGCGGGGAAGAGGAAGAACATGAGGAGGATGTAGACGATGGCGAACCAGCGGTACTCGGCCGTGCAGTTGCCTAGAAATTTGGCAAGCGGGATGGGGAAGCGGAGGTAGGGGATGGGGTAGAACAGGAGGATGCCGGTGATGTTGAAGAAGAGGTGGCAGAAGGCTGCTTGTAATGCGTTTCTGAGGCCGTCCGTGTTGGCTAAGGCTGAGAGAATCGCCGTGGTCGTGGTGCCGATGTTTGACCCCAAGGTCAAAGGGTACATCCGGTCGAGTTCGATGACCCCGATGCCGACGAGCGGGGTGAGGGTGGAGGTGAAGATGGAGGAGCTCTGGACGATGATGGTCAACCCGGCGCCGATGATGATGGCGAGGTATCCGGTGAGGTAGCCCAGCGGTCCGGGAAAGTCCGCGTTGATGAATTTTTTGATGATGAGAGCGATGGGGCCTTGGAGAAGGGAGTGAAGCAGTTTGACTATGGCGACCAGACACAGGCAGAGAATTGTAAGGGAGATAACCAGCATGATTGCTCCAATGGCTTTGTCGTTTAATGTGGAGTACATTCCCTTGAAAAAAACTATCCTAAGGGTTAAAATAAAATAAATCATAAATTACAAACAACAGAATTGCATTAAAGTATATAATTATGGTTAACTGTGTCAAAAATATTTTAATTATATATTTTATATTCATATAAAGGAAACCGGGATTTTCGAAAATTTAGAAAATTAGAAATATTTTAAAAACGTTAATTCTGCTTGAAGCTTTGCTTCTACTACCTAACTACGGCGCTAAAGCAGGGGTCGGCAACCTTTTGAAGCGGAAGAGCCAAAAGTTACAATTTTCAAAATTTCCCTGCTTTTAAAGAGCCACCAACATTTTTTTTTGTTTCAATTATTTTATTTTTTATTAAGATTATTAGTATTTGTTCAAGGAGCTGGAGAGCCGCATCTTGATATCCAAAGAGCCGCATGCGGCTCGCGAGCCGCAGGTTGCCGACCCCTGCGCTAAAGCTATTTTTACTTTCTCGTATATACGATGTATAGAGAAAGTATTGTAATCGTGCAAAAGAGATCGAGATTTTAACAAATCCCGACGTTTTATACCTCACTGATACGGAAAAACATAATTTTGCAATCTTGTCCGTATGTCTGTGTGTCTGTGTGTAAACACGATTACTTGAGCTCAGCTAGGTTGATGAAATTTCATATACAAGTATTTTATCAATATCGTAGATCCGTATCAACTTTTTTGCGATTTCCGATAACCGGAAGTGGTACTTTTTCTACTTTCAATGTTTTAAAAGCCTCTAATTTGAGTACTATTTCAGATAGATAAAATAAATTTCACACGTAAGCAAAATATCTAATTATCTACCTGTCAAATTTTGAGTAATTTCCGTGGTACGGAAGTACTAATTTACGCTATTTCCGATTTCTCAAAAAACGCATGTAAATTTATAAATTACTAATAATATTGCGCACTATTATACATATTTTGTTTTGGCGTTCGCTTGGTGCGCAATTCTTTTTTCTATGAGGTTCTATTCTATTTTTAAAAATTTAAGTAATCATGTCTATATTCAAAGTTATAGGCTTTTTAAAAATTCAAAGTAGGAAAAGCACCACTTACGGTTATCGGAATTCGCTCAAAAGTTGATACGGATCTACGATTTTGATAAAATACTTATATATGAAATTTCATCAACCTACCTGTAACGGTACTCAAGTAATCGTGTTTACAGACAGACAGACAGACAGACAGACAGACAGACAGACAGACAGACAGACAGACAGACAGACAGACAGACAGACAGACAGACAGACAGAGAGACAGACAGACAGACACACAGACACACAGACACACAGACACACAGACACACAGACACACAGACACACAGACACACACAGACACACAGACACACACACACACACACACACACACAGACATACGGACAAGATTGCAAAATTATGTTTTTCCGTATCAGTTAGGTACTCACATTCCTTGAAGCACGTCATCTTCTCCACGTCCCTCGTGTACAGCGTGCACGAGAAGTCCTCACCCACAAGCTCGTCCATGACGCTGACGTTGCTCACGGCGCAGCTGGAGAGGGAGAAGTTGTGGGAGCTGGAGCTGAAACAGCTGCTGACGCCGGAGCAGTCCAAGGTCTGGTTGAGGTCTAGTGGATATGGTGGAGTGGATAGGTGGATATAGATACGTGGATATGGAGAGTCAATATGATGGAGTGGATAGGTCTAGGAATATGTAGGCGGGTGGGTATGGATAAGTGGATATGGATGTGTGGAAAGGTCTGAGATGCTATGGATATGGATGTGTGGATAGGTATGATATGATATGGGTGGATGGATATGGATGTGTGGATATGGTGGAGTGGATAGGTGGATATAGATACGTGGATCAGTAGCGTAGCGAGGGGGGGCGGGGTGGAACATATGTCCCCTTAGGGGGCGCCAAAATGGGTTGGAAAAACAAATTGAAACGTTGAGGGGTGCAAATCGAAAGATTGAGGGGGGATGCAAATCAAAATCTCGAGGGAGAGGGGATGCAAATCGAAAAGTTTGTCCCCGGGAAGGGTCGCTACGCCTCTGACGTGGATACGGACAGTAAATATGATGAACTGGTTAGGACTATAGGCGGATCAGTATGGATAAGTGGATATGGATGTGTGGATAGGTCTGAGATGCTATGGATATGGATGTGCGGATAGGTCTGAGATGATACGGGTGGGTGGATATGGAGGAGTGGATAGGTGGATGTAGCTACGTGGATATGGACTGGCAATATGATGGAGTGGATAGCTCTGGGTATGGATGACTGGATAGATGGATGTAGAGACGTAAATATGGACAGTAAATATAGAAGAGTGAATGGGTTGGTGAATAAATGGGTGAGTGGGTATGGATGTGTGGATAGGTCTGATATGATATGGGTGGGTGGATAGGTGGATATAGAGACGTGGATATGGACAGTCAATATAGATGAATGGATAGGTCTGAGATTATATGGGTGGGTGGATATAGATGAGTGGATAGACCTGAGATGTTATGAGTTTGTGGGTATGGATAACTAGATGGAAATAAATGAATATTGGCCTTGACGAGGATGGTAACCTACCCTTAACCTAACTCAGATAACCTTGACCCCGAGGCTTACTTGTCTTTAACCTACCTCAGACGGCCTTGACCGCGAGGTTTACCCACCCTACATCAGACGACCTTGACCCCTAGACTTACTCAACCTACCTCAGATGACCTTGACTCAGATACTTATCCACCCTACATCAGACAACCTTGAACCCGAGGCTTACTTATCTTTAACATATATCAGACGACCTTGACCCCCAAAGCTTACCTATCCTCTTCTTACAACAGTCGACCTCTGACCTCGTGCCCTGGAAAGCGTCACAGTCGACCTGTGTGACGAGCCTCTGGATGCTCCATGTCTTGTTACTCCAGGGCGTGCTCGTGCAGTCCTCGTGCCATGTCTGGTTCCGGCCCACGCATGCGCTAAGCTGCGGACGGAAGTGAAAGATTCGGTTACTAGAGCTGTACCCTCTAAGATATACCCGCTAACCGGACGGTCCATAGGGCAAGTGAAGTATAGTTCACCTGATTCTGGGACCTCTGTATATTATGATGTACCAACCAGAGCTGGGTGGGCTCAGGTATTTTTTACTGACGAACTTGGATTCCAACTCGAGACTTTCAGGTAGCTGTCTAGCGCTCTACCGCTAAGCCGTAAAGTCTAGTAGTGTTCCCTTTTCTAACCTGAAGGTCTATGGGGCAAAAGAAGTAGAGTTCATCTGCTCATTTGACCCCGGAATATAAACGGAAAGTGTAGTCAACAGTATGCCCAGCGCATATACCTTCTCTAATGTGTGTTAGATACCTATCAGAGCTGAGTGGACTCAGGGATGTTAAAATGAATAGATCCCGTTTTCGTATTCGAGACTTTCGTGTTAACAGTCGAATGCTCTACTACACCGCCCCATGAAGTCGTGAAGTCCTTACAACAATCTTTAACGTTAACGCTTTGAAATCGGGTCTGTACAACTTACGCTAATCATTTAGCTTTAGAACAAAAGTTAACCGAGACAATTAAACCACCAAGGTCAAACATTAGTTTCAACCATTAACCTAATCTCAACCATCAACCTCTTTCGAATTTGGGGTTAAGTCAATAATATGTACTTGTCCACCCAGTGCTCTACTACGCCGTTACATGAAGTCGTGACTTACAACGATCTCTAACGTTAACGCATTGAAATCGGGTCTATAAAACGTACGCTAACCATTTCAGTTTAGAACAAAAGTTAACCGAGGCAATCGAACCACAATCGTTAACCATTAACTTCAAGCATTAGCCTAAACCATTAAACTCAACTATCAACCTCTTTCTTTCGAATCTGGGTTCAAGTCAGTAAATTGTCCCTGAGTCCACCCAACTCTGATGGGTACGTAACTATGATAGGGAAATAAAGGCGGCTTGGCATAGAACTGACCAAACTATCTCTTCACATGCCGAGGTCTCTGAAGCAGATGAACTCTACTTCATCTGCCCCCATGTGTCTTGGGCACAAACAGGAAAAGATGATGATAATGATGATGATGATGATGATGATGGTGGTGGTGGTGGTATTGATAATGATGAGGATAATGATGGTAATGCTGATGATTATAATGATGATGATGATGATGATGATGATAATGATAATGATGATGATGATGATGATGATAATGATAATGATGATGATGATAATGATAATGATGATGATGATGATGATATTAATGATAATGATAATGATGATGATGATGATGATGATGATGATGATGATGATGATGATGATGATGATGATGATGATGATAAAAGTAGAAATCACATAATATAACTATAGGACTATTGCAATCCACGTTAGAAGCCAATAATTTTTTTTTCTTTCTTTACGGACACCACTGGTTCAGTAGGTGTCTTTCATAGCCAGGCAGGCCTCAGCACGGCAAACTCCGACTAACTGGTTTGGATATTGGTTTGATTACTGTATCGGTCGCTTCTGTCTTTCGGTTCTCACAAGGCTTATCTTTCACCCCACACGAACCCAGAGTCCAGTATCGTATAGCTCAACCGTAGGAAACTAATAACTAACATACTTCGTCACTCATTCAAATTATTGCATACTGACAGGTAGAGGAATGCATTCTGAATAAAATAACATTCCCCATGTAACGACAATCGAAAAAGGGCGGCTCTTGGGCAGTGGCAAACATGGAATAGTCGCCATGGTGCCAGAGGCGTAGCGACCCTTCCCGGCGCCCGGGGACAGGCTTTTCGATTTGCAACCCCCCCCTCCCTCGAGATTTCGATTTGCACCCCCCCTCAAACTTTCAATTTGCACCCCCCTCAACCTTTCAATTTATTTTTCCAACCAATTTTGTGCCCCCCCCCCCCCTCGCTACGCTACTGCATGGTGCTGCTTACAGCGGCTGTGGGGCTGGGCCTGGTGCCGAAGCGGTTGTCCGTATACTTTCTACCTCACTTATTCTCACTGTTATCTGATGAGTTTTTTAATCCTATTTAAAGTTGTTTTTCTTTACAGTATAATATTTTTATGTCTTTTGAGAAGAAACTATACAATTATTAACCATTGTGCATGGAACTGGAGAGCCGCACCATGGCATCAAGAGAGCCCCATGCGGCTCGCGAGCCGCAGGTTGCCGAACTTAAGCTACCATATTAAGAGAGATTTCAGTAAAGCAGATATAAGAATACGCAGTTTTACAGAGCACTATAACAATCATTTAATAAATTATTCTTGGTATTATTATTGTAGATGGTTGTTACTATTGTTTACTAAATAAAGGATTAACATCCAACAATTACTAGGAACTGTAATTAATGTTTTGTTAATTATCACCAAATTTTTTAGATATTTTTCTTGTAATTTATTTTTTTTATAATTAATTTCAACATTTGTTTACTTGTTTTTGTTTCAATTTATATTAATTGTTTTTTTTATTTCTTTTTATTGCTTAATTTTATAATTACCTCCCTATAAAAAAACTATTGTTTGTTATTTCCCCTGACAAAAAAAGTTCTACGCGCGAGATATGTTGACAGAAACAGAAGACGACAGCAAACCGCTGTGAACTGTGTTAGGGGTCATCCATAAATGACGTCACACTCGTAGGGGGGAGGGGGGGGGGGGTCCGTAATTTTGTGACGATGTGTGATGAGAGGGAGGGGGGGGGGGGGTTCAGATGTTGCGACGTCACATTTTTGCATTATAAAAAAGCAATGTTACAAAACGAATTTTTAGACGTTTTTTCGCGTTTTAGATAACTGTTTTAATAAATTGTAATAGTTAAGACAAGATTTTGGAAAAAATATCGATGTTTAAAAAAAATTCAACTGCAATTTTGACGGGGGTTGTAGGTTGAGGTGTGACGTCATTTCAGGGGGTGGGGGGTTCTGGCTTTTTGTGACGACGTGAACGGAGGGGAGGGGGGGGGAGGTAAAAATCGTCAAAAAAGCGTGACGTCATTTATGGATGACCCCCTTATACCTTGGTGCACTCTCGGGACTAACGCTTATATTCTGTGTCAATGTTTAGTTTCACGTGGGGTGGGGGATGGGGGAAGTGTGTGATCGAATCTAGTGTGGGGGAATTGAATGTTTGGGCGAGTATGGTGGAGACTATTTTTGTATCAACTTTAGATTTGTGAGATTTTTAGTTTTGGAGAATTTATTGTGGGAGACTTTAGTGGGGGATAATTTAGTGTGAGAGCATTTAGTGGGGGATAATTTAGTGTGGTAGATCGTCCGTCCTTCTGTCTCTTGACTTAATTATGTTGTTGAGAGTGATTGCTTTGTTGATTTTTTCTGTATGTTTTGTCTTGAGAACTCTACCTAATGTTAGCTTTGTTAGTTGTATCGTTTTGCATTCTAAATAAATGTGTTTTTCTGTTTCTTGTGTGTTTTGTCAGCACATTTGGCAAGTTATTTTTTTTTGTTGGTATTAGCCTTAGTGTTTGTTGAAATGGGTGTTGTATTGTATATAAGTCTGTACCCTATTTCATTCTCTTTAGGTGTAATATGTTTTCCGTGCAGATTCCGAAATGTGTCACTAATGTCTATGGTGTTGTACTCTCTGGCCCACTTAATTCTATTGTACAAAGGTTCTAATTGTTGCTTGACCAGAGAGTTGTAAATTTTCTTTGAGCTTTCTCCTATAATGTTTTTGTTTGTTTTAAAGATCTCTAAAGTGACTTTGTAGAATTGGCCTAAGTCTGTCCCTCCGTAGTGTGGTGTAGTGTTTGTTTGTTTTAATATTGTGTTAATTCTTTGTCCTATATAGTATTGTGCTAGTGGGTGATAGTGTGGTTCTATTCTAATTCTGTCTAAATGTTTAAGTCTAAATGTATTGATTTTCGTCTTTAAGTCGTGTAGTCCAATCCCCCCATCTAACTTATCTTGTATTAATGTTTGGTGGCTGATGTTCCTAATAGTGTTTTTAAAAATGAATTCCCTAATGTGTTTGTTTGTTTGTTTTATAAAGTGCGTTGGTATTGTACTAACTGTGGCTATAAAAATTACTTTTGGTAAAATATATCTGTTAACTAGCGCTGCTCTACCAAAGATAGTTGTGTTGTAATTTTTGTATCTGTCCAGTTTCTGTGTGATTTTGTCATTCAGTTTCGTCCATGTGTCTTTGTCTTCTGTTGTTGGGGTGTCTGTGAAAGTAATTCCGTAAATTTTCAGTTTGTCTACTACTGTCATTGGGTTGTCGTATGTTTTCTTTCCTCGCCATCTGCCTATGCCTAAGATTTTGGATTTTTCTGTGTTAATTTTACCCCCGCTGCCTTTGCCGAATTCTAAGAATATATCTATCACTGTCTTAATCTCTTTCTCGGTCTGTAGTAAAAAGTTGGTATCGTCCGCGTATGCAATTATTTTCTTGGCTGTCGTGTTTGGTAAAGGCAATCCTTTTATCCGACTGTCCTTTCTAATGCTTTCTAACATAGGTTCTATACTAAGGATATATAGTAATGGGGATAGTGGACAGCCTTGTCTAACTGATTTTTTTATTTGTATAGCTTGAGTGATTGCATTGTTGATTATGAGGTGACTTTGGGCTGTTGAGTATATGATTTCAATCCATGTTTTAAAATAGGGCCCTAAGTTGTATGCATCTATTGTTTTCATTAGCCATGTATGATCTACTCTGTCAAAAGCTTTTTGCTGATCTATACTAAGGATTGCCAGTTGGGTGTCTTTCTGCGTAGAATATAAAATTACGTCTCTGATAAGGTGTGTGTGGTTTTGTATGTTCCTGCCTGGTATACTGTATTGTTGGTCTCTGTGAATAATGCTTTCTATAAAAGGTTCTATTTTCTTTACTAGTGTTTTGGTCAGGATTTTGTAGTCGCTGTTCAGTAGGGATATGGGTCTATAGTTTTGAACTTTTGATTTGTCAGTGTCGGGTTTGGGGATTAGGGTGATATACGCTCTATTGAAATCAGTCGTGCCAAAACCTCTGTCATGTATGTCTTTAAATACTGCGTTTAATAGGGGTAGTATGTCATTTTTAAAGGCTTGGTAGAATTCATTTGTTAGTCCGTCAGGTCCAGGGGCTTTATTTGGTTTTAGAGTGTCAATAGTTTTCCTTAAGTCGTCCTCCGTAAAGGGTTTGGAGAGTTTATCTTTATCTTCGTCCTTAAGTCTCGTAATGTGTTCTAAAAACCTGTCTTGGATGTCATTGTCGGTGTCTTCTTTGTCAAAAAGTTGTTGGTAATAATCTGTAAAGCATGTCTGTATTTCTTCCACGTCGGTCGTCTCTGTTCCGTCTTCTTTCTTTCTTTGGTTAATTTGTTTATTGTGAGCATTTATTTGTTCTAGTGTGTTGCAATGGTGGGTCGGTTCTTCTACTCCTACTATGTCTAATCTACTTCTAACTTAAGCCCCTTTATATTTATATGTTTGTATGTTCTCTAACTGGGTTTGTATGTCATGTATTTTATCTTGTTGTTCTTTGTTTAAAATGAGTGTTTCTAGTAGGCGTTCTAATTGTATTTCTGTTCGTCTTCTGTCTGTGTTGATCTGTCGTGCGATTTTCTTCGTTGTCTCTGTTATTTTATATTTCAAGTCTTCCCAGTGTTCTAAAATATATTTGTCAGGAGTCATGAACGTGTACTCGTCTATAAGGCTCTTAATTTCTATGGTGTATATGTCATTTTCTAATAGGGTGTTATTAAATTTCCAGTATGAATGTTTTCTTTTTGGTGTGGGTGTAATGTCTAACTGTGCTAAAATGGCTTTATGATCTGTATAGGTTAGTGTTTGTACAATGTGTTTAATATTGGCAACTTTGATGTTGTCGCGTACGTAGATTCTGTCGAGTCTGGCTGCGCTGTAGTTTGTAGCGTTGTGGTGTGTTACTTCATTGTCTCTATAGCCTGTCCGTGTGTAGGCGTCTTTGAGTCGTTTCGTCTCTATAATGTCTGTCAGTGTCTTTATTTGTTCTCTGTCTGCTGTGATTCTTCGTTTCGTTGTCAATGAGGGTCCTGTCATGTCTTTTTGTTCTAAAACCATGTTGAAGTCGCCTGATAGTATAATGTCTTTGTCCTTGAAGTCTGTGTTTATTTTCCTATGTAGGTTTCTATAAAAAGTTTTTTGTTCTTGTTTGCGCGTCGGGGCGTAGATGTTAATTATCGTTGTCGCTGATGTGTTGTCTGTTATTGTAGCACTGGTTAGTCTTCCATCGTTGTCTGATTTCATGTTTTGTAGGTTATATTTATTTGAAATGTTTAATATGCTGGTTCCTCTGCAGTTATGTCCTAGACTGTGTATTGCATTATTAATGTCTAATGTTTTGCAAAATGCTTGTGCTTGTTGAGTGTTTGCAAAGTTTGTTTCTTGTAGTAATAATATATCTGTTTTGTATAATTCTAGTGTGTGTAGCAGGGGGGCTGTCTTTCCCCCAGCTCCTTTAATGTTTAATGTTGTTATGTTTAGCCTTCCCATTTAGGGTTTCCATTTTGGGGCTGGAGGTGACGGGGTCTTGGGGTTGAACACCGGGCTTTTTTTCCTCTCTTTTGCTTTGTTTGAGCGATCTTCGTATTGTATTTTCCCGTACGGGTTCGGCTCCTAACTGACTGAATGGGCCTCCTCCGCGCCTATCACTGTGCAATCAGAGTCTGTCAGCTCTCCCTCCTCCGATACCTCCTCCATGTCACTATCTGTGTTCGACATAGGGGACGGGGTGACCCTATCGTCCTCCTCCGAGACAGCTGGCATCTCTTCCAATATTTCTTTATCTTTCTCTTCGCCTCTCTTCGTGGCGTTCTCCACGTTTGTCTTGTCCTCCATGTTCCATATACTTTCTATGTTTTCTTCTGTCGTTGGGGGGAGTGGTATTTTCTCCACCTCAACTACTGTCTCCTTGTTTCCTGTCCCCCTACTTTTTGTATTCTCCTCTGTCGTTGGTGGGAGTGGTGTCTTCTCCACCTCGATCACTGTCTCCGCGCTCCCTGTTGTCACCTCAGTCTCCTTTCCAGGTGTTTTCCCTATATCTGCGCCCTCTTTCGGTTTCCCTGCTCCTTCTGTTGTTTCTTTTCCGTCTTCTTTTACCTTATCCATTTTGTCTTTGCCCTCGGCTTCTTTGCTCTGCCTTTGTGATTTGATCACCGGTTCTCCATTCTCATCCATAGTTCTTTTTCTTGTGCCTCTTTTCATATCTTCGTTCTCCTCACTTTCCCGTGCTGCAACTCTCTGTTCAATATGTTCAACTGTTACCTCTTCCGTGCGGAAGGGCGTTGCGTCCCAATTTAGAAAACTGCGTATCCCTCTTTCTCTGATAACCTCTCTTCTGGTCTCTCTGTCCTCATCGCTGAGACCATCCTGGGCGACGTATTGTCCCTTAATGATCTTGACCCCGTCCACCACTCTGCAGTACAGATTTTCACATTGCCGGGGCATGTGGCGATCTGTACCGCAGAGACAACATATGGATCTACGGCCTTCCAATTGGATGGCTATTAGATGTTTAGGCTCACGTTGCCTTAGGGTTAGATAGTGTGGAACCTCCTCCCGTGCTGCCTTGGGGACAAGGGTGCATTTTGCGATACCCTCCCCTGCGATTCTTTTTACGCTAGGCGTGGTGTTCGGTTTGGCAATTTTTTTCAACAGCTCTACTAAATCTTTATTCTCATAGCCTGGTGGTATCCACCTGAGCATCCCTTTTGCCCCACTTTTCTCCACCTGGGTCACTGCAATCATAAATATGAGGAATCTGTCTGGTCTACTAGTTGGTAGTCTTCTACATCCGTGTTCTGTCATGTGTAGTTCATTGAAGATCTTTTTCGAGCTTACTGATACATACCAGCGCTTGACATCGCCGTAATTGTACACTTCTTTGAGTTCACTGATGGGTGTTCTGGTCAATGCCGAGAACTGCCTTTTGAACATATCCGTTGGCATTCCCGCTATCATCGTAGAGTCTAGGATTTCTACTTCTAGTGTGTTAGGGTAGTGTATTGATTTGGGGAAATTGTCCCCCTCATCCACCTCTAGGACAATGTCTTTCCTCGAGGTAAACATTTTGAAGAAATGAAAAAAAAAGTACTTACATATTAAAGTTACATGAAAAGGGAAAAAACACAATTAAATCCAGAATTCCAAAGGAGACAGTTGTCTCCCTTGAAAAAGAAAAACACACTCTGGATCCTCACGGAGAGAAAAAACTACACAAAATCAAATAAAACAAAATAACGCTAAAAAGTGCTTGTAGAACATATAATAATAATAAAATACTTAAAAAAAACTTTTTAAAAAACCACGTTTTTCTTGTGGACTAAAAAATAGAAAATAACTATTTACATACATTTGATGACAAAAAACGTGGGTACGTTCACCATCAAATTTCCCGACCCATCTGCCCGACCCACGTTTTTTGTCATCAAATGTATGTAAATAGTTATTTTCTATTTTTTAGTCCACAAGAAAAACGTGGTTTTTTAAAAAGTTTTTTTTAAGTATTTTATTTTCTCCTTTTTAGTCCGTTGGTACACATGAAAAACGTGGTTTTTAAAAAAGTTTTTTATATAGTTTATTTTCTACTTTATCTAATGACTTGATTAAGTATGAATTGACTAAGTGTTTATAAATACACGGACTAAAAAAATCTTGAGCGACCAGGATTCGAACCTGGGTTGTCGCGGCCACAACGCGAAGTACTAACCACTATACGATCACGGCCAGCGCGCTCACATCGATTGGGGCCGAAGTAACTGTGTCAATAAGCCTTCAGTCTTGTCGGTATCTTTGGAAATCATGTCCTCAATTTTATGGTCCTTTGGGCGTAATTAAATTAAGCTAATTACGGTCTCTAATTGCTAGTTTTTATGATTGCATCTGAAATTGTTAGGCGAAAGTAGCATGCATGCCAAATTTCAGGTCTCTAGAGCAATCAGAAGTGGGCTAATTTTCGATGTCAATTTTAACAACAAACAAATCCACACATCCACAAACGCGAAGCTGAGTTAAGAATAAAATACTTAAAAAAAACTTTTAAAAAAAACACGTTTTTCTTGTGGACTAAAAAGTAGAAAATAAATTTTCATACATTTGATGACAAAAAACGTGGGTACGTTCACCATCAAATTTCCCGACCCATCTGCCCGACCCACGTTTTTTGTCATCAAATGTATGAAAATTTATTTTCTACTTTTTAGTCCACAAGAAAAACGTGTTTTTTTAAAAAGTTTTTTTTAAGTATTTTATTTTCTCCTTTTTAGTCCGTTGCTACACATGAAAAACGTGGTTTTTAAAAAGTTTTTTATATTGTTTATTTTCTACTTTATCTAATCACTTGATTAAGTATGACTTGACTAAGTGTTTTTAAATACACGGACTAAAAAAAATCTTGAGCGACCGATACGCTTTAAACAGAGAAAGGGTGTAATTTACGTTGCTGGCGTGGAGATCTACTCACGAATCACGTGATCAAATCTCCCATAAACAAACAAATAAACGCGAAGCTGAGTTAAGGAAAAACGTGTTTATGTGTATTTTAGCATGCCCAGCGTACCAACCGTGTCACCGTTAACAATGTGTTATCGTGTCCGTTCTCCTTTTTAGTCCGTTGCTACACATAAAAAACGTAGTTTTTTAAAAAGTTTTTTTTTAAGTATTTTATTTTCTCCTTTTTAGTCCGTTGCTACACATGAAAAACGTGGTTTTAAAAAA
Source organism: Physella acuta (assembly GCF_028476545.2). Taxonomy (NCBI): domain Eukaryota; kingdom Metazoa; phylum Mollusca; class Gastropoda; family Physidae; genus Physella; species Physella acuta. Next base: position 427,802 of record NW_026732691.1, on the reverse strand, counting down.
AGTGTTTATAAATACACGGACTAAAAATCTTGAGCGACCAGGATTCGAACCTGGGTTGTCGCGGCCACAACGCGAAGTACTAACCACTATACGATCACGGCCAGGGCGCTCACATCGATTGGGGCCGAAGTAACTGTGTCAATAGGCCTCAAGTCTTGTCGGTATCTTTAGAAATCATGTCCTCAATTTTATGGTCCTTGGGGCGTAATTAAATTAAGCTAATTACGGTCACTAATTGCTAGTTTTTATGATTGCATCTGAAATTGTTAGGCGAAAGTAACCTGCATGCCAAATTTCAGGTCTCTAGAGCAATCAGAAGTGGGCTAATTTTCGATGTCAATTTTAACAACAAACATCCAAACAACCAAACAACCAAACAAACGCGAAGCTGAGTTAAGAAAAACGTGTTAAAAACGTGTTAATAATCCAATTGAAAAACTTTAACTATCACTTTGATCTTAGAAAAAAAGGCTGAGAAACGATGAAGCTTCACGCATAAATTAATATACTGATGATCTACGTACTTCTAACCATGGAGCGATTAATCTTCTTTGTATTAATATTACAGCTGGTTGAGAATAGAGACTAATAATTTTTGTATTAACAACTAACAATTACTAGGAGTTGTAATTAACATTTTGTTATTAATCACCTAAAGGTTTAATTACTTTTCTTGTAATTTAATTTTTATAATTAATGCTTACGTACATTTTTTGTTTATATGATATTATATATATATATTTTTTTCTATTCTTTTTTTTTCGTTTAATTTTAAAATTACCTCCCTTGAACAAAATTATTGTTTGTTTTTTCCCCTGACAAAAAACTTGTAAGCGCGAGATATTTTGACAGATAGGCCTACAGCAGGGGTCGGCAACCTGCTGCTCGCGAGCCGCATGCCTCTTTTTTGATGCCAAAATGCGGCTGTTCAGCTCCATGCACAAATATTAATTAATATTATTTTTTAATATTTAAAAATCATAAAATATTAGTCTGCAACACTCACTAATGAACAATATAATAATAAATATAACCAATAAACACTCGCTATTCTATTAAAAGACTAAATAGTAGGGGAAAAACATGTCAAATACTCTATATAGTAACCAGCTTTCACAGGCGCTAAATTACAAAAGTAAGTGTACACTTTTTAAGCTATAATACTAAACACAAAGCTTTCTACTGCTAGTCCGAATGTCTCGAGTTCCGGGCTCAGTTCTGTTGGGCTCCGTGAGTTCACCCAGCTCTGATGGGTACCTGGCGCACCTTAGGTAACTAAGGCGGATAGGCTTAGTACTGACCACATTATCTCCCTGTATGTCGAGGTGATTGAAACACGATCTTTACTTTATCTTCCATGTGTGTATTGGGCACGAAGGGGAAAGATTATGAAGATAAGTTAAATAAAAAGCGCGGGTCGATCAGTGGCGGAACTAGAAAAAAGGGGCAACCCCGCAAAAAAAAATTTTTAGCCCCCCCCCCCCCCCCATATAAATACATAGGCCTATATATGTGTGTATGTATATATATATAAGGTTGACTTTACTATAAAAGTGGCCGAGATTGGCCTTCCATACAAATGGCCAATGTTGGCCTTTCCATAAAAGTGGCCAAGTTGGCTTAAGTTGGTCTCTATGCACGTAACATCGCCTCTCGTTTAAATCATGAACACGGCAAAAGACAACTCAATATAAAGTTGTACAATGGCAGTGATCAAATACCTAGTACGATCTTTATGCTAACATATTAAGTGAGACTTCGGTAAAGAAGATATAAGAACACGCAGTTACCCAGGATATTCTAACATCGCTTAAAAATCTTATTGGTATTAATATTATAAATGGTTGATACTAGTGTTTACTAATTATAGGATTAACATCTAACAGTTACTCGGAGTTGTAATTAACATTTTGTTATTAATCACCAACAATTTTATATACTTTTCTTGTATTTTATTTTTTTATAATTAATATGAACTTGTGTTTTTTTTCAATATATATTAATACTTTTTTCTTTTCATTTTATTGTTTAATTTTATAATTACCTCCCTTTAAAAAAAATATTGTTTGTTGTTGGCCCCCGACAGTGTTTCTTTCAGACTTTTTTATCCGGGTGAGGGGGGCACTTGAAATGTATCGAACTCAAGATTGTCGTGTTAGCCGTTGTATGCCATACAGTCCGAACACGCCCTGCAATTTAAAGTGTTGGTAACAGCTTAGTAACTTCATTCAAAATATTCATGGGGGTGGGGGGGGGGGGGGGGGGGGCGCTAGTTGGTATCTTAATCAACCGAAAGCTTTTATTTTCTTTTTCTAAATCTGTTTGTACATTTTGTGACAACAAATGCCTATGCTTGAAGTGTCCACAGATGGGCTATGCATTTGGGGCAAATATTAGTGGCCTATCTATAAAAGCGGCCGAGATTGCCCTTTCCATAAAAATGACCAATGTTGACCTTTCCATGAAAGTGACCGAGATTGACCTGTCCAAAAAAGTGGCCCAATGTTGGCCTTCCATAAAAGTGGCCCAGGTGGTTTAAGTTGGCCTCTATGGACGTAACATCGCCTCTCGTTGAAATCACGAACACGTCAAAAGACAACTCAATACACAGTTGTACAAAGGCAGAGTGTTCAAATACCTAGTACGACGTGCAGTTATCGTATCAACTGTATCAAAATTTGACCAGGAAAGCTTTAAATGACAAAAATACGATAACAATCTTAGAATTAAATCAACCTTTTCGTGTTGTTAAAAATGTATAAAATTTCACAAAACTCTTATAACAAGATCAAAGAGCTCAAAATTCCTAAAAAAGTAATTTTGTATATTTTTTAAAAATTACCAGAAATGTGTCTTATATATATATATATATATATATATATATATATATATATATATATATATATATATATATATATATATATATATATATATATATATATATATATATATATATATATATATCACATTCAAAATTCTGTAAGCTATATACATGCTATATATACATATTGAACTAAAACGGATGTAAATTATCTAATCATATACAAGCTACAAACATAAAAAACATAGAATAAATAGGTGTTCAATAATCGAACTTTGTAAACAATGTTACGTGGTCATACTAAAGTCGCGTGCTGGACTCTCCGTTAGCTTGTCTGTCTGACGTAGCACCAGCGTCTGTCTTCTCGGTAGAGTCTGTCTGGAACCGCTTGCAGAAGAAGACTTTCTGCATGGCGCGATCGTAGGGTTCTAAAGACCGTAGCGGCTGGGGTAGGAACATCCAGTCTTGGAGCTTTCTGGGCAGGCTCTGGGGACGTTTAGCCTGCAGGCATTTGATGACGCCGATGATGATGAAGAGAAGGCAGACGGGCCCGAGGACGCCGAGGAGGACGTACCAGCCCGGGATGGAGAGAGCGAAGACTAGGGCGGGGAAGAGGAAGAACATGAGGAGGATGTAGACGATGGCGAACCAGCGGTACTCGGCCGTGCAGTTGCCTAGAAATTTGGCAAGCGGTATGGGGAAGCGGAGGTAGGGGATGGGGTAGAACAGGAGGATGCCGGTGATGTTGAAGAAGAGGTGGCAGAAGGCTGCTTGTAACGCGTTTCTGAGGCCGTCCGTGTTGGCTAAGGCTGAGAGAATCGCCGTGGTCGTGGTACCGATGTTTGACCCTAGGGTCAAAGGGTACATCCGGTCGAGTTCGATGACCCCGATGCCGACGAGCGGGGTGAGGGTGGAGGTGAAGATGGAGGAGCTCTGGACGATGATGGTCAACCCGGCGCCGATGATGATGGCGAGGTATCCGGTGAGGTAGCCCAGCGGTCCGGGAAAGTCCGCGTTGATGAATTTTTTGATGATGAGAGCGATGGGGCCTTGGAGAAGGGAGTGCAGCAGTTTGACTATGGCGACCAGACACAGGCAGAGAATTGTAAGGGAAATAACCAGCATGATTGCTCCAATGGCTTTGTCGTTTAATGTGGAGTACATTCCCTTGAATAAAAACTCACCTAAGGGTTAAAATAAAATAAATCATAAATTACAAACAACAGAATTGCATTAAAGTATTTAATTATGGTTAACTGTGTCAAAAATATTTTAATTATATATTTTATATTCATATAAAGGAAAACGGGATTTTCGAAAATTTTGAAAATTAAAAATATTTTAAAAACGTTAATTTCTGCTTCAAGCTTTGCTTCTACTACCTAACCACGGAGCTAAAGCTATTTTTACTTTCTTGTATATACGATGTATAGAGAAAGTATTGTAATCGTGCAAAAGAGATCGAGATTTTAACAAATCCCGACGTTTTACACCTCACTGATACGGAAAAACATAATTTTGCAATCTTGTCCGTATGTCTGTGTAAGTCTGTGTGTAAACACGATTACTTGAGCTCAGCTAGGTTGATGAAATTTCATATACAAGTATTTTATCAATATCGTAGATCCGTATCAACTTTTGCGCAATTTCCGATAACCGGAAGTGGTACTTTTTCTACTTTGAATGTTTTAAAAGCCTCTAACTTGAGTATTATTTCAGATAGATAAAAGAAATGTCACACGTAAGCAAAATATCTAATTCTCTACCTACTGTCAAATTTTGAGTAATTTCCGTGGTACGGAAGTACTAATTTACGCTATTTCCGATTTCTCAAAAAACGCATGTAAATTTATAAAGTACTAATAATATTGCGCACTATTATGCATATTTTGCTTTGGCGTTCGCTTGGAGCGCAATTCTTTTTTCTATGAGGTTCTATTCTATTTTTAAAAGTTTAAGTAATTAAAAATCATGTCTATATTCAAAGTTATAGGCTTTTTAAAAATTCAAAGTAGGAAAAGTACCACTCAAGTAATCGTGTTTACAGACAGACAGACAGACAGACAGACAGACAGACAGACAGACAGACAAACAGACAGACAGACAGACAGACAGACAGACAGACAGACAGACAGACAGACAGACAGACAGACAGACAGACAGACAGACAGACAGACAGACAGACAGACAGACAGACAGACAGACAGACAGACAGACAGACAGACAGACAGACAGACAGACAGACAGACATACAGACAGACAGACAGACAGACAGACAGACAGACAGACAGACAGACAGACAGACAGACAGACAGACAGACAGACAGACAGACAGACAGACAGACAGACAGACAGACAGACAGACAGACAGACAGACAGACAGACAGACAGACAGACAGACAGACAGACAGACAGACAGACAGACAGACAGACAGACAGACAGACAGACAGACAGACAGACAGACAGACAGACAGACAGACAGACAGACAGACAGACAGACAGACAGACAGACAGACAGACAGACAGACAGACAGACAGACAGACACACACACACACACACACACACACACACACACACTGTCTGTCTGTCTGTCTGTCTGTCTGTCTGTCTGTCTGTCTGTCTGTCTTACTGATCTTTATCCTACCTTGAAGGACCTTGACCCCGAGGCTTACCCGCCTTACATCCGACGACCTTGAACCCGAGACTTACCTATCTTTAACCTACCTCAGACGGCCTTGACAGCGAGGCTTACTCACCCTACCTCAAATGACCTTGACTCGGATACTTATCCACTCTACCTCAGACGACCTTGACACCCAAAGCTTACCTATCCTCGCCCTACAACAGTCGACCTCTGACCTCGTGCCCTGGAAAGCGTCACAGTCGACCTGTGTGACGAGCCTCTGGATGCTCCATGTCTCGTTACTCCAGAGCGTGCTCGTGCAGTCTTGGTGCCATGTCTGGTTCCGGCCCACGCATGCGCTAAGCTGCGGGCGGAAGTGAAAGATTCGATTACTAGAGCTGTACCCTCTAAGCTGTACCCTCTAACCCAGGGGTTTCCAAACCTTGTGCCCGCGGGCGCCATGGCGCCCGCTGAACGATTCGATGTGCCCGCCTCTCACTATTCGACAGAGACAGATTTTTTTTCATAAACATTATTTTAAAATATGATTTATTTTTATTCATTTTTTACAGTTTTAATTTTTTTTGACTGCCTAGCTTTATTAAATATGTTCGATACTTGTCCCAACTTGTCTAGCGGCGAGCAAGACTGCACCATTTACGCTATCCTGGAACGGCTGGTACCATTTGAATCATATTTATGCGAATCATTGTTTTCAAACATGAACTTAATAAAAATCAAGATATAGATCTCGACTCACCGATGAGCATCTTTATGATTGTCTGCTAACAGGATTATCGTCATACGCTCCTAATTATGAAGCTCTGGCCAATGAAATGCAATGCCAAAGATCACATTGACTTTATTATATTTTTTTAATTAAATGTTTTCTTTGTATTTATGTGTTTTGTTTACTTTCTTTACGTTTTGTAAATACATGTCTCTGTGTGTATGCAATTTGAAAAAAATGCCAAATAATTTTATTATTTTGAAACATTTTTGTTTATTATTTATGACTATAAGAAAATAAGAAAATAAATTACGGGAAAATGACAAGTTATGGAAGGAGTTTGTCGATTTAAAATAGGTGGTGCCCGCCACCCTACCGATATTTTAGAATGTGCTCTAGAGTAAAAAAAAGGTTGGGAACCCCTGCTCTAACCGGACGGTCCATAGGGCAAGTGAAGTAGAGTTCACCTGATTCTGGGACCTCGGTATATAATGAGGTACCAACCAGAGCTGGGTGAGCTCGGGTATTTTATACTAACTTGAACCTGGATTCCAACTCGAGACTTTCAGGTAGCTGTCTAGCTCTCTACCGCTAAGCCTTAAAGTCTAGTATTGTTCCCTTTTCTAACCTGAAGGTCTATGGGGCTAGTGAAGTAGAGTTCATCTGTTCATTTGACCCCGGTATGTAAACGGATAGTGTAGTCAACAGTATGCCCAGCGCCTATACATTCTATGATGTGAGTTAGATACCCATCAGAGCTGGGTGGACTCAGGGATGTTCAAATGAATAGATCCCGTTTTCGTACTCGAGACTTTCCTGTTAGCAGTCGAATGCTCTACTACGCCGTCCCATGAAGCCGTGAAGTCATTATAACAATCTCTAACGTTAACGCGTTGAAATCTGGTGTATACAACTTTCGCTAATCATTTAGCTTACGAACAAAAGTTAACCGAGACAATTGAACCACCAAGGTCAAACATTAGTTTCAACCATTAACCTAATCTCAACCATCAACCTCTTTCAAATTTGGGTTCAAGTCAATAATATGTACTTGTCCACCCAGTTCTGAAGGGTACGTAACTCATGTTAGGGAAATAAAGACAGCTTGACATAGTGCTGACCACACTATCTCTTCATATGCTGAGGTTTCAGAAGCACATGGACGATGATGATGATGATGTTGATGATGATGATGATGGTAATGCTGATGATTATAATGATGATAATGATAATGCTGCTGATAATGATGATGATGGTGATGATGATGATGATGTAAATAATGATGATGATAATGATGATGATGATGATGATGATGATGATGATGATGATGATGGTGGTGATGATGGTGATGATGATGATGATGATGATGATAAAATTAGAAATCATATAATATAACTATGGGTCTATCCCAGTCCACTTTAGAAGCAAATAACTTTTTGATTCTTTCTTTACGGACACCAGTGGTTCAGTAGTTATCTTTCATAGCCAGGCAGGCCTCAGCAAACTCCGACTAACTGGTTTGGATATCGGTTTGATTACTGTATCGGTCGCTTCTGTCTTTCGGTTCTCACAAGGCTTATCTTTCACCCCACGCGAACCCAGAGTCTAGTACCTTATAGCTCAACCGTAGGAAACTAATAACTGACATACTTCGTCACTCAGGTAAAATTATTGCATACTGACAGGTAGAGGAATGCATTCTGAATAAAATAACATTCCCCATGTAAAGACAATCGAGGGGGGCGGCCCTTGGGCAGTGGCAAACATGGAATAGTCGCCATGGTGCTGCTTACAGCGGCTGTGGGGCTGGGCCTGGTGCCCAAGCGGCTGCCCGTATACTTTCTACCTTACCTATTCTCACTGTTCTCTGATGAGTTTTTTTTAATCCTATTTAATGTTGTTTTTCTTTACAGTATAATATTTTTATGACTTTTGAAAATGAAACTATACAATTATTAATCTTTGTGCATGGAACTGGAGAGCCGCAGGTTGCCGACCCTGCGCTAACATATTAATTAAGACTTCAGTAAATACTTTTTTTTTTTTTTTTTTTTTTTTTTGCCATAATCATAACACAGCTAAACAATATTCTTGGAATTAATATTATAGCTGGTTGATACTGGTGTTTACTAATTATAGGATTAACATCTAACAATTTCTAGGAGTTATAATTAACATTTTGTTATCAATCACCATTTTTTTTAGATATTTTTCTTGTAGATTAATTTTTTATAATTAATTTTAACGTTTGTTTACTTATTTTTGTTTCAATATATATTCATACTTTTTTCTTTTCTTTTTATCGTTTAATTTTATAATTACTTCCCATTAAAATAAAAAAAAATTGTTTGTTATTTCCCCTGACAAAAAAAGTTCTACGCGCGAGATATTTTAACAGAAACAGAAGACGACAGCAAACCACTGTGAACTGTGTTACACCTTGGTGCACTCTCGGGACTAACACTAATATTCTGTGTCAATGTTTAGTTTCACGTGGGGTGGGGGGTGGGGGTGGGGTCAGCTCGTAAAAATAAATCTACGTGTGATTGGGTTTACTGTGGGTACGTTAAGTGGGGGTGTTTGGATTAGTGAGGGGTGGGGAGGAGTTGTCCTTTTGGGTGTGGTTTAATAGACCTCCGGATTATATGACAATGTGACGGATTGCGTCATTTGTATAACGGTGCTTTGTTTATTTCTAAATCTAAGACTAAATAGTAGGGGAAAAGCATGTCTAATACCCTAAATGTTAACGAGCTTTTACATGCGCTAAATTATAAAAGTAAGAGTACACATTTTAAGACATAATACTAATAATAAATACACAATAACGTTTATAATTACAGTCTTTTATAAATGCCCTAAAAAGAAGAAAATAATACAATTTTTATTAAATATAAAATAATGTTTAAAAATATAATAATCTGCGGTTACTTTAAATATAAAAAAAAATATATTAATGCACTACTATTTATATTAATATAAATAAAAGCGGGGCCGCTATGATAATAAGTATTATAATGAATTATTTATATTATATTTAATAAAAATTGTATTATTTTCTTCTTTTTAGTGCATTTATAAAAGCTTGTAATTATAAACGTTTTTATGTATTTATTATTTTTATACTTTTTAGTATTAACGTAAATATGCGCATGTTACGACAATATAGTTTATATAGACAATATAAGATTCCTCCTAAGTCAGGGGTCGGCAACCTGCGGCTCTTTTGGGGTCCAGTTGCGGCTCTTCAGCTCCATGCACAAATATTAATACTTATTTTATTTTATTTTTCAAAACTTATTAAAATATTAGTCTGCAACATTCGGTAATAAACGATATAACAATAGATATAAACAATAAACATTCACTATTATATTAGAATATTTAGTTACTCCCGATCTCAATGTACATTGTCCATTCCGAATTGAAACATTCAACTTCGTGTTGGATATCACAAGGAAACTAAACCAGCTGTAAAAATGAAAGAAAAACCCAGTCTATGTCTTGCTTGAAGAAGTGGTTTGTTTCGAAAAAAAAAACTGTTTTGTTAAATACATTGTGAGCGGTAAATTACTTAATTACGATAAACTGAGAAAAATATCGTTTTGAAACCAATGCTACTATTCAATCACTTCAGCAATAATACAATATAAACAAAATGAAAAATGTTTTCACTGAGAGATTTGAGCTATTCAAAACAAATGCAAGTACCCTGACTTACATAGTAGATCCTCTTACCACAAATTCAAATAAGATTATTTCATATATATTTAAATTATATATATATATATATATATATATATATATATATATATATATATATATATATATATATATATATATATATATATATATTCGTAAACAAATATACTATTGACATAAAAATGTTAGTGGCTCTTTAAAAACCGGATAATGTTGTAAATTGGAACATCTGGCTCTTTCGTCTCAAAAGTTTGCCGACCCCTGTCCTAGGTGGTTGTCGTCATAGTAATCGCGAAGTTGTTGGGTGTAATATGGCTGAAAATAGAAAATTAAAAATTAGCCACTCGTACATTTGAAGCCATCCAATACAAGTACTGGGTAACAGATATTTTTTTTTATTAATGAACACCTTTATTATGTAGAAATCAATACACAATTATATTTATATATATATATATATATATATATATATATAAATTTATATATACATATATATATATATATATATATATATATATATATATATATATACATATATATATATATATATATATATATATATATATATATATATATATATATATATATTTTTAATTTTTTATATTTTACTACAGGTTTAATAGATCTCCTTCCACACAGTTCACTCCATTCGAGCCTGGAGCTAGCTGTGAGGATAGGTTTCATGTTAAAAAATTACAATGTAATACATAGTATTTCATTTTAAAAATTTTACAATGTCATTTTCTTGATTTTCCTTCTGTTTTCTTTGTTCCATTGTTCTATGATTTCTTGTTTTCATTTCCGGTTTCTTGGTACCTTTGATATAACATAAAGCACAGGACAATACATGATCGCTTCTCTTGGCCTTTGTTCTTGTGCGTATAACTATCTTGATTAGGTAGTGGTTGAATCTTGGTTGGTAGATGTAGTTCGAGAGTATCAATGAGGGATGTTCCGTTGATGAAGGGATGAGTTTGATGTCGTGACGTTGATGGTAGATTGAATAGATGAGGTATGATGCATTGGTGAAAGGGCGAGTCTCGTGTATTGTCGTTGATAGTAGAGATGTTCGATGATGTGGAGCTTGGAGATAATAGTTGAGTTGGGGTCCTTCTGTTGTGATATCGTTTAACGTGGGTTGCTTTGAATTATTGTTTATTGTGGTTTTGAAAAAAAGTGAAGTTGTGTCGTAGTCGAGTAATTGAGGTGGGCGAAGTGAAGTTGAAGAGTGAAGTTTTGCTGATATTGCTGAGTCGAGGGTTGTAGATATGAAGAATTTGAGCTTGGTTGAATAGTTGAAATGGGCAAAGAGAAGCTGTTGACGAGTGTTTATTTTAGGTAAGTTGAGTAGTTGGTTTTGAGGAGATGGCTAGTTGATTTGCTGGTATTTGACGGAAGCCTACTGGGTAACAGATAATTAATAGCAAGATTTTAATGCAAACAAACAGACAAAGACTAAAAAGGTAGAAAATAAATGTCATTAAAAAAGTTTAAAAAAACCCACGCTCTCTGATTTAACCAAAAAGCAGAAAACAAATGCTATACATCACACTGTGTAACTGATAAAAATAAAAATTGATTTAAAATCGCATCAAGGCAAGCTGCAACAATCATTTGTTTATCAATTTTCTTGATATAAATATAACAGCGGCATGATACTATCGACTACTTATTATTGGATTAGCAACTAACAATAACTTGGAATTGCGAAAAACATATTTTTATTAATCACCAAAAGTTTTAAATACTTTCCTTGTAATTAAATGTGTTATAATTAATACTAACGTTTGTTTACTTGATTTTATTTCAATATATATTAATTCTTTTTTCTTATCTTTTTATCGTTTAATTATATTTTTACCTCCCTTTTAAAAACCGTTGTTATTTCCCCTTACTAAAAAGTTCTACGCGCGAGATATTTTGACAGAAACAGAAGACGACATCAAACCGCTGTGAACTCTGTTACTCCTTGGTGTACTCTCGGGACTAACACTATTATTCTGTGGGCATTTCACCCCCACTTCACCCCACCCCCGCCTCTCCCTAATTCTTCAGCAGGTCTTAACACCCACACAAAAAAAAACCACCAATCGCTCTCTAGAGGGCATTCGCACGGGCACACGGATCAGCGCGGCGTGAGTACACCCCAGTAGCACGTGCATCAATCATTGACCAGCTGGGTGAGAAACACAATCAGCGTGGTGGTAACAAGGTCGGTAACCGGATCTGTTTGACACGTGGCAGAATAGCCGGACCCGGTATCCGGAACACTTAGCCGGACCTGTTAGCCGGAACACTTAGTTAGCCGGAACACTTAGTGAATCGGATCACGGAGCTAACCGGACCAATGAGTTAGCCGGACCACTGAGTTAGCCGGACCACTGAGTTAGCCGGACCACTGATTTAGCCGGACCACTGAGTTAGCCGGACCACTGAGTTAGCCGGACCACTGAGTTAGCAGGACCACTGAGTTAGCAGGACCACTGAGTATCGGACCACTGATTTAGCCGGACCCGTAAGCCGGATCAGTGATTTTTGCCGGACCACTGATTTTGCCGGACCACTGCTCAGAAATTGACAAATAATGCGCTTTACAACCCAGAATCTTAAAAAGGAAAACGACAACTCCTAGACTCCATGCTGTAACCAAAATACCGACAAACCTGTGAAGTACCAGTAACCGGAAATGGAATACTCTAGAAACCGGTCTGAGATCAAAGACTGGCCCCACCGTGTTCTTAATTGCTAGTGTTTATTATATTTAAAGACAAGTATTTAGATGTGTAATAAATTCTAGAAACGTATGACATAAACTTAGTGAGAGAATGTAGTGTCTGAGTGACCATTTCCACGTTACATTTTGAGCCCAGATTTAATGTAATGTGATCCAATTTACACTACAATCTTTTTTTGTATCTATCTAGATTCTAGATCCATGTCTTTCATCAAGAAAGTGTTTTTTATGTATATAAATTCATGATAAAATTGGGAACTCCCTGAAACCTCTTAACTTTAAATTCTCAAAAAAAAAAAAAAATGAAAAATAGAAATTTTTTTTCAAGAAATAAAAAAAACGTTACACTTGTTTCAGTAGGAAATATATCTATTGTGAAAGAGATCCTAGCGAAATATATGAACTGAATTCTCGTTTAAATACCTTGTATGTTTTTTTTTGTTTGTCAATGGTTTACCATCGGTGAAAACTTTCGCTCAATAGACATAGCTATTTATAGAGCTGAATGGACATGACAAATATTTCGCTGTAAAGCCCGGGTTTCCATACTGGGACTTCTAGCGCGTCAAGCGTTCGTTCTACCGCCAGACCACGCCTTTCCACATAAATATATGGTTATAAAATGATAATAATCTTGTTATTTATCTTCGATTTTTAATTTTCTTTCAAAGGTTTAACTGGTAAATTTATAAAAGTTTTCATTAAAAGTTATAGGTCTAATGCCCTGAATGGGGCAAACAGCGATATAATTAATTTTGTCTCGTCTTTTTAGTCTTTTATTTTTTAAAATAATATTTTGTAAAATCGTTGAGGTTTTTATTTGTTTGTTTATTCGTGGGATCTACGACATTCGCACGTGAGACACCTGCACAAATGCCGTTTGTATGTGGGTCGTTTGTAGGTCATTTGTCTGTAAGTCGATCGTTTGTCTGTAGGTAGTTTGTCTGTGGGTCGTTTGTAGGTCATTTGTCTGTAAGTCGATAGTTTGTCTGTAGGTCGTTTGTCTGTAGGTCGTTTGTCTGTAGGTCGTTTGTCTGTAGGTCGTTTTTCTGTAGGTCGTTTTTCTGTAGGTCGTTTTTCTGAAGATCGTTTTTCTGAAGATCGTTTTTCTGTAGGTCGTTTTTCTGTAGGACGTTTGTCTGTAAGTCGTTTGTCTGTAGATCGTTTTTCTGTATGTCGTTTTTTTGTAGGTCGTTTTTCTGAAGATCGTTTTTCTGAAGATCGTTTTTCTGTAGGTCGTTTTTTTTGTAGGACGTTTTTCTGAAGATCGTTTTTCTGAAGATCGTTTTTCTGTAGGTCGTTTTTCTGTAGGACGTTTGTCTGTAAGTCGTTTTTCTGTAGGTCGTTTGTCTGTAAGTCGTTTTTCTGTAGGTCGTTTGTCTGTAGACCGTTTTCCAGAATGGACGTTTCTTCGTTTGCCCGAGTGGAACAAATGACCAAATGGACGTGAAAATTTCAATCCGGATATACGTCTGGAACACTGACCAAGATCGATTGTATTTATCGTGGGTGGGTCAATGACCTTCACATGTCTGACGAACTGACCAAGATCGCTTGTATTTATCGTGGATAGGTCAATGCCCTTCACATGTAAGACGAAAAAAAAAAATGAAACAAGAACGTTGATAGATATAAGGACAAGTTCATGTCACGTGACCAGCCACCTACTCCCCCCCCCCCCACCCTTTCCATCTGTCCAGGTCAACAACTTTGTTACCTGGGATGTGTTTGACCTAATTATCAGGGTCAACATTAACATGGACGTCGGGCCCAGCTGGGAGAGGAAATCCTGTTATTTGATACGTATTCGACGAAGCGTCGTCCGACACCATGATTCCCCCCCCCCTCCCCCCCCCCCCCATCACGCACATTCACAAGTCCACACACTCACAACCCCACACGCGCACCTCCTTACAATAGCCTATTATATATGTTATATATATATATATATATATATATATATATATATATATATATATATATATATATATATATATATATATATATATATATATATATATATATATATATATATATATATAGGCCCTAACTCCCAAATGCTCGGCTTAAAAAATTTGACGTTGTGACGAAAACCAAATTTATGGAATTAAAGGAATAAACAGACATACGGAGCAATTATTTGCCAAATCAAAGGGAGATAATCAAATCTATACACAGGTCAGCATAATTTGTCCACTTCACTCCCCTTGCTAAGCTTGGCAGAATCGTCTTATCAAATGGATAGCGCTGGTGCATTTTGTGGTGTGTGTGTGTGTGTGTGTGGAGATAGGGGAGGGGCAATCATTTGGATTAGGGAATTTCATTGCAGAGGTTCTAAGGCAGTTACTAGTTTACTATGGATTACTTGGTCTATATTTCATTAGAGGGCAGGGGTGGACGGATTCGTATGCAATACGTTATAGTATATGTATGTATATATATATATATATATATATATATATATATATATATATATATATATATATATATATATATATATATATATATATATATATATATATATATATATATATATATATATATATATATATATATATATATATATATATATATATATATATATATATATATATATATATGAGAGCCTCATGTACACGATAACCAAACCTACCTTGACAGACTTGCGCTAGTATAAATACTAGACACGTAACGTGGGTTAAAAGCGCGATACTTGATGACTGATGAATGGGTACTAGGAGATGTTAAAGTGGTCCATGACCTATAGGTCAATGACCGACTGGACGATGACCTGTTGGTCGATGACGAAATGGTCGATGATCTTAGTGGATGATGATAAGCCTATAATGTCAATGTAAACTCTCACACAAACATTGTGATAATCCCTTCTTATCTATTCAAGTATTAGATTCTCTCTGATGTATCACGCCTTGATTAATAATTAATTACGTTAATTGTTTGTAACAGAATGGTTACGGTGCCATTTACTGACACACACACACACACACATATATATATATATATATATATATATATATATATATATATATATATATATATATATATATATATATATATATATATATATATATATATATATATATATATATATATATCAACATGGAAAATTGATCTAATCAACTTTATCGGATGAGATTTACAATCGTTTAGGCTTGAGGTTGATTTTTAATATCTATATCTTTCAAACTTTCGATGAGAATTTTAATTGTAAAACAATACACGTTAATCAATTACATTTCTCCTTTTTTTCTAAACTGTAATGTTGGTCCGGATTTTCCTTAATACCTTTAAGTAGTACGTGACAACCTGTTATGACTCCGATTTCAGCCTGCTTTTTTTCTGGATTTGCTTCTATAGCCTTTGTCCACCTAATAACAACCACACGACAGCATTTGTTTAATTTTAGAGTTTTCTCTCATGGACGGGTTGTCCTCAGCTATCGAGCCTCGTCGGTCCGGGGAATCGAACTCGGGACTTTTCGGTTTAGCTTTAACGACAAGATCCAATATTATATATATATATATATATATATATATATATATATATATATATATATATATATATATATAAATATATTGATTTTCTATGAGACTTGTTAAGTAATACGCAGAAATAAGAATACGAGCTGGTAAACTGGTCAAATTAATAATGTTCATAAATCTTCATGGTATTTATATTGCAGCTGGTTGATACTAGTGTCAACTAATTATTGGATTAATCATTAACATTTTATAGGAGTTGTAATTAACATTTTGTAATTAATCACCAAATGTTTTAGCTACTTTTATTGTAGTATAATTTTCTTTAATTAATGTTAAAGTTTGTTTACTTGTTTTTGTTTTAGTATATATTAATACTTTTTCTTTTCTCTTTACTGTTTAATTTTATAATTACCTCCCTTTAAAAAATATCGTTTGTTATTTCCCCTGACAAAAAAGTTCTACGCACGAGATATTATGACAGAAACAGAAGACGACAGCAAACCGCTGTGAACTGTGGACACCTTGGGTGTGATGGTTTTGAGGTGTAGGTTCCTAAAGGTGTCTGTTGTGTCTGTTAGAGCGTATTTCCTACGCCATTGAATTCTGTTGTATAATGGGGTTGAGAGCTTTTGCACTAACTTTTTGTAAATGTTTTGTGATTTTTTGTGAACAAGTTTTTCGTTGTTTTTTAATATTTTAAGCTTTCTGTGTAAAAGGGACTGTGTTTTCCTCCTATGTAATGTGGAATTGTATTATTGATTTTCGTAAGTTTGTTGAGCTGAATGCCTATATAGTAGTGAGCTAAAGGGTGAAAGTTTGGTTGACAAATTATTCTGCTAATGTGTGTTAGTCGGAATGTATTGATTTTGGTCTGTAAATCGTGCAGGTTTATTCCTCCATGAAGTTAGTTTTGTGCTAGCGTGTTGTGGCTAATGCTTGTAATTGTGTTCTGAAATATGTACTCTCTAATGATTTTATTCAGATGTTTAATTGTTGGCTTTGGGATTGTTTTAACCGTGGATGTATACAGTGTTTCTTCCAGACTTTTTTCTCAGGGGGGGTGGGGGCACTTGAAATTTTGAGAGGGGAGCGGTAGACTTTCTTCGAGGGGGGGGGGGGGCGGACATTGTTAAATGTATATATTTTCTATATAAATTCCATTTCGTTCGGGGTGGGGGTGGACTTTTTTCGGGGGGGGGGGGGATGCGGGGCGGGGCGGGGCTCCCCCGAAGGGATGTCTGGAAGAAGCTATGTTTCGGTTCCCCGTCCGTAGTTCATTAGCAAAATTTAGTGTGGGCTGATGATTTGGCGGATGATGTGTCCACGTAGATTGGCATGGCCGTTAGCTTGAATGACTACCTGCATGACTGTACTTGGTGTTGGTTGAGTCGAGAAAATATCAGGGCTTTCTTCTGCAGGCAGTTCAATTGCGAGGGTTGTTGACTTCGCTGAATCTAGGGGGGGGGGGGGGAGGGGGGATGAGATCGGGGATTTCATTGGGCTACCCGAGCCGAGGTTCGGGTGGCTCCTCTCCGGGTCTCTCGACTTAGGGGGAGCGGGAATGGGCGCAACCCCATTTTTGGCTTTGGTGATGGCTGCGTAGTACATGGTGATAGGGACTGATGGGTAAGGGATTGGGGTCTTTAGTAAAGGGCGAAGGATTTGTTCCGCTTTAGAAATGAACTCTAAAGTGTATGTTTGTCGTGGACTTTAGTAGATATGCCTACTTTTTTTTTTTTTTTTTTATATCCCTTCTGATTTCTTTGTTCCATGTTTCTTTGATGTCTTTGTTCCGATTTCTTGGTTCCATTTGTTTCTTTTGATTTCTTGTTTCTTGTTTCCATTTTGCTATGACATAAAGTACAGGACAATACAACATGATCGCTTCTCTGTTTTTGGTCGTGCTTCTTGTGATTAATACACTCTTGGTTGGGTAGTGGTTGATTCTTAGTTGGTGTTTGTAGGTTGAGAATGTCAATGAGAGATATTCTGTTGTTGAAAGGGCGAGCTTGTGTCTTGTCGTTGATGGTAGAGTTGATCGAATGGTGTAGAACTTGGAAAAGGTTGACGAGAGTTTAGGGATGATTACACGTGAGATGTTTTGAGTATTTGATCGTTGAGGGATTACGAGATGACTTGGTAGTGGATGAAGAAGATTTGTTTTTTTGTTTTTTTTGCCGTTAGGCGTTTCATAGAATTCCTTCCATTGTATGCTTGTATGAGTGTAAGGTCGCTGAGTGTGGGGGGGGGGGGGGGGCGACCCATCTAAGGGTTCCGTTTATTTTGTCTTTTTCGTGTAATGTGAAATATAGTGTGTAGGGGCCATGTATTTTGTGGGTGTTGTGAAGCGTGGTGACATCAAAGGTGGTTGAAGAGAAATACCACGTATCCGCTCTTCCATAATTGAGGAGCAGTATTTGTTGGTCGCTGATGAGATGTCGTAGGATATGTCCTCTCAGGTTGGGGTGTCCTTTTGAGTGGATGGTTACTTGGATGGTTGGCGTGTCAGCAGGATGAAGAAAATTTGATAAGATCAGACGAATCAGAGTAAATGGGTAATCATTTAAAAATAGCTTTTCTTGATATTAATATTATAGCTGGTTGGTACTAGTGACTACAAATTATTGGGATAACAACTAACAATTACTAGGAGTTGTAATTAACATTTTATTATTAATCACCTAAAGTTTTAAATTCCTTTTTGTGTGATTTATTTTTTTATAATTAATACTAACGTTTGTTTACTTGTTTTTATTTCAATATATATTAATATGTTTTTTCGTTTTGTTTTATCGTTTAATTTTATAATTACCTCCCATGAAAAAAATATTGATTATTTTTTTCCCTGTCAAAAAATTTAAAAAGTTCCACGTGTGAGATATTTTCACACAAACAAAAGACGAGAGCAAACCGCTGTGAACTGTGTTACACCTTGGTGGAGACTATTTTTTGTATCGTGTTTAGATTTGGGAGGTTTTTAGTGTGGGATAATTTAGTGTGAGAGCATTTAGTGTGGGAGAATTTAGTGTGGGAGAATTTAGTGTGCGAGAATCTAGTGTGGGAGAATTTAGTGTTGGAGAATTAAATTAGTGCTGGAGAATTTACTGTGGGGAAATTTAGTGTGGGAGAATTTAGTGTGGGAGAATTTAGTGTGGGAGAATTGATTGTGTTGTGTTGTAATGTTGGCAAGGTAAATATTTGAGTGTGTGTGTATATATAAATAAATCTACGGTGGGTGTGATGGGGTTTACTTTGGACTTTGGGTAATTTGAGTGGGGGTGTTTGGATTAGTGGGGGGTGGGGGAGTTGTCCTTCTGGGTATCGTTTAATCGACCTCCGGATCATGTGACAATCTGACGGAATGCGTCATATGTGTAACGGTGCTTTGTTTATTTCTTCATCTAAGACTAACTAGTAGGGAAAAAGCATGTCTTATACCCTATATATTAACGAGCTTTCACAAGCGCTAAATTACAAAAGTAAGAGACACATAACAACTTGTATTTTATGTATATACTCTTATGCAAACCTACTCTTGCTGCCAACCCTTGGGAAGGGAAAGCAGCAAGAGAGGAATAATATTAAACGCCAACGGGCAAAAAAATAAAATAAAATAAAACAAGAGCACGAAACTGATGACGTCATCTTCCGAGTTTAGAATTTTAAAAAATGAACTATTTCATTCAAATATGATTTAGAGCTATGTACGCTATGAAATGTAAACTACACAATACGATATTCTCGGCCTAAACTGAAAAAAATTATTTTATCTATTTAGATTCTAGATCTAGAGGTTCTAGATCTAGACTAGATCTAAATCTACGCTACGTCGCTAAGATCTATTCTAGATCTAGATTTAGGCTCTATCTACTGTAGAATCTATTCCAAAAATAAATTTCTATAATAAACTTTTTCAGGACTTAAATATTTAAAAAAAAGGAAAAAAATAAAAAATAAAAAAAAAAAATTTAAAAAATCTTATTACGACGTAGTATCGTATCGAGATGCAGTATCGTACCGCGGCGCTGAAATGTAACAAATTTCAGTATCGTATAGTGGTACAGTATCGAATCGTGGTAGAGTATCGTTTCGGTGTACATTATCGTATCGTGGAGCAGCATCGTAGCGTATCGTGACTTGGTATAGTATCGTACCGCGGAAAAGTATATGACTATACCCGATTACACCCACCTGTTATTACTGATGACTGTAAAAGAAAGTCACAAGAAAAAAATTCACAGAAATAAAGTCACATTTTTTTTTTCCGGTAGAAAAATTACAGTACATAGACACAATAAAATTATTGTCGGATAAAAATGTCACAGAAATAAAATCATAGAACGAAAGTAACATACATGTTCTATATAAGTATCGATTTACTAGTTGAAAAATTGTAAAACCTAGTGCATCAATACATGTTACTAATGTTTAAAAAACAACAACATATTTATACACTTTAAAGGTATTTTAGCTTCCAATATTAATCCGACTTTCATCTCAATAAGTAAAAAAAAAATTATACGATAATTTACATAGCCTCGAGGTATGTTACATATTGAATTGAATATTCGCTATAAATTATATACTAAGTAAAAGAACTGTAATCAAACAATAAATTGTATTTTGAATTATTTTTACTATTAGTCTCTTTTCAGCCGGCCTTGTATGTAAACAGTGTGTATTGACGTTTTTGCGTTAATGTCAGGTTTTTGTAACGTTTCGGTATTTAGCCTTGCCCGCATGTTTTGTGGCGAGAATGGTTCATGAGATGGTGCTGGTAAATGGGGTTGAAATATTAATGAGAGGGCAGATCATACCAGTTTCGTATTCTCACTATTCGGGCAAAAGCAATGTCCATATTAAAAGAAAAGCATTTTGAATCGATCTTTAAAATGTTGGAAATTATTTTACATCTTGAAAAACCCGCAGGGCACGAATTTATTTCAGACTAAAATAATTATACAACTCTCTCTCTCTCTCTCTCTCTCTCTCTCTCTCTCTCACACACACACACACACACACACACACATATATATATATATATATATATATATATATATATATATATATATATATATATATATATATATATATATTTATATATATATGTGTGTATGTATATATAATGCTTACATTAATTAAATGCACTTTGATTCAAACTTGTCAAATATTCAAATATTTAGTTAATCGGCCAAAATGTTATTAGCAAATTTTTTTATTCCACTGTTAATTAATTTATTCCTTATGGCTTTACTTCGTAATACTTTTTGTCTGTGATTTTTTATTCCTACAATCCTCGATACTCACCCTATCACACCCACCTCTTCTTACACCCCCCCCCTATCACATCCACCTCTTCTTACACCCCCCCCTATCACATCCACCTCTTCTTACACCCCCCCCCTATCACATCCACCTCTTCTTACACCCCCCCCTATCACATCCACCTCTTCTTACACCCCCCCCCCTATCACATCCACCTCTTCTTACACCCCCCCTATCACATCCACCTCTTCTTACACCCCCCCCTATCACATCCACCTCTTCTTACACCCCCCCCTATCACATCCACCTCTTCTTACAACCCCATCACACTCCCTCCCATCCATTTACATCTACATAGTCTGGTCTGTGCTGATTTAAAGACGTTCATATTGAAAACAAATATTTTAATTACACAAAAAATATTAATTAAATTTCTTTTTTTCCCATTCTGATTTGAAAGTCTGAAAAGTTAATCATTGTTAAGTAAATAAGTTTGTGATTGTTATCGAATATTATAACTTAAAAATAATATGTTGATTATAATTTGTTATTACAAAATTAAATAAGAAATAGATAACTTAATTTTGATAACTTTAATTTTCGTTAAATGTTTTTTTACCTTATCTTAGACGGGGCGGGGGTGTTAGGTGTGGAGACTTTATTAGGGGTGGTTTTATTGAAGCAAGGTTTAGGAATTTCATATTCATTAACATTTTTCTAAATGAAAATGTGTGACGTCATAATTTCTTAACCCTGCCTCCTCCCCATTGAAAAAAGTAATTCGAAAGTTCACACTTCAAAAAAGTTTCAGTTCCAGAAATTGACTAAAATAGTGACACCCCAAAAAGTCATACGCCAAAAAGTGACACGTGACCTCCCACTAATTGGCACTCCAAAACCACACTCCGGAAAAGTGTCACGTCAAAAAATGACAGACATGTGACACTATGTTGATCAACTGCCGGAAGAATCATTTCAACAAATGTCAGCACAACGTCACCTCAGTGACACGAGTTAATGCCCTTATTGTCAATAAAACCAATCATATTCCATATTTCGTTTCGTTTACTTGATTTTCTCTTCTTTGCTGCCGATAGCACTGCAAGTTTTTAAATTTGGAAAATATATTTAAAAAAAAAAAAATGAACAATACAATTTAGCCCAAATCCAAATGTCTTTATGATTTTTGTGTTCAATGTCGAAAAATACAATTTTCTAGGATATTATTTTTTTAATCCTTTGGCTTTCAAACAATTTGAACGCTCCATCAAACTACAGCTGAAGCCTCCATTGAACATTTCTGGAATTATGCGGAGATGGGGGTGGGGGGGGGGGATAAAATAATAGGGAAAGGGGGGCGGGACGGAATAACAAAAAATCTAAAGAGGGAGAGACGCGTATTGGCCTTGTGTAGTTTAAAAAACAGCAAGTAAAGAAAAACACAATGGGTGGCTATCACGTGACATGCTAATCGGGTCACGTGACTTGAACTAGACCAATGGGCTTGAGGTGAATTGGTGAAAGGTGTAAGAAGTTGTTTGATCTCAATGGTTTGAGGTGAATTGGTGAAAGGTGTAAGAAGTTGTTTGATCTCAATGGTTTGAGGTGAATTGGTGAAAGGTGTAAGAAGTTGTTTGATCTCAATGGTTTGGGGTGAATTGGTGAAAGGTGTAAGAAGTTGTTAACTTACTTCCCCCTTCCCAAGTAGTAGCTATTTTAAAAACAAATGTAAGTTTTAATTAAATACACATTAACATACTTTACATTCACGTCAAAGAAAAAGTCATGCCAACGTCACATTAGATGTTCTAATGAGGTTATTAATTAATTGATCAAAAATAAAGTAAATTAGTTCATCAGATAATTTCTCCAACATTTCTTATATATATATATATATATATATATATATATATATATATATATATATATATATATATATATATATATATATATATATATATATTTTTTTTTTTTTCCTTAGCCCTCACAACCACCGCCCACTAGACAACACCCACCACACCAACTCAACTATGATCAAATCACCCATCTTCCTCTTACCAAAACAACGTGAAAGAAAAAAATAAAACCACTAGTAAATACTTCACCGACCGTTTCCGCTATGGCTGAACGAATTTTTTTTTTGCCGTTGCGGGCTTTTGAGATGAGCGATTATCGCTGTAAAGGATAAAAAGTACCGGCGATTTATCCGGAAAACACATTAATATTTTATCCCGCGCGTGTATGCGTACTGATCATGCGGATTGAGAAAACATTTTTTGGCGATTCGCTTCGTTTTCGCGTTTCAACTGAATTTTATGGACCAGATTCATGAGCCTAGTAAAAATCTTATAATTTATTCAGTATTTTAAACGATATGAAAGGTATTTTTAAATTGAAGTCGGTCGTTCGGTGGGTTACTCTAAATTGAAACATATAAAAATAATTAGAAGAAATGTTAAACGCTGATGATACTAAATTATTTTACGTCTTGGTCTTGTATGTACTTTACATGTCTCTCTAAAGAGTTGCAGAAACAGTTTTTAAAAATTATTACAAGGGTACAACTTCTATTACTTGTGCTGTTTATTATATGCTAGACTGCTAGCAAGTTCGGATCTCATTCCCGACTGTCACTGAGTCCACCCAGCTCTGATGAGTACCCAGCTCATGTTAGAGAAAGTAAAGCCGGCTAGTCATAATGCTGACAACACCACCCCTTCATTGGCCGTCTTCAAGACACACATGAACCCTACTTCATCCACCCAACGGATCATCAGGTTTGAAAGGTAAACATTACTTTTAAATTTAATTAAATGACACCGAACTATAAATATATCATGCGTTTTTTTATCTGTATCAATTAATCAGTTGGCCAATTAATTCCTAATTAAAATTTATATTTACAGGTCAAGTTGAACAAAGTACGTATTTTGATTAATTAACGGATTATTTATTTTTGAAAATAAAATAATGATTAAGAATTAATAAGCGTAAACTTTCTATGAAAACGAAATCTTTATTAAAACGGTAAAATATTTCATTGATAACAAATAATTAATATTTTAAATTTTGAAACCCAGACAAAAAAAAAATAAATAAATAAAAATATAATAGAGAGCTAAACGAAAATATAAAATTATTTTTAACGTCCTTTTCACATAAATCATAAAACTTTATTTTAAAATGTGGCCACTGAGATATTTATGCTATTCGGAGTCCTACTTGACTCCGTGTAGAATTTTTTTATTAACATAAAAATAAAACTATATTTAGTTTAAAATCTAGAAGTTTCGATGAGAAAAGTCTGGGCGGATTTGTCAAGATGACCAGGATGTCGTCGTTAAACCCTCTAACTTGACGGACAAAGGCCGTCCCCTGGGGTATACATCAAAGACAACGCGATTAAAGTTTTAGCCAAAGTCTTTCGAAAGGGAAAAATTAACGCGGAGTTTGACACGAATTAAAAATATTTAAACTTGCCGCTCTGGTAATTTTGTCAATAAAACAATAGGGCACTGAACTTGACGATTTGAGGATTTCGTCATTAAAACTACTCAGGAAACTTGATGATTTCTTAATCTCAGCACTAAAGCAACTCAGGAAACTTGACGATTTCTTAACCTCAGCACTAAAGCAACTCAGGAAACTTGACGATTTCTTAACCTCAGCACTAAAGCAACTCAGGAAACTTGACGATTTCTTAATCTAAGCGCTTAAACAACTCAGGAAACTTGACGATTTCTTAACCTCAGCACTAAAGCAACTCAGGAAACTTGACGATTGTATTAATCTCAGCACTAAAACAACTCAGGAAACTTGACGATTTCTTAATCTCAGCACTAAAACAACTCAGGAAACTTGACGATTTCTTAATCTCAGCACTAAAACAACCCAGGAATCTTGACGATTGCTTAATCTTGTCATTAAATCAACTCGGAACTCTGTAGGCCTACTTTGTGTATGTAAATGTTGTTGACATACAGCAAAAACAGTAACATAGGTAGTTGCAAAAAACTTTTAAGTGACTAAAGCTAGACAACTAGCCCGAAAGTCTCGAGTTCGATTCACGGGTTAAAGGCAGTAGAGTCCACCCAGCTCTGATAAGTAGCCTACCTAACTCATGTTAGTGAAAAAAAAAACTGCTGCTGAGCATAGAGCTGATTACACTTATCCCTTCATATGCCGAAGTCTCTGAAAAAGATTAACTCTACTTCATCTGCACCGTGTGTCTTAGGCACGAACGGGTAAAGATGATGATAAATAAAACAGTTTTTAAAAGTATATATTATCTTAAATATATCCACTAAAGTGCATGCATAAACTGTCTGGCCAATTAATTACCAACTGCCGGAAGTCATTATCCGTCAGAGCTGCGTGGCCGCAGGGAACTAGCATGGGATTCGAACTCTGACCGCAGTAACCGGATATCGGGAGATCGCGCTGGATATAAAAACTTTATAGAATAATATAGTTTTGTCGTTTAAGTTAGGGTTTTGGTAAAATACCCAAATGTTATTAACAAGTGTGAACGAAAGGGGGTAATCTACCCTCTTTCTATCATGAAACATCCATCAGCCTTTCTCAATCCACGCCCAGACCACCTGATCATAGTGCTGAACCACACAGAACCAGCATAAACCCAACCCAACCCTTGATCACAGTCAGCCCAATCCTAAACCCCGTCGGATTAAACTCTAAGCCAACATAAACCCAACCCTAAACCCGTCTGTAACCAACCCTAAACCCGTCTGTACCCAACCCTAAGCCGGCATAAACCCAACCCTAAACAATCATAAACCCAACCTTAAATCCCTCTGTACCGAACACCAATAGTAAAGTTTCCCTTTCAAACCTGACGGTCTATGGGGCAAGTGAAGTAGAGTTCACTTGTTTCTCTGTACCCAACCCTAATCCAACATAAACCCAATCCTAAACCCCTCTGTACCCAACCCTAAACCCCTCTGTACCCAACCCTAAACCCCTCTGTAACCAACCCTTAACCCCTCTGTAAACAACCCTAAACCCCTTTGTACCCAACCCTAAACCCCTCTGTAACCAACCCTTAACCCCTCTGTACCCAACCCTAAACCCCTCTGTAACCAACCCTAAACCAGCATAAATCATACTCTAAATCTGCATAAGCCCAAATCTGAACCACAAAAAACCCAACCCTAAACCCACTGAACCCAACCCTGCCACCTGACCTCACTTACTTGTCTAGCTAACGCCGAATGCTGTCGCCTGTCAAACATTTTATACTGCTGCAGCTGTTGTACTAGTGATGGTTTAGGTTTCAAGACAATTAACAACAGAAATTTCCAATCGTTTTTGTTTTCGCTTCAAACTGAAAAGAAAAAAAAAATGAAATAATGCTTACAAATTTCAACATACATACATTTAGTCAGATACACAAGTACCTAACATAAAATAAAATGTTATAAACATAAAATAAAATGTTAATCTTATAAGGCAGTAACCACATAGATACCAGATGTTTGCCTGAAAGATAGGTGACCAAATGCCGTTTTCCCGAAGGTCATTTTCAAGTGTGAACTTTTGCCCGAAACCCCCCTACCAGAATGGTACATGCCTGAATTTTTTAATTTTTTTAAAAACAAGTAGAGGTTGGAAAAAAAAATTGACTTCTTATTTCAACAACTGTGATAAATCTATGCATTAGTATGCATACACAGCGAGGCTTTCTAAAGGCATCATCTCCAACTTGTTTTAATATCGTAAAATAATTGTACTGTGCTATCTTAAACAATGATGAAAATTTACGTTCGATGTTTAATAAAATGTACACACAATTTTAAAACAAGTAGGCCGACACACGATGATTAATTTCATAAAATATAATTTAAAATTGCAAACATTTAAAATTGATCGAATCAATTAATTTAAAGTATGCTAGACGATACAATGAAAATAATATTCCTCCAATTACACGAAACATACTTGTATTAATTATCAAATAAACAAACTACCTCTAATCGATTTCACGGCGTATATGTGAACTCTATTCTTTAATGAAAATTAAATTAAAACAAATAATTACGATGGTTGCAGAAAGATTTCCAAAGCGACCATCTATTTGTATGAACTCATCTTCATTATACTTTCCGTTTCGTGCTAATACACATAGGGTAGATGAAGTAGAGTTCGTATTTCAATGACCTCGGCATACAGGGGGATAGTGTGGTCAGCACTATGCATATCCGACTTAGTTTCCCTAACGTGTGTCTGGTACCCTTTATAGCTGGGTGAACTCACGGAGCCCAACAGAACTGAGCCTGGAACTCAAGACTTTCGGACTAGCAATAGAACGCTTTGTTTTTACAAGCTTTTATTTAACTTGCTTCCTCTGCCTGTCGTCTGTCTGTCTGAAAAAATCGAAACGTCCGTGCGAAATTGCAAGCACTTCTAACTGACAGATACGGTTCGTAATTGGTACGTGGGTCAAGACATGAAGACAATGCATCGTGCTATTCAATTTGACCTTGTTAGTCGCCTAATTTATATTTTAACAATTAATTAAAATTTGGACCTAATTAGTAGGCAGCTCTATCCACACGCGTCATCACGGCCGTGTTGGGCGTGGAGCGAGTGGGGGCTCTACGTCAAAAGCGCGTGATCAGGTTCAATAGGCGCGCGATGGATTTAGTCGGGTCAGCAGTCTAGTTCTTTACCACTAGACTACGCCATCCCATAATAGGGTTAGGGTTAGGGTTAGGGTTAGGGTTAGGGCTAGGGCTAGGGCTAGGGCTAGGGCTAGGGCTAGGGCTAGGGCTAGGGCTAGGGCTAGGGCTAGGGCTAGGGCTAGGACTAGGGCTAGGGTTAAGGTTAGGGCTAGGGCTAAGGCTAGGGTTAGGGTTAGGGTTAGGGTTAGGGTTAGGGTTAGGGCTAGGGCTAGGGCTAGGGCTAGGGCTAGGGCTAGGGCTAGGGCTAGGGCTAGGGCTAGGGCTAGGGCTAGGGCTAGGGCTAGGGCTAGGGCTAGGGCTAGGGCTAGGGCTAGGGCTAGGGCTAGGGCTAGGGCTAGGGCTAGGGCTAGGGCTAGGGTTAAGGTTAAGGTTAGGGTTAGGGTTAGGGTTAGGATTAGGGCTAGGGCTAGGGCTAGGGCTAGGGCTAGGGCTAGGGCTAGGGCTAGGGCTAGGGCTAGGGCTAGGGCTAGGGCTAGGGCTAGGGCTAGGGCTAGGGCTAGGGCTAGGGCTAGGGCTAGGGCTAAGGCTAGGGCTAGGGCTAGGGCTAGGGCTAGGGCTAAGGCTAGGGCTAGGGCTAGGGTTAGGGTTAGGGTTAGGGTTAGGGTTAGGGTTAAGGTTAGGGTTAGGGTTAGGGTTAGGGTTAGGGTTAGGGTTAGGGTTAGGGTTAGGGTTAGGGTTAGGGTTAGGGTTAGGGTTAGGTTTAGGGTTAGGGTTAGGGTTAGGGTTAGGGTTAGGGTTAGGGTTAGGGTTAAGGTTAGGGTTAGGGTTAGGGTTAGGGTTAGGGTTAGGTTTTAGGGTTAGGGTTAGGGTTAGGGCTAAGTTAGGGTTAGGGTTGTGTCTCGCGTTGGTTTTGGTTTTGTTTGAAGTTTTAGGCTAAGGTGGATGCTTAGGTTTTGGTCTTTTTCTTAAGGTTTGGATTAAAGTATTATACAGGTATAGAATTCTAGTTAGAGTTAGGATTCTAATTTGAGAGGGGGGGGGGGGGTAATTCCCCGGGGGGATATTTGAGAGGGGGGGGGGGGGGTAATTGACAGGAGGTAATTGCTCCGGGGTGGGGGGAAATGCGAGGGGGGGGGAATGTCCGGGGGGAAAAATCATAACGTTTTAATAACAAGCTTTTATGTAATAATGCACTAAAAAGTAGAACATAAATTATACACTACTATTTAAATAATTATAAAGAGAAGCATGGGTCTCTTCCTAAATATTATAAAGATATCCAATAGATACTAAATTGACCCACGATTTTCTTTATAGTAATTTAAATAGTAGTTAATAATTAATTTTCTACTTTTTAGCACATGTAAAAACTCGTTAACATTCAGTGTTTTAGACATGTTTTTTCCGTACTATTTAGTCTTAGATTTAAGAATAAACAATGCACCGTTATACAAATTACGCAATCCGTCACATTTTCACATGATCCGGAGGTCGATTAACCTTCACCCAGAAGGACAACCCCCACTCAACTTACCCACAGCAAAACCCATCACACCCACCGTAGATTTATTTACATACACACACACACACTCAAATAATTACCCTTGCCTACACCACAACAACACACAATAATTTCTCCTACACTAAATTCTCCCACACTAAATGCTCTCACACTAAATTATCCCACACTAAATTCTCCCACAATAAAATCTCCAAAACTAAAAATCTCCAAAACCTAAACTCGATAAAATAATAGTCTCCACCAAAATCGCCCAAACATTCAATTCCACCATACTATATTCCATCACACCCCCCCCCCCCAGAATATTAGTGTTAGTTCCGATAGTGCACCAAGGTGTAACACAGTTCACAGCGGTTTGCTGTCGTCTTTTGTTTGATTGAGAGTATCTCGCGCGTAGAACTTTTTTGTCAGGGGAAATAACAAACAATTTTACTTTTTAAGGGAGGTAATTATAAAATTAAATGATAAAAAGAAAAGAAAAAAGTACTAATATATATTGAAACAAAAACAAGTAAACAAACGTTAGTATTAATTATAAAAAATTAAATTACAAGATAAATATTTAAAAATTTGATGATTAATAACAAAATGTTAATTATTACTCCTAGTAATTGTTAGTTGTTAATCCAATAATTAGTTAACACTAGTATCAACCAGCTATAATATAAATACCAAGAAGATTGAATGGGTGACGATAAAGGTCTTTTTCCGCTGCGTGTTCTTATATTTGCGTATTTACTGAAGTCTCATATGGTAACGCAGGGGTCGGTAAACTTCGGCTCGTGAGCCGCATGCGGCTCCTTTAATGTCATGGTGCGGCTCTCCAGTTCCATGCACAATGATTAATAAGTGTATAGTTTCATATTCAAAACTCATAAAAATAATATACTGTAAAGAAAAACAAATTTAATAGGATTAAAAAACTCATCAGAGAACAGTGAGAATAGGTGAGGTAGAAAGTAAATGGACAGCTGACAGCCGCCTTGGCACCAGGCCCAGCCCCACAGCCGCGCTGTAGCCAGCCCCGTGGAGACCATTCCATGCTTGCCACTGCCCAAGGGCCGCCCTTTTCGACTGTCGTTACATGGGGAATGTTATTTTATTCAGAATGCATTCCTCTACCTGTCAGTATGAATTAATTTGACCTGAGTGACGAAGTATGTTAGTTATTAGTTTCATACGGTTGAGCTATAAGGTACTGGACTCTGGGTTCGTGTAGGGTGAAAGATAAGCCTTGTGAGAACCGAAAGACAGAAGCGACCGATACAGTAATCAAACCGATATCCAAACCAGTTAGTCGGAGTTTGCCGTGCTGAGGCCTGTCTGGCTATGAAAGATAACTACTGAACCAGTGGTGTCCGTAAAGAAAGAATCAAAAAGTTATTGGCTTCTAAAGTGGATTGGGATAGTCATATAGTTATATTATGTGATTTCTAATTGTATCATAAGTAGATCTAACTAAAACAGTTTTTGTGCGAAACATTTGTTTGTTTTTATATGAAACAATAAGTTCTTATTTAGCGCTATTTATTTCAAATGTATTTACCCAATCCTTATCAAATACCTAATTATTGAACAAAATAATGTTAGTAGCTCTTTATTGGCTGGGATATTTTGTAAATTGTAACTTTTGGCTCTTCCGTCTCTAAAGTTTGCTTAAAGTTATCGTAAGGTTGGCTATTTATCTATATGAAATTAACATTAAAAATAACCCATTAGATTAGAACAGTGGTTAGGTAGGACACAAGCTTTAAATTTTAACGAAACCAATGTTTTTAAAAATATATATATATATATTTATATTTCACAAAAATAACGGGTTTATTATATGAATATAAAATGTATAATTAAAATATTTTTGACACAATTAACTAATATTAATTCTCGAATGCAACTCTGATCTTGTAATATATTATTCATTATATTTTAAGCTTTAGGTGAGGTTTTTTCAAGGGAATGTTCTCCAAATTAAACGACAAAGCCATTGGAGCAATCATGTTGGTTATCTCCCTTACCAATCTCTGCCTGGTAAGATAATAACAAGCTTTACACCTAACAGTAATGTTTTTAAAGTTATTTATATTTTTTTATATTTCACAAAAATCCCGGGTTTTTTTATATGAAAATAAAATATATAATTCATATAAGTAATATTTTTGACACAATTAACTAATGTTAATTTTTGAATGCAACTCTGATCTTTGTAATATATGATTTATTATAGTTTAACCTTTAGGTGAGTTTTTATTTAAGGGAATGTACTCTACATTAAACGACAAAGCCATCGGAGCAATCATGCTGGTTATCTCCCTTACCATTCTCGGCCTGTGTCTGGTCGCCATTGTCAAACTGCTGCACTACCTTCTCCAAGGCCCATCGCTCTCATCATCAAAAAATTCATCAACGCGGACTTTCCCGGACCGCTGGGCTACCTCACCGGATACCTCGCCATCATCATCGGCGCCGGGTTGACCATCATCGTCCAGAGCTCCTCCATCTTCACCTCCAACCTCACCCCGCTCATCGGCATCAGGGTCATCGAACTCGACCGGATGTACCCTTTGACCCTGGGGTCAAACATCGGCACCACGACCACGGCGATTCTCTCAGCCTTAGCCAACACGGACGGCCTCAGAAACGCGTTACAAGCAGCCTTCTGCCACCTCTTCTTCAACATCACCGGCATCCTCCTGTTCTACCCCATCCCCTACCTCCGCTTCCCCATCCCGCTTGCCAAATTTCTAGGCAACTGCACGGCCGAGTACCGCTGGTTCGCCATCGTCTACATCCTCCTCATGTTCTTCCTCTTCCCCGCCCTAGTCTTCGCTCTCTCCATCCCGGGCTGGTACGTCCTCCTCGGCGTCCTCGGGCCCGTCTGCCTTTTCTTCATCATCATCGGTGTCATCAAATGCCTGCAGGCTAAACGTCCCCAGAGCCTGCCCAGAAAGCTCCAAAACTGGATGTTCCTACCCCAGCCGCTACCGTCTCTAGAACACTATGATCGCACAATGCAGAAAGTCTTCTTCTTCAAGCGGTTCCAGACAGACTCTACCGAGAAGACAGACACTGGTGCCACGTCAGACAGACAAGCTAACGGAGAGTCCAGCACGCGACTTTAGTATGACCACGTGACATTTTTTACAAAGTTCGATTACTGAAAACCTATTTATTCTATAATGTTACTCATATTTATAACTTGTATATAATAAGATAAATTACATTCGTTTAAGTTCAATATGTATATATATATATATGTATATATATATATATATATATATATATATATATATATATATATAGGATGTATAAGGCTTACTTTTTTTATTGAAAGGCCAACCTCGGCCACTTTAATATTTGTCCCTAATGAATAGCCCACCCAGGACACGTTAAGCATCGGCATTCGTTGCCATAAAATGAACTAACAGATCTAGAAAGAATAAAAAAGCTTTCTGTAAGATACCGACAAGAGTCCCCCCCCCCCCTCCCACTAACATTTTGAATGAAGTTACTAGTCTGTTACCAACACTTTAAAAGGGACGGCGTGGTCGGACTGTAGGGCACACAACTGCTAACACGAAAGTCTTGAGTTCGGATACCGGGTTCGAGTCCGTAGGACATTCTTATATTCACTCACCTCTGATGGGTACATGACTCAACTTAGGGAAATAAAATAGGCATGATATACGAATGAAGTTCGAACGAGGAGATGGAGATGGCTGGGCCATGTCCTACGCATGAGCAAAAGAAGACTCCCCAACATTTAAGAGTGCGATGCGCTAGACTGCTAATCCGAAAGTCTTGAGTTCGAATCCGGGTTGAACTGAGTAAAACTTCCATGAGTTCACCCAGCTCTGATGTGTAACAGAACAAACTAAGGCAGCTTCACATTGTGCTGACCACACTATCCCTTCAAATGCCTAAGGTCACCGAAACAGATGAACTCTACTTCATCTGCCCCGTGTGTCTAGGGCACGAACGGGAAAAGATGATGAGAAGAAAACTTTGAAAAAATAGATGGCTTTATGTAAAAAATTACGCTTTTATATTTTGTACTGATGATTGGACATATTTCTTACTAATAAAAACATTTTAATTTTTTGCAATTTTAATTAATTATTATAATCTTTATAAAAGGGGTATACAAACTCCTTTAAAAAAATATTAAATAGTCACTTTAAAAACATAATCACTAATTAAAAAGAAAGAGACATTTAAAAAATTACATTAATACAATAAAACCTTACAAAAAAGTTATTATTTAGTTGTAACCGGAAACACAAACATTATTTAAAAATAAAGACACATTATTTTTAATATTTTCTAATGAATAAATTGACACACAGGGACACAACTACAACATTCCCTGGTTCACCCTTGAAAAACGACACAAAGGGACACAACTACAACATCCCCTGGTTCACCCAATACGCTTGAGCCAGCTGCGGCGGATGTAGTCTCGTGAACATCGGGACGGCCCGTCGTCGATAATCTCCGCGTTGGTCAGCCGGCAGTCCCGGCAACATGCGGCCATGTCGTAGAGCTCCACACCGAAGGCCTCGAAGCAGCCGAAACAGCCCAGCAGACAGCTCATCTTGGCGCTGCGGGGGTTGCACTCCAGGCTGGTGGAGGCGCGCGCGGTGGCCAGGTGCAAGGTCAAGGTGAGGACGATGAGGGTGATCAGAGCGTGACGAATCTGAAAGTGGGAGAAATAAGTAGGTGTAGTAAGGGTCAAGGATTTGTGTAGTGAGTTGAAGTAGGGCCAATAGTAGAGATCTTAAAAATAAATAGAATTAAATCTAGTATGAGTGTGTGCTATTGTTCAGAGTATATATATATATATATATATATATATATATATATATATATATATATATATATATATATATATATATATATATATATATATATATATATATATATATAAATCTTGGGTAAATCTTGGTGTCGGACAACACTTCGTCGAATACGTATCAAAGAACAGGATTTCCTCTCCCAGCTGGGCCCGACGTCCATGTTAATGTTGACCCTGTTAATTAGGTCAAACACATCCCAGGTAACAAAGTTGTTGACCTCGACAGATGGAAAGGGTGGGAGTGAGGGGGTGGTTAGTCGCGTGACATGAACGTTTATTTATATTTATCAACGTTCTTATTTCAATTTTTTTCCCACGGTTTTCTTCGTCATACATGTGAAGGTCATTGACCTATCCACGATAAATACAATCGATCTTGGTCAGTGTTCCAGACGTATACCCGGATGGAAATTTGTCTGTCCATTTGGGCATTTGTCCCACTCGGCCAAACCGAGAAACGTTATGTCGGTAAAACGACATACAAATAAAAGACCTACGGACACAAGACCTACGGATATCGTCCATTCTAAGAGAACGACCTACGAACAAGCGACCTACCTTCGTGCAAGTGTCTAATAGGCGTCTGATCAGATTCCACGATAAAATTAATACCACACAAATAAAAAACTCACTGATTTTCTAAAATATGATTTTGAAAAAAAAAGACTAAAAAGACGAGACAAAATTAATTACATCACTGTTTGCCCCAACAAAGGATAGTAGACCTATAACTTAACCAGGAAATGTTTATGAAAACTTATATAAATTTAACTGTTAAACCTTTGTAAGAAAATATAAAAAATCGAAGATAAATAACAAGATTATTACCATTTTATAACCATATATTTATGTGGAATGGCGTGGTCTAGCGGCAGAACGCACGCTTGATGCCCTGGAAGTCCCGGTATTGAAACCCGGGCTTTACAGCGAAAGATTCGTCATGTCCATTCAGCTCTATAAATAGCTATGCTTATTGATCGACAGCGGTCACCAATGGTAAATCATTGACAAAAACAAAACACAAGGTATTTTGTCCATAATTCCATAATTAACTTTCGCTAGATTCTGTTTCACACACATTCTCTGCTGTAACCTGAATAATGTTTTTTCCTTTCTTAAAATTTTTTCTTTCTTTTTTTTTTTTTTTTGAGAATTTAAAGTTAAAAGGTTTCAGGGAATTCCCAATTTTATCATGAATTAATATAAAAAAAAAAAAACAACTTCTCTTCATAAAAGACATAGATAGATACAAAAATAGATTGTAGTGTAAATTGGATGACATGTTATTAAATCTGGGCTCAAAATGTAACGTGAAAAAGGGCACTCAGACATTGCATTCTCTCCCTAACTTTATGTCATTTATTTCTAGAATTTATTACACGTCTAAATATTTGTCTTTAAATATAATAAACACTAGCAATTACGAACACGGTGGGGCCAGTCTTTGATCTCAGACTGGTTTCTAGAGTATTCCATTTCCGATTACTGGTACTTCACAGGTTTGTCGGTATGTAGGTTACAGCATGGAGTCTTGGAGTTGTCGTTTTTATTTGTCAGATTCTGGGTTAGTAAAGCTACTATTTGTCCATTTCTGGGCAAGTGATATTTTAATTTGTCTTTTTCTAAGCCGCGATATTACAAGCTTTTATTTAACTCACTTCCTCTGTCGACAGTCTGTCGTCAGTCTAGACGGAAACGCAGGAGTGAAAATTCGGACAGTTCTACTTGACCGACACGATTCACAGTTGGCACGTGGGTCAAGACATGAAGACAATGCAATCTGAAACTAAATTTGACTTAATTGGATGCCTAATTGATTTTTTATGAATTAATTAAAATTTGGACCGAATTAGTAGGCATGTCTAGCCAACCACACCACACGCGTCATCAATAGCTGCGCCATCACGACCACGTAATGGCTGCGTTCAAAAACCATTGCGCGCCTACTGAACGTGATATTCAGTAGGCGCGCAATGGTTTTTAGTCATGTAACTCTATTGTAGATAAAACATGTAAAGTACTGAAAAAAAAATTCATAAAAAACGTTTTAATAACAAGCTTTTATGTAATGATGCACTAAAAAGTAGAAAATAAATTATAGACTACTATTTAAATAACTATAAAGAAAAGCGTGGGTGTCTTCCTTAACATTAATAAAGGTATCCAATAGATACTAAAGTGACCCACGCTTTTCATTATAGTTATTTAAATAGTAGTCTATAATTTATTTTCTACTTTTTAGTGCATCATTACATAAAAGCTTGTTATTAAAACGTTTTTTATGAATTTTTTTTTATATTTGTCGTTTTCTAAGCAGGTGATACTTATATTTGTCGTTTTCTCAGCCGGCGATATTTATATTTGTCCTTTTCTAAGCCGGCGATATTTATATTTGTCCTTTTCAAAGCCGGCGATATTTATATTTGTCCTTTTCTCAGCCGGCGATATTTATATTTGTCTTTTTCTAAGCCGGCGATATTTATATTTGTCCTTTTCTAAGCCGGCGATAATTATATTTGTCCTTTTCTAAGCCGGCGATAATTATATTTGTCCTTTTCTAAGCCGGCGATAATTATATGTCCTTTTCTAAGCCGGCAATACGTATATTTGTCCTTTCCTAAGCCGACGATATTTATATGTATCCATTCCTCAGCTGATGATATTTTTAGTATACTTCTCAGCTAGTGATATTTATTTTGTCCAATTCTCAGCAAGTGATTTTTTATTTTGTCCAATTCTGAGCAAGTGATTTTTTTTATTTGTCAACTTTTCAGCAGGCGAAACGTCAAATTGTCCATTTCTCGAGCAGTGTAGATTTTGTCCATTCTTCGACTTCTTGAGCGTCCATTTACGACCTGATCTAATCAAACGACTTGTCTAAAAATACTAACCAATCAGCAGCAATCCCAGACACTAATAACGCTTAAATTCTGTTGTTAGCTCAGGAACTGGTCATTAGCTCAGGGTAGACACAAGTCGTGAGAGGAGGGGAAGGTGGGTGGGGGGGGGGGGGGAGAGCTGCTACCTACCGCTATACCAAATATCTAAAGGTCAGCCGAACCTAGTTTGTTGTGAACGGATATCGATTAATCGATCTATACACGATGCAGATCAGTTGAGATTTGTATACACTTACCTAGGTAAACAATATCAGTAAGAATATACTTTCTTGATATGCTGCACTCACGCACACATTTAGATGGCTCTAGTTAGTCTAGTTGTTTCTTTCATGTATCTCACGGTAAGGGGTGGGGTGGGCCGTTGGGGGGGGGGGGGGAGTCCTCCTTAGCACGCCCACCGCCCCCCCCCCCCCCCCACCCACTCACCCCTAATAAAACAGATAACACAATTTATACAGAAAATGAATACTGTAACGATTGTACAGAAACGGAAATTTTAAGTTCTCCCCTCCTTGAGAAAAAAATGTATGAAAGAAACCCTAATTGCTCACAATAGGGACGAATGTTTACCATAATATTTGTTTTTTTGACAGAAGGCACAATTTTTGAAAAATGTCAAAGCTTAAAAAAAAACCTACTCAAGTTTATCTTCTAAAATTTTGCTGTAAATTCCGATTGTCCTGCTTAAATACAACAAACCAACTGAATATTTTAAAACGGAAATGCCACCAATACGATATAAAACAATGATTTGAGATTTGAACAAGCAAGGCATAAATAGAAATGCTATGATATGCAGGTATATTGATTTGGTGTGGACGAAAACACACTCGCCGGTCATGAAGATTAAATATTAGTGAACATTGATTGGCCGCAGGATATATTTTTTTTTTGTACGAGCGAAATTTCTTTCGGTACCTTATAAGTTCCGTTACGTGACGTCAGACAACTCAACCGCGAGATTATCACGTGATTACGTGCACGCGACCCTCGTGTGAGAAACGTCATCATATTGTGTGACACGTCATCATATTGTGTGACACGTCATCATATTGTGTGACACGTCATCATATTGTGTGACACGTCATCACTCAGGTGACCTAGGACACCGCGCGACAAAAATCTGGTCAAAAAACTTGTTGACTCTGGATGAAGAGCTCTACCAACGACTGACGACCATCTTGGCGCATGCGCGAACAAGAGTGAAGTGTGTGGTTCGCGACGAGAATTGTCTAATGTCGAGTAACTAGTCAATTAGGTAAATTAGACTTGGTCAGACATCTTGACTTAATTAGCAAAATAGGGTTTCAGGTCGCATCGGCTATATACATAAAAATAAAAGTATGTGTGTGTGTGTGTGTGTGTCTATGTGTGTGTGTGTTTCTCTCTCTCTATGTGTGTGTGTGTGTGTGTGTGTGTGTGTGTGTGTGTGTGCCCTTTGTGTATGGCTGCACCTTTCATCTAGTCGCCGTGAAACTTTGGTTAGTTGATAAAAATACTTCCTGTATGGAAATTGAATTTTATTGAAATCTTAAACTTTGTTAAGTATCTACTCGTTTCTTACTTAATCTCTATAATAATAGTTTCGCTGTCTGTGTATCTGACAAGAACGCTCTGTCTGACAAGAACGCTCTAGAGAAAACACAAGCAATTTAAAAACATGCACAGTAATTCGAAAAACGAAATATGACGTCGACACATTTAGCGCACAGAGTAGAAAATAATCTCAAACCCAGAGAGTGCTCAAAGTTATATGACGTCATTGATTTTCGCGTTAACATTGAATAAAAAGGAAATGTTGTCTAATCTAAATGGTTTGCGTGAAGAGTTTCTTGCATACAATTCTTCGGGTAGGGGCGAAGCCCCACCCCCCGCGTAAGAACGTCTGAGCCCCCCCCCCCCCTCCCCAACTCAAAAGAAATTTCTTCATCGATACTCTATAATAAAATTACCGCCTAATTAATGTGTCTAATCTAAAAAGTGGTTTTCTTGCAATGGGACGGTAGACATGTTTTTTTTTTGGGGGGGGGGGGGTGTGGAGGGGTGGGGGGGGGGGGGTGTGTGTGTGTGGGGGGGGGGGGAGGTGTGGGGGGGGTGGGGGGGGGGGGGGTGGTGTGTGGGGGGGTGGGTTGGTTTCAGTGTTTCTTTCAGACTTTTTCCTCCCCGGAGAGGGGTGGGGGTACTTGAAATTTTCGGGGGCGGGGGTAGAATTTTCTGGGAGGGGGCGGACACTGGAAAAAGTATATAATTATATTTCGTTGAATGGGACGGTAGACATGTTTTTTTTGGGGGTGGGGGTGGTGGAGGGGTGGGGGGGGGGTGGGGGTGTGGGGGGGGGGGGGTGGGGGTGATGTGTGTGGGGGGGGTGGGTGGTGGTGTGTGGGGGGGGGGGGGGTGTTGGGGGGTGGTGTGTGGGGGGTGGGTTGGTTTCAGTGTTTCTTTCAGACTTTTTCCTCCCCGGAGAGGGGTGGGGGTACTTGAAATTTTCGGGGGCGGGGGTAGAATTTTCTGGGAGGGGGCGGACACTGGAAAAAGTATATAATTATATTTCGTTGAATGGGACGGTAGACATGATTTTTTTGGGAGTGGGGGGTGGGGGGTGGGAGGTGGGGGGTGGCGGGGGGGGGGGTGGTGGGGGGGTGGGGGGTGGTGTGTGGGGGGGGGGTGGCGGGTGGTGTGTGGGGGGTGGGGGTGGGGGTGGTGTGTGTGGGGGTGGGGGTGGGTGGTGTGTGGAGGTGTGTGTGTGGGGGGGGGGGTGGGGTGGGGTGGTTTCCTCATCGATACTCTATAATAAAATTACCACCTAATTAATGTGTCTAATCTAAAAAGTGGTTTTCTCGCAATTTCTTTAATGCAATTCTTCGCGTAGTGGCTAAGCGCGACACCAGTGTTTCTTTCAGACTTTTTCCTCCCCGGAGAGGGGCAGGGGGGTACTTGAGGTTTTCGGGGGCGGGGGTAGAATTTTCGGGAAGGGGGCGGACACTGGAAAAAGTATATAATTATATTTCGTTGAATGGGACGGTAGACATGTTTTTTTTGGGGGGTGGGGGTGGGTGGGTGGGGGTGGGTGGGGGGAGGTGTGTGGGGGGTGGGGGTGGTGGGGGTGGGGGTGGGGGTGGGTTGTGTGTGGGGGGTGGAGGTGTGTGTGGGGGTGGGGGGTGGGGGTGGGGGTGGTGTGTGTGGGGTGGGGGGGGGTGGGGGTGTGTGGGGGGGGGGGGGTGGGATGGTTTTAGTTTAGAGAAAAGAGACAGCACTATCAGCCTAGCGCCCGTTGTACCCTTCCTCAACGGGCCATTTATCTAGTCTATATTAATAGTTTCGCTGTCTGTTTATCTATGTATCTGACAAGAACGCTCTAGAGAAAACACAAGGAAATTAAAAACATGCATAGTATTTCGAAAAACGAAGTATGACGTCGACACATTTAGCATAGAGTTGAAAATAATCTCAAGGCGGAAAGTGCACACAGTAATATAATGACGTCATTGATTATCGCGTAAACATTGAATAAAAAGGAAATGTTGTCTAATCTAAATGGTTTGCGTGAAGAGTTTCTTGCATACAATTCTTCGGGTAGGGGCGAAGCCCCACCCCACGCGTAAGAACGTCTGAGCCCCCCCCCCCCCTCCCCAACTCAAAAGAAATTTCTTCATCGATACTCTATAATAAAATTACCGCCTAATTAATGTGTCTAATCTAAAAAGTGGTTTTCTTGCAATTTCTTTAATGCAATTCTTCGGGTAGTGGCTAAGCGCGACACCAGTGTTTCTTTCAGACTTTTTCCTCCCCGGAGAGGGGCGGGGGTACTTGGAATTTTCGGGGGCGGGTGTAGAATTTTTGGGGAGGGGGCGGACACTGGAAAAAGTATATAATTATATTTCGTTGAATGGGACGGTAGACATGTTTTTTAGGGGGGATGGGTGGGGGGTGGGGGGGGGGGTGTGTGGGGGGGGGGGGCTGGGGTGAGTGTGGGGGGGGGGGGGGGTTAATTTAGACTTTTTCCTCCCCGGAGAGGGGTGGGGGTACTTGAAATTTTCGGGGGCGGGTGTAGA
Organism: Physella acuta; assembly: GCF_028476545.2. Classification (NCBI taxonomy): domain Eukaryota; kingdom Metazoa; phylum Mollusca; class Gastropoda; family Physidae; genus Physella; species Physella acuta. The sequence goes on along the minus strand of NW_026732691.1, from coordinate 386,476 downwards.
ATTTTCTGGGAGGGGGCGGACACTGGAAAAAGTATATAATTATATTTCGTTGAATGGGACGGTAGACATGTTTTTTGGGGGGTGGGGGGTGGTGTGTTTTGGGGGGGGGGGGGGGTGGGGGGTATGGGTGGTGTGGGGGGTGGGTTGGTTTTAGTTCAGAGAAAAGAGACAGCACTATCAACCTAGCGCCCGGTGTATCCTTCCTCAACGGGCCATTTTTCTCGTCTATATTAATAGTTTCGCTGTCTGTGTATCTATGTATCTGACAAGAACGCTCTAGAGAAAACATAAGCAAAAATTCTATCTGACAAGAACGCTCTAGAGAAAACACAAGGAAATTAAAAACATGCATAGTATTTCGAAAAACGAAGTATGACGTCGACACATTTAGCATAGAGTTGAAAATAATCTCAAGGCGGAAAGTGCACACAGTAATATAATGACGTCATTGATTATCGCGTAAACATTGAATAAAAAGGAAATGTTGTCTAATCTAAATGGTTTGCGTGAAGAGTTTCTTGCATACAATTCTTCGGGTAGGGGCGAAGCCCCACCCCACGCGTAAGAACGTCTGAGCCCCCCCCCCCCCCCCCTCCCCAACTCAAAAGAAATTTCTTCATCGATACTCTATAATAAAATTACCGCCTAATTAATGTGTCTAATCTAAAAAGTGGTTTTCTTGCAATTTCTTTAATGCAATTCTTCGGGTAGTGGCTAAGCGCGACACCAGTGTTTCTTTCAGACTTTTTCCTCCCCGGAGAGGGGTGGGGGTACTTGGAATTTTCGGGGGCGGGTGTAGAATTTTCAAGGAGGGGGCGGACACTGGAAAAAGTATATAATTATATTTCGTTGAATGGGACGGTAGACATGTTTTTTTTAGGGGGGATGGGTGGGGGGTGGGGGGGGGGGGGGGGTGGTGTGTGTGGGGGGGGGGGGGGGGGCTGGGGAGAGTGGGGGGGGGGGGTTTAATTTAGACTTTTTCCTCCCCGGAGAGGGGTGGGGGTACTTGAAATTTTCGGGGGCGGGTGTAGAATTTTCTGGGAGGGGGCGGACACTGGAAAAAGTATATAATTATATTTCGTTGAATGGGACGGTAGACATGTTTTTTGGGGGGTGGGGGTATCCTTCCTCAACGGGCCATTTTTCTCGTCTATAATAATAGTTTCGCTGTCTCTCTATGTATCTATCTGTCTGACAAGAACGCTCTAGAGAAAACACAAGGAATGTAAAAACCTGCATAGTAATTCGAAAAAAGAAGTATGACGTCGACACATTTAGCATAGAGTAGAAAATAATCTCAAACCCAGAGAGTGCTCACAGTTATATGACGTCATTGATTTTCGCGTTAACATTGAATAAAAAGGAAATGTTGTCTATTCTTAATGGTTTGCGTGAAGAGTTTCTTGCATACAGTTCTTCTTGTAGGGGCGAAGCCCCACCCCCCGCGTAAGAACGTCTGAGCCCCCCCCCCCTCCCCAACTCAAAAGAAATTTCTTCATCGATACTCTATAATAAAATTACCGCCTAATTAATGTGTCTAATCTAAAAAGTGGTTTTCTTGCAATTTCTTTAATGCAATTCTTCGGGTAGTGGCTAAGCGCGACACCAGTGTTTCTTTCAGACTTTTTCCTCCCCGGAGAGGGGTGGGGGTAATTGAAATTTTCGGGGGCGGGGTTAGAATTTTCGGGGAGGGGGGGGGGGGCGGACACTGGAAAAAGTATATAATTATATTTCGTTGAATGGGACGGTAGACGTGTTTTTTTGGGAGTGGGGGGGGGGGGGGGGGGGGGTGGTGTGTGTGGGGGGGGGGGGGGGTGGGGGGTGGGTTGGTTTTAGTTTAGAGAAAAGAGACAGCACTATCAACCTAGCGCCCGGTGTATCCTTCCTCAACGGGCCATTTTTCTCGTACAGTAATAATTTTGCTCAATTATGCACGAATGCAGTTCGTCTACTGTGTTTAATATGCATTGTTACATTTAAGAACAAATATTATGATTAAGAAGAGATAACGACAAATCTATATCTGCAAATGCCTCCGCCCTAATTTTTCTAAAAAAAAACGAAAAAAAAAAAGAAAAAGCATTAAAGTATGTCGATTCTTTCACTGTACACGATCCAGATATTGCTATTTATAGATCCCCTGTTGATGTTTTATTGACAGAACCACAATATTATGAATTATAGAAAGCTACAAGAGACAGCTGAAACAGATCATTCCCTCAGGCTCGGCCATAATCCCTATATAACATTACTGTAAGCCATCTCTACTCTCTTGTTGGGGTAGGGGGGGGGGGGGATTTCGATCAGAGGTTACCTCCATGATGTGTGACGTCACGACAACAAACATGGCGCCCACGGCTTATGAACACATGCATGATTGATTCTGCGATACGGGTATCACGTGACGGCTGCTAAGAGAAAAGTTCTTTCATTCCATGGTCCGGTTTACTAGTGGGCTAATTATGGTCTAGTTTTCAAAGGTCCGGTTAAATCAGTGGCGCGGTTAGCTTAGCGGTCCGGCTAAGTAAGTATTCCGGCTAACGCAGTGGTCCGGCAAAATCAGTGGTCCGGCAAAATCAGTGATCCGGCTTACGAGTCCGACTAATTCACTTGCCCGATACTCAGTGTTCCGGTTAACTCATTGGGTCCGGCTAATTCAGTATTCCGGCCAACCCAGTGGTACGGCTAGTTTAGTGGTCTGGCTAACTCAGTATTCCGGCTAACTCTGTGGTCCGGCTAAATTCGTGGTCCGGCTTACTGGTCCGGCTAACTCAAGGATCCGGCTAACTCAGTGATCCGGCTAACTCTGTGCTCCAGCTAAATCATTGGTCCGGGTTACGGGTCTGGCTATATCAGTATTCCGGCAAACTTAGTAATCCGGCTAACTTAGTATTCCGGCTAACTCAGTGGTCCGGCTAACCCAGTGGTCCGGCTAACTCAGTGGTCCAGCTAGCCCCATTATCCGGCTAACTAAGTGTTCCGGCTAACAGGTCCGACTAAGTGTTCCGCTACCGGGTCCGGCTATCTTACCACGTGTCAAACAGATCCGGTTACCGACCTTGTTACCACCGCGCTGATTGTGTTTCTCACCCGGCTGGTCAATGATTGATGCACGTGCTACTGGGGTGTACTCACGCCGCGCTGATCCGTGTGCCCGTGCGAATGCCCTCTAGAGAGCGATTGGTGTTTTTTTGTGGGTGTTAAGACCTGCTGAAGAATTAGGGAGAGGTGGGGGTGGGGTGGGGGTCTGATGTCAAGACGTGCAGTGCTGTCAAGTTCTCTGAGGTCAACCTTCTATCACGACTCACACTTTGCACGTGCATGCTTGTGAGATATCTGTTTATTAAGCTTCACTTCCGCCTGCGTGGGCGTAGAATATAGAGTGTATATAGAGAAGTCGTCCAGTCCCGTTTTTATATCGCGATAATGTAGTCTATTTTATTGTGTGCTAGATTTTAGTGTAATCACAATATATATCAGTCAGTTAATCAGTTATTCAATAATTCGATTTGTTGTCCAATATTATAACGTAGCTGTTTTCCATGTATAGTTGAGCGCTTTCTTTAAAAAGGTAAAGATAAATGCATGTAGAGAAACAAGGTATTGGTCGGATGAAGGAGCATACGACTGCTAACCCTTAAAGTCTGGAGTTCGAGTCCCGTGTTTGTACCCATAGGGTATAACGTCTCTGAGTCCACCCAGCTATGACAGGTACCTGAATATTTTTGGGGAAAGTAAAGGAGGATGGGCATAATGCCGACCATACTATCCTTTCTACGCCGAGGTCACAGCTTTAAGAAAACTCTACTTCACCTGCAACTGAGACCGTCAGGTTTAAAGGGTACTTTACTACTTACTTACTATTACAAGGCAAATATTTTTTTAAATATAAATTTATATCAAATTATTCTTCCGGAGACGGAAGCTAATCCCTTAAAATAGATGAATAAATCATGATTTCATCAAAATATATATTTTTATATTTTTTAATCTTGTTAGATCGCCATTCAATGAAACGTAAGGAAAGCACGACCTCCTTGTCTAGAATGTTTACACGTTTTATATTCCACAATAAATTTACTTTTGTTTACCGAATTAGCAAAGTGATTTTTAAATATATTTTTTTCCAGCATGGTCCAACTTAGAAAATAATGCAGTAAATTTGTTTCGCTCATGTGTTGGTAGAGAAGAAAAGCGTTATTTCAATTAACGCGTGAGTACCTAGTTGCATTGTCCAAACCTTTCCTGCTCGTATAAATGAAGGCGAAGTCCGTTTGAATTCACGTAATATTCTAAAAATACATTTTGTTGTCAACCTTTTGGTTAACAAAACCTTGAGCTAGAACCGTAAAACAACCAGTGTAATGCAGAATGAAATTTGGTAAATTAGGTTTTCCTTGTATCTGATTTGTTGGTGTTCCCGTAATTTAAAAAAAAAATCCATCCTGATTGGTTGGTTAAGTTTTGTTGTGAGTGAATATTGTCTTATTCAGCTCTCTGATTGGCTGATTTAAAAATTGAACAAAAAATAATTTAAAAAAAAACAAAACAATCGTAAAGTGTTGCAATCAAATTGTAATCGTAGGTCAAATTTTGTCTTACACTTGGGGTTTGTAAATTTATTGTGTCTACATTTCATTTACGGTAACTTTATTCATTTTACGGTAATTACATTTATTTAACGGTAGTTTCATTCATTTTACGGTAATTACATTTATTTTACGGTAGCTTCATTCATTTACGGTAAATTTATTGATTTCACGTTAACTTTATACATTTTACGGTAACTGTATTCATTTTACGGTAACTACATCATACCACATGTCAAGATCTAAACTACCCGTCACCTCTTCTACGTAACTTCTCCACCCCAGTATTAAACTCAACACTTAGTAACATGTATTAAAAGCATTGGAAAAATAAGTATTGGGTGCGGTTCAAATAGGTAGAAGTAAACAACCCATACACAACAGTTCAGTCCGACTAGTTCTTTTGTGTTTGGAGCATTCACAAACTGTGAAATGACCAACTCATTTCAACAAAATATTAAATGACCTACTCACTTCATGCTATTTGTTCTGTCTATTATTTGAACCAATGAAACGCCGTAAAATGACCAACTCAGTTCTACAAACTGTGAAATGACCAACTCAGTTCTACAAACTGTGAAATGACCAACTCAGTTCTACAAACTGTGAAATGACCAACTCAGTTCTACAAACTGTGAAATGACCAACTCAGTTCAACAAGCTGTGAAATGACCAACTCAGTTCTACAAACTGTGAAATGACCAACTCAGTTCTACAAACTGTGAAATGACCAACTCAGTTCTACAAACTGTGAAATGTCCAACTTAGTTCTACAAACTGTGAAATGACCAACTCAGTTCTTCAAACTGTGAAATGACCAACTGAGTTCTACAAACTGTGAAATGACTAACTCAGTTCTACAAACTGTGAAATGACCAACTCAGTTCTACAAACTGTGAAATGACCAACTCAGTTCTACAAATTGTGAAATGACCAACTCAGTTCTACAAACTGTGAAATGTCCAACTTAGTTCTACAAACTGTGAAATGACCAACTCAGTTCTTCAAACTGTGAAATGACCAACTGAGTTCTACAAACTGTGAAATGACTAACTCAGTTCTACAAACTGTGAAATGACCAACTCAGTTCTACAAACTGTGAAATGACCAACTCAGTTCTACAAACTGTGAAATGACCAACTCAGTTCTACAAATTGTGAAATGACCAACTCATTTCATGCTACGTGTTCTGTCTAGTATTTGAACCACAAACAAGCCATTGAACAACCAACTCTTTTTGTTTAACTTGTTCAGTCTTGTAAAATGAACCACCGACAAATGATTTAGAATTTAAACGCCTCCCACTACTCGCAAAACTTATGTACATCGTGACAATCATCTCTTGCTGTGTTGTGGTAATTATCTTTACCCGTTAATTACTTGCTAATGAAGAAGCATTAAGCTGGAAAAAAAGACTTGTTGCTTATTGATGACATAACAAATGCTATTACTACCCCACGGATTGCTATAATGCTAGAGTTAATATAATTAAAAATGTGTATATCATAAAGCTATATAATATACTTTTCGATATATCATAAATCATATAGCGAGGGGTTGTTGATGTGTATATATTTTTTTAAATTTATCCCTCCAAAAAGATAGCCTTTAAATGGAAAGACAGAATTTCAATACATGAGCAAATAACTCAGCTTAAAATAGGTACCCAACATTCCGCCATGTACTTGTAGTGAGGATCAGGATGTTCGCGGAGTTCTGAGGTAAGCGGAATTTAGGGGTAAGCGAAATCTCGTGGTATACAGAATTTTGAGGCATCGGACTGATCATTGCTCTACTTGCTTAACTTGCCGTCTTTCGTGGAATGCCGTTCTTAAACTTACTTCTTAAGTGATTTTTATTCAATATTCTAAAAGTGGTCAAGTTAAAATTGTGAAGCCCCACAGTCTCGTACTTATCTTTTTTTTTTAAATCTCAACATTCTTTGCTTTTTTAAATATGATACGTTTTTGTTTCGTAAAAAAAAATTATAACCGCCTTTTATAAAAATGTCATTTTTTTGTTCTTACAAATATGTAATAAACAGTTAATGACACGTGACTCTAAGACTTAAGAGCAAAAAGGTGACAAACGATTTCGAAAAAATCTTCGTCATCAAACAACAACGGAAAAAATACAACCACGGATATTTTTAAAAAAAATAACCTTTCAAGAATGTCGCTGACAACTTTTATCCCAAAACTTTAAAACACCGAAGCTTTTTAAAAAAAAAACAAAAAACAAACGAAACAAAAAAAAACAAAAAAAAAACAAAAAAAAAAAAACAAACTCAAAGTCAGCTTTCGCGCCTTATTCAAAACAAAAAAAAAATGAGTTACAACCCAAGAATGAAAACAGCTTTGCTATAAACCAGAAACAAGGGGCGACAATTTTCTCACAATAAAGATCGACAACTCTACCTCCACAAGGGCAGACAACTTCCCCACAAATCGAGAACTCGTCCACGACACCGCGCCCTAATAAAGTCAAACCGAGGGCAAACTATTAAAACCGAATCCGACAAACGCCCCGTGGCTGTTTTCTACCTGATGGAGAAATTGTGTCCAAAAGCCCCTTGTCATCGCGCCACGGAATAGGCTAAGTGGGCTTTTCTAAATGGGAGAAAGTGACGTTGTAATTCCAGACATTGAAGACTTGATCTGGAAACATTAAACACAGAAGGGCGAGGCTGGCGTCTTTACACGTCTTTAAAATCGACGTTTTAAAATTTGAGAGAGCTTAACTTTGCTTTTAGAACTCGGTAACTAGTTTATACCAACAAGTAAATAATGAGGATGTTCCGTGGAGTGATGTTATAAATATTTACATGTCAATCATGTGTTGGATTTCTTCCCATGCAGTGTAGAAAAAAGTTGATAGAGCGGTAGAGAGCTAGACTGTTAACCTGCTAATCCGAGAGTCTCGAGTTCGAAACCTGATCGAATTCGAATCCAGGTTCAAGAATGTCCCTGAGTCTACCTAACTCTGTTGGGTATCAACTTTAGGGAAGCAAAGGCGGCTGGACATTGTGATGACCACACTATTCCTTCATATGCCGAGGTCTCTGAAAGAGATGAACTCTGCTTCATCTGCTTCATGTATCTTGGCCACGAACGGGAAATGCTGATGATGTTTGTGTTGATGAATGTCATGTAGGCTGGACATGGTTAAAAACTGTTGCGATGACGTCATATTTACTCACCTATTCCAAACACACCGCGATGACGTCATATTTACTCAACTATTCTAAACACAACGCGATGACGTCATATTGACTCACCTATTCACAAACACAGCGAAATGACGTCATATTTACTCACCTATTCCAAACACAGAGCGGTGACGTCACATAAATCTGCATTAATTAGTTAAGTTAATTTAAAAATTAACTACGGTAAAAAAAAATGACATAATTCTCGATATTATTCAGTCCAGTTTATTATGTAGTCAATACTAGTAGATTTTTCTCTCACTTTGATCTCAACCCATCGTCAAACAAGCTCAAAATAAAATATAAGCCACCCGACCTAGCGGAATAATATTTTTCTTCATCCTATTGATTTAAAGCAGGGGTCTCCAAACTACGGCCCGCGGGCCGGATGCGGCCCGCGAGGTCCTCTCATCCGGCCCGCGGAGATCTTTTTGTCCACGGAAAAAACGTTTGTTGGTAATGGCTGAGGAACTTTGCCCAGAAAATCAAAGACATGCCTGGAAGAAACTGGCCCCCGAACTGAAAATTGATAGTTAATGCGGCCCTCGGACTGAAAAGTTTGGAGACCCCTGATTTAAAGTATGTTTGAACGATAAGACACGTTTTTTATTCCATTGAAATTTAACACTGGAAAATGCGTCTAAGCTCCGAATTTTCATTTTTAAACAAAATCTTTCAGCATGAAATATTTAAAAAATAAAAAATCTCAAAGTTTAATTCAATTATTTCTTAAATTATAGAAAAATTGTTTATGTTGAAGTAGATACAGCCATTGTTTAAGTTTACGTGTGGATAAATGTGATGTTAAGTTTCCTTTAGAAAGTTTATTCTTGTTTTACTTGATTGTATCGTCTGAGGGAGGCCTTACGGACAGAAATTACAAGGGGCAGGCTGACTTCATTAGATACATGGAATTAAGGGAATGGGCTCCGATAAAAAAAAATCTTTCATATACTAGAGAGCAACAATTTTTTTTCTCTACAGCTTTTTAAAAGGTACATTTTGTGTCCGTTAAAAAAACCCACTAAATTTAAGAACCCGAATTCCCACAAAAATTTAAAATTTTTACCAGAAAGCAAAATTTGAAAATTCATAAGAAATTAGTTTTTAGATCTGCACTTTAAATATGTAGCTGAGTACCCCAAAATATGGTAGAAGATTAGTAATTTATTCTTTATTTAGCTTTAAAGATTATACGTTATGAATGATGGAAATCCTAAGAATAGGTTAATTTTTCAAGATGGCCGCCGTAGTCATACTTACCAAGCTTTCCTCACAATTAAAAAAAATGAAACAAATATACGTATGTACCTTTAAAAAAGCTATAGAGAAATAAGGGTTTCCTAAAGAGTATTAAAAATGTTTTTTTACCGGCGCCTCCCCCCTTAAAGCAACAGCTATAACGGACAGCAGTTACATTGCTGGACAGCAGTTGAGGATAGCTGTTAGATGACAGGACATTATTTCAGGACATCAGTAGGACATAAACTTACTTCAGCACTCATAAAGTGGGACATGAATTGAGGACAGCAGCTAGTTAGGATATGAATTGAGGACCGCAGCTAGTTAGGACATGAATTGAGGACAGCAGCTAGTTAGGACATGAATTGAGGACAGCAGCTAGTTAGCATGAAGACAACATCTAGCCGACTTGCTGTTTTTCTCGCGACCTTTGAAGACAACACACTGTCTGTGAACTGAATTCAACTTTTGTTCCTTTAAATTTAAACGATCCTGACTTTCCCATTTCACCAGCGGGCTGAAATGTTTAGTACTTGTGTGTCAGTAGGTGATGTAGTATCGTATCGTGGTGCAGTATCGTATCGTGATTCAGTATCGTATCATGATACAGTATCGTATCGTGATACAATATCGTATCGTGGTGCAGCATCGTATCGTGGTACAATATCGTATTGTGGTACAGTATCTTATTATGATGCAGTATTGTATCGCTGTGCAGATTCGCATCGTGATGCAGTATCCTATCTTGGTATAGTATCGTATCGGTGTACAGTATCGTATCATGATGCAGTATCGTATCATGGTAAGTATCATATTGTGAAACTGTATCTTATTATGATGCAGTATCGTATCGTTGTACAGTATCGTATCGTGAAGCAATATCGTATCGTGGTACATTATCGTAACGCAGTGCGGTATCGTATCGTGATGCAGTATCGTACCGCGGTGCAGAAACGTATCATGGTACAGCATCGTATCGTGATACAGTATCGTATCATGAAGCAGTATCGTATGGCGCATAACCAGTTGGCACGTATACTTAATTGTCCCGCACTAAATTCTCCCACACTACATTCTCCCGCACTATATTCTTCCACACTAAATTCTCACACACTAAATTCTCCCACACTAAATTCCACCAAACTAAACTAAATTTTCCCACAATAAATTCTCCCACCCAAAAATTTCCCAAATCTAAACTCGATACAAAAACAGTCTCCACGAAATTCACCCAAACATTCAACTCCCCCATACTAGATTCCATCACACACTCCCCCATCCACCCATCCCACCCAATGTGGAATAAAAAACTGACAGAATATTAGTGTTACTTCCGAGAGTGGACCAAGGTGTAACATAGTTCACAGCGGTTTGCTGTCGTCTTTTGGTTGAGTTAAAATATCTCGCGCGTAGAACTTTTTTATCCGGGGAGAAAACAAACAATAATATTTTTAAAGGGAGATAATTATAATATTAAACGACAGAAAGAAATAAAAAAAGAAGTAATAACATTTTGAAACAAAATTAAGTAAACAAACATTAGTATTAATTATAAAAAAAATATATTAGAAAAAGGCATACAATTTTTTGGTGAATAATCACAAAATTTTAATTACAACCCCTAGTAATTATTAGCTGTCAATCTAATAATCAGCCGAGACTAGTATCAACCAGCTGTAACATTAATACCAAGAAGATTCTTCTTGATTTGTTCTTGAAGCATCTCATTTTGAAATTTTTCCCACCAAAAAAAAAATCTTGTTACGACGCAGTATCGTATCATGATGCAGTATCGTATCATGATGCAGTATCGTATTGAGATGCAGTATCGTACCGCGGCGCTGAAATGATGTTTACAGTATCGAATCGTGGTAGAGTATCGTATAGCGGAAAAGTATATGACTATACCCGATTATACCCACTTGTTATTACTGATGACTGTAAAAGAAAGTCACAAGAAAAAAATTCACAGAAATGAAGTCACAATTTTTTTTTCCAGGTAGAAAAATTACAGTACAAAGTCACAATAAAAGTATTGTCGGATAAAAGTGTGAAAGAAATAAAATCATAGAACGAAAGTAACATACATGTTCTATATAAGTATCGATTTACTTGTTGAAAAATTGTAAAACCTAGTGCGTCAATACATGTTACTAATGTTTTAAAAAACAACAACATATTTATACACTTTAAAAGCATTTTAGCTTCCAATATTAATCAGACTTTCATCTCAATAAGCAAAAAACGATACGATAATTACACATAGCCTCAAGCTTTATTACATATTGAATTGAATACTCGCTATAAAATATTTACTAAGTAAATGTCAGGTTTTTGTAACGTTTCGGTATTTAGCCTTGACCGCATGTTTTGTGGCGAGAATGGTTTATGAGATGGTGCTGGTAAATGAGGTTGAAATATTAATGAGAGGGCAGATCATACTAGTTTGGTATTCTTCGGGCAAATGCAATGTCCATATTAAAATAAACGTATATTGAATACACAGTGTACACTGGTTGGGTTGGAAAATTTATTACATCTTGAAAAACCCAGAGGGTACGTATTTCAGTCTGACATAATTATACAACTTAATTTATATATATATATATATATATATATATATATATAAATATATATATATATATATATATATATATATATATATATATATATATATATATATATATATGTATATATATGTGTGTGTGTATATATATATTTATATAAATGTATTTATTTATTTATTGATATATTTATTAATTTATATAAGTAATGTATTTATTAAGTTTATGTTAATTCCAAATTTTCAAATATTTAGCTAATCAGCAGAAATGTCCTTAGCAAATGTGTTGTCTTTCCCTGTGAATCTATTCCCTATGTTTTTTATTCATATTAAATTTTGTCAGTGATTTTTTTTTCCTTTGCCTATTTGTCTGCGATTTTTTATTCCTTCAATCCTCGTACTCACCCCCATCACATCCACCTCTTACACCCCATCACAACAACCTCCACTTACCCCGCCCATCACAACAACCTCCACTTACCCCGCCCATTACAACACCCTCCACTTACCCCGCCCATCACATCAACCTCCACTTACCCCGCCCATCACAACAACCTCCACTTACCCCGCCCATCACACCCACCTCTAACTACACCCCTATCCCAGCACCTCCTCTATACCCCCATCACCCTCTCTCAGTCCGTCTACATCTACATAGTCTGGTCTGTGCTGATTTAAAGATGGTCGTATTGGAAACAAATATTTTAATTACGCAAAATTTTTTAATTAAATTTCTTTTTTTCCCATTCTGATTTGAAAGTCTGAAAAGTTAATCATTGTTAAGTAAATAAGATAATGATTGTTATACAATTTTATAACTTAAAAATAATATGTTGATTATAATTTTTTATTACAAAATTAAATAAGAAATAGATACTTAATTCTTATAACTTTTATTTTTGTTAAATGTTTTTTTTACCATATCTTAGACAGGGCGTGGGTGGGGGTGTTAGGTATGGTGACATTGTTAGGGGTGTTTTTTTTTTATTGAAGCAAGGTTTAGGAATTTCGTATTCATTAGCATTTTTTTTTGTAATGAAAAAGTGTGACGTCATACTTTCTTAAACAACCCCCCCCCCCCCCCATTGAAAAAGTCATTCAAACGTTCACACTCCAAAAAGTTTCCCTTCCAGAAAATGATTAAAATAGTGACATCCCAAAAGTCACACTTCAAAAAGTGAAACCCCAAATGTCATAATCCATAACGTGACACTCCAAAAAGAGACACGTGACCTCTCACAAATTGACACTCCAAAACCACACTCCGGAAAAGTGTCACGTCAAAAAATGACAGACATGTGACACTCTGTTGATCAATTGCGAGAAGAATCATTTCAACAAATGTCAGCACAACTTCACCTCAGTGACACGAGTTATTGCCCTTATTGTCAATAAAACCAATCATATTCCATATTTCGTTTCGTTTACTTGATTTTCTCTTCTTTGCTGCCGATAGCACTGCAAGTTTTTAAATTTGGAAAATAGAAAAAAAAATAGAAAAACAAAATGAACAATACAATTTAGCCCAAATCCAAATGTCTTTATGATTTTTTTGTTCAATGTCGAAAAATACAATTTTCTAGGATATTATTTTTTTTTAATTCTTTGGCTTTCAAACAATGTGAACGCTCCATCAAACTACAGCTGGAGCCTCCATTGAACATTTCTGGAATTATGCTGAGATGGGGGTGGGGGGATAAAATAATAGGGAAAGGGGGGCGGGACGGAATAACAAAAAAATCTAAAGAGGGAGAGACGCGAATTGGCCTTGTGTAGTTTAAAAAACAGCAAGTAAAGAAAAACACAAGGGGTGGCTATCACGTGACATGCTAATCGGGTCACGTGACTTTGACTAGACCAATGGGCTTCAGGTGAATTGGTGAAAGGTGTAAGACGTTGTTAACTTACTCCCCCCTTCCCAAGCAGTAGCTATTTTACAAACAAATTTAAGTTTTAATTAAATACACATTAACATACTTTACATTCACGTCGTCAAAGAATAAGTCATGCCAACGTCACATTAGATGTTTTAATGAGGTTATTAATTAATTGATCAAAAAATAAAGTCAATTAGTTCATCAGATAATTTCCCCAAAATTTCTTATATATATTTACCTTCGCCTTTACAACCACCACCCACTGCACCAGCTATGATCAAATCACCCATCTTCCTCTTAACAAAACAACGCGAAAAAAAAAAATAAAACCACTAGTAAATACTTCACCGACAGTCTTCGCTAAGGCGGAATTACTTTTTTTTTTTTTGCCGATGCTGAATTTTGAGATGAGCGATTATCGATGTGAAGGATAAAAAGTACCAGCGCATTATCCGGAAAACGCATTAATATTTTATCCTGCGCGTGTATGCGTACTGATCATGCGTATTGAGAAAACATTTTTTGGCGATTCGCTTCGTTTTCGCGTTTCAACTGAATATTATGAACCCGATTCATGAGCCTAGTAAAAATCTTATAATTTATTTAGCATTTTAAACGATATGAAAGGTATTTTTTTTTAAATTGAAGTCGGTCGTTCGGTGGGTTTCTAAATTGAAACATATAAAAAATAATTAGAAGAAATGTTCAACACTGATATTACTAAATTATTTCATGTCTTAGCCTCGTATGTACTTTACATATCTTTCTAAAGAGTTGCAGAAACAGTTTTTCTTTTAAATTATTAGTTGCTTTTTTTTTCAAACGCTTCGCTAACAAGGGTACAACTCCTATTACTTGTGCTGTTTATTATATGCTTGACTGCTAGTCAGTGGGTCTCAAGTTCGGATCTCATTCCCGACTGTCCCTGAGTCCACCCAGCTCTGATGGGTACCCAGCTCATGTTAGAGAAAGTAAAGCCGGCTAGTCATAATGCTGACAACACCACCCCTTCATTGACCGTCTTCAAGACACATATGAACCCTACTTCATCCACCCAACGGATCATCAGGTTTGAAAGGTAAACATTACTTTTAAATTCAATTAATCGACACCAAGCTATAAATATATCAAGCGTGTTTTTATCTTTATCAATTAATCAGTTGTTCAATTAATTCCTAATTAAAATTTCTATTTACGGGTCAAGCTGAACTAAGTGCGTATTTTCATTAATTAACGGATTAATTTATTTTTGAAAAAAAATATAACGATTAATAATTAATAACTGTAAACTTTCTATGAAAACGAAATCTATATAAAACGGTATAAATATTTCATTGATAACAAATAATTAATATTTCAAAGTTTGAAACCCAGGCGAAAACAAAATCTAAAATAAAAATATCATAGACAGCTAAACGAAAATATAAAATTATGTTTAACGTTCTATTCACATAAATCAAAACTTAATATAAATATGTGGCCGTGGAGACATTTATGCTATTCGGAGACCTACTCGACTCCGTGTAGAAATTTTTTTATTTACATAAAAACAAAACTCTATGCAGTTTAAAATGTAGAAGTTTCGATGAGAAAAGTCTGGGCGGATTTGTCAAGATGACCAGGATGTCGTCGTTAAACCCCCTAACTTGACGGACAAAGGCCGTCCCCTGGGGGTATACATCAAAGACAACGCCATTAAAGTTTTAGCCAAAGTCTTTCGAAAGGGAAAAATTAACGCGGATTTTGACACGAATTAAAGATATTTAAATTTGGCGCTCTGGTAATTTTGTCAATAAAACAATAGGACACTGAACTTGATGGTTATATGATTTCGTCACTAAAACAACTCAGGAAGTTTGACGATTTCGTAATCTCAGATCTAAAAAAACTCAGTAAAACTTGCCGATTTCCTAATTTTGGCACTAAAACAACTCAGGAAACTTGACGATTCCTTAATTTTGGCACTAAAACAACTTAGGAAACTTGACGATTCCTTAATTTTGGCACTAAAACAACTCATTACAGGAAACTTGATGGTTTCTTAATCTCAGCACTAATACAACTCAGATAAAGAAACTTGACGATTCCTTAATCTCGGCACTAATACAACTCAGATAAGGAAATTTGAGCGGTTTATTTATCTCGTCAATAAAACAACTCAAGAAACGTGACGATTACTTAATCTTGTCATTAAATCAACTCAGAACTCTGTAGGCCTACTCTGTGTATGTAAATGTTGTTGACGGACGGCATTAACAGTACCATAGGTAGTTGCAAATAACTTTTAAGTAAGTAAAGCTAGACAACTAGCCAGAGGTAGTTTCAAATAACTTTTAAGTGAGCAAAGCTAGACAACTAGCCCGAAAGTCTTGAGTTCGAATCCTTGTTAAATGCAGCAGAATGTCCCTTAGTCCACCCAGCTCTGATAGGTACCTAACTCCATTAGGTAAAGTAAAGGCGGATGAACATAATGCTGACCACTCTATCCCTTCATAGGGCACAGAAACAGGTAAACTCTACTTTACTTGCCCCATAGACTTTAGGGATCGCATATATATGAGGGCATTCTCCAGATTCCACCCAGCTCTGATAGGTAGCCTAACTAACTGATGTTGGTGAAAAAATAACTGCTGCTGGGCAAAGTGCTGACTACACTATCCCTTCATATGCCGAAGTCTCTGAAAAAGATTAACTCTACTTCATCTGCACCGTGTGTCTTAGGCACGAACGGGTAGAGATGATAATAAATAAAAGTTTTTTTTTTTTTACATTTTACTTTAAATATATCAACTAAAGTGCATGCATAAATTGTCTGGCCAATTAATTACCAACTGCCGGAAGTCATTATCCGTCAGAGCTGCGTGGCCACAGGGGACTAGCACGGGATTCGAACTCTGACCGCTTGCTATCTATAATTCATAAATATAGATCTGTTTTTTTTTACAACAAGCAACCGGATACCGGGATTTCGCGTTACATATAAACACCGTGATAGAATAATATATTTTTGTTGTTTTAGTTAGGGTTTTGGTATAATATCCAAAATGTTATTAAATCAATATAGAATATATCCTAAATCAATCTAGAATCTACCCTAAATCTATCTAGAATCTACCCTAAATCTATCTAGAATCTACCCTAAATCAATCTAGAATCTACCCTAAATCAATCTAGAATCTACCCTAAATCAATCTAGAATCTACCCTTAATTCAATCTAGAATCTACCCTAAATCAATCTATAATCTACCCTAAATATATCTAGAATCTACCCTAAATCTATCTAGAATCTACCCTAAATCAATCTAGAATCTACCCTAAATCTATCTAGAATCTACCCTAAATCAATCTAGAATCTACCCTAAATCAATCTAGAATCTACCCTAAATCAATCTAGAATCTACCCTAAATCAATCTAGAATCTACCCTAAATCAATCTAGAATCTACCCTAAATCAATCTAGAATCTACCCTAAATCAATCTAGAATCTACCCTAAATCAATCTAGAATCTACACTAAATCAATCTAGAATCTACCCTAAATCAATCTAGAATCTACCCTAAGTCAATCTAGAATCTACCCTAAATTAATCTAGAATCTACCCTAAATCAATCCAGAATCTACCCTAAATCAATCCAGAATCTACCCTAAATCAATCTAGAATCTACCCTAAATCAATCTAGAATCTACCCTTAATCAATCCAGAATCTACCCTAAATCAATCTAGAATCTACCCTAAATCAATCCAGAATCTACCCTAAATCAATCCAGAATCTACCCTAAATCAATCTAGAATCTACCCTAAATCAATCTAGAATCTACCCTAAATCAATCTAGAATCTACCCTAAATCAATCTAGAATCTACCCTAAATCAATCTAGAATCTACCCTAAATCAATCTAGAATCTACCCTAAATCAATCTAGAATCTACCCTCATTCTATCATGAAACACACATCAACCTTCCTGAATAATCGCCAAGACCACATGAACATAGTGCTGAACCACACAGAACCAGCATAAACCCAACCCAACCCTGGACCAAAGTCAACCAAGCCCTAAACCCCGCCGGATTCAACTCTAAGCCAACATAAACCCAACCCTAACCCCCCCCCCCCCCCGTAACAAACCTAATCCAGTATAAACCCAACCCTAAACCCCCCTGTACCCAACCATAATCCAACATAAACCCAACCTTAATCCAACATAAACCCAACCCTAATCAAACATAAACCCAACCTTAAACCCCTCTATACCCAACCCTAAACCCCTCTACACCCAACCCTAATCTAACATAAATACAACCCTAAACTCCTCTGTACCCAACCATAATCCAACATAAACCCAACCTTAAACCCCTCTCTACCCAACCCTAATCTAACAGAAACCCAACCCTAAACCCCTCTGTACCCACCCATAATCCAAAATAAACCCAACCCTAAACTCCTCTTTACCCAACCTAATTCAACATAAACCCAACCCTAAACCCCTCTGTACCCAACCATAATCCAACATAAACCCAACCCTAATCCAACATAAACCCAACCTTAAACCCCTTTTATACCCAACCCTAAACTCCTCTGTACCCAACCATAATCCAACATAAACCCAACCTTAAACCCCTCTCTACCCAACCCTAATCTAATAGAAACCCAACCCTAAACCCCTCTTTACCCAACCTAATCCACCATAAACCCAACACTAAACCCCTCTGTAACCAACCCTAGGCCAGCATAAACCCAACCCTAAACAAGCATAAACCCAACCCTAAACCCCTCTTTACCCAACCTAATCCAACATAAAACCAACACTAAACCCCTCTGTTTCCAACCCTAATCCAACATAAACCCAACACTAAACCCCTGTTTGCCCAACCCTTAACCAGCATAAACCTTTCTATAAATCAGCAGAAACCCAACCCTGAACCACAAAAAACCCAACCCTAAACCCACTGAACCCAACCCTGCCACCTGACCTCACTTGTCTAGCTAACGCCGAATGCTGTGGCCTGTCAAACATTTTATACTGCTGCAGCTGTTGTACTACTGATGGTTTAGGTTTCAAGACAATCAACAACAGAAAGTTCCAATCGCTTTTGTTTTCGCTTCAAACTGAAAAGAAAAAAATATTCAAATAATGCTTACAAATTTCAACTTACATACATTAAGTCATATACACAAGTACCTAACATAAAATAAAATGTTATAAACAAACAGTTCATCTTATAAGGCAGTAGCCACATAGATACCAGATGTTTGCCTGAAAGATAGGTGCCCAAATGCCGTTTTCCCGAAGGTCATTTTCCAGTGTGAACATTTGCCCGAAACCCCCCTACCAGAATGGTACATGCCTGAATTTTTTACATTTTTTAAAAACAAGTAGAGGTTGTAAATAAAAAATTGACTCCTTATTTCAACAACTGTGATAAATCTATGCATCAGTGGCGGAACTAGAAAAAAAGGGCCATCCGCAATAGAAAATTTTGGGCCTCATATATTTATATATATATATATATATATATATATATATATATATATATATATATATATATATATATATATATATATACATATATATATATATATATATATATATATCTAATATATAAAGCTCAGTTCTGTAACGTGTGGCGAAAAAGTTTGTCGTTGACAGTTCTATGGATTTAAGTGTTAGATTTTTTATCGTGCTCATAGTCTAAATTTACGAGTCAAAAAATTACCATTGAAAGTCTTTAAAAACAATTTTCATTCTATTTACTTAGAAGAATAATTTTCAATTATGAACGCGACATAAAATTTTTAAAAAGTGTATCGACGTTTATAAAATTTCTAAAATTGTGTCGGAAATGTATTGACTGCAAAGTTACTTCCCTTTAATGAAAAATAAATCCTTAAGAAGAGAGAATTAACATTTTATTACTTTGTTTTTGGTGTTAAGAAAAAAAAAAATAATTACACAATTAGCGGGGATTGATTAAGTGCAATGTCGTTAGGTATTTTTAACACTGCCTTTTATTTATTCTATACACTGAACATACTGTTCAATAATTATTATTTTTTTTTTAAATCAATAACATTTAATAAGCCAGGTCCTACAAATCATATACGTTTATTTCTTTCCATTTACGGATAAGCTTGGAGTATTATCATTTTTGTTCACTAAATTGAAACAGGCGCGTCCGCCGGCGCCCCTGCACGGTTTGATTTGGCACCCTGGGCTATCATGTGAGCGCTATGCTGCATAATTTTGTTTTAAACAGTGCGATAGACTATGGATAAGAAAGGTTACTATAGTCTTTAAGTGAATCAAATCCGGGCGTCCTCCGGCACCCCGACAGGGTGCTATTTGGCGCCCCGGGCCTTCCGGTGTACGCTATGGTATCTACGTTCGCGTGAGTTCAAAAGACTATAAATAAGTTATGCACTATAGGCGTTTACTAAGTTCAATCAGGCGGTGACGTCATGGTGCGTCCTCTGGCGCCCAGACAGGGTGCTTTTTGGGGTCCCGGGCCTCCCGTGTTCGGTTTCGCGCCTACGTTCATTAAAGTGAGTGCAAAAGACTATGAATAAGTTGGGGTACTATAGTCGTTTATTAAGTTGAAGTAGGCGATTCAGCCCCGTGAGCACTTTGCGTTTATATTCGCGTTAGTGTTTTCTTTGTGTTTAGGTTGGGTTTGCGTTAGTGGTTGCGTTTTGATTTGGTTCGTTTTTGTTCTTTCTTTTTTCGTTTTCGTTTGTGTTTTATTTTCATTGGGTTTGTGTTTGTATTTGTGTTTGAGGTTGGTTTTGCGTTTGGATTTGGTTTGTTTTCGTTTGTTTTTTCTTTTGGGTTTTTTTTCTTTGGGTTTGTGGTTGGTTTTGCGTTTGTATTTGGTTTGTTTTCGTTTGCTTTTTCGTTTGTTTTTTTCTTTGGGTTTGTGTTTGTGGTTGGTTTTGTGTTTGGATTTGGTTTGTTTTCGTTTGCTTTTTTCTTTGTGTTCGTATTGGTGTTTGTGGTTGTGGTTGGTTTGTTGTAAGTTTTTGTTTTCGTTTGTATTTGTAATTGTGTTAGCGTTATGTTTGCGTTTTGTTGTTTTGGTTTTGGTTGGTTGTGGTTTGGGTGGGCAATGCCGGGTTTATGATGATTACTAAACACACAGGTGATGGTCTTTAACAGAAGGGTTTTTCACAGAAGCCAGAGCAGGGCCTGGCCGGGACGGCTAGTATATATATATATATATATATATATATATATATATATATATATATATATATATATATATATATATATATATATATATATATATATATATATATATATATATATATATATATATATATATATATATATATATATATATATATATATATATATATATATATATATATATATATATATATATATATATATATATATATATATATATATATATATATATATATATATATATATATATATATATATAAACTAAATACGAAAATATCAACATGGAGTACTCAATACGGGCTTGTTCGAAATTTGACAAAATTAAAGTCTTAGTTTTTAATTTTTAATTAAAACATATTACAACAACACATCATTTGTGTGAATGCTATTAGTCTGTTTTGAAATTCTCTATTTTAATATCTAACATGGTGCTTCCTAATTTACAAGGCGGTCAATTGAATATGAAGCATGAAAGCTTTTTATGTGTAATGGTTTCTCGTCTTAAGTATTTTTGTATTTATATTATTAGTTTTTAATACATTTCCTTTTATACTATGCCATTCTTCATTAATTATTTTTATAAATAATAATTAAGAGAAGTAGCCTAATTGCTTTTTAATTTTTTTTAATGCAAAAAAAAAAAAACGTTTCTTAATGGACCTTTATCAGATTTTGCTTCCGCGTCACGTGATTCGGTCAGTCATTTTGTAAACACGGCCTATGCCCGCTGTATTTCCATTGTCACATCGACGGTGTTTTTAAACTGTTTCTCAATATTAAAATAGAGAATTTCAAAACAGACTAATAGCATTCACACAAATGATGTGTTGTTGTAATATGTTTTAATTAAAAATTAAAAACTAAGACTTTAATTTTGTCACATCGACGGTGTTTTTAAACTGTTTCTCAATATTTTCTATTACTCTAAGTTATTTTTAACTTTGCACATAAATGTGTAAACAGATCTGCACACAAGTCATGATAAAACAAGTTATCAAAGTAGATTTAATTAATATTATTAATAAAATTTAAATCGCCGGCTCTGCTCGACAATATTACAGACAAGGTTTCAAGTAGAATCTCGATCTGGAAGCTGAGATGAAGCAAATGTTGTTCTGTGAAGGTTAGAAAATTTAAAAGGTAATTATTTTTTTATTTTCTACTAGATCTGGATCTACTATCTACACTACTAAGACTTACACTTACTAAGTTAACTAGACTAGCCTAGACTACTGCATCTAGATCTAGATAATTTAGATATCTAGACTTTCTAGTTTTGATCGGCTCCATGTAAGCCTACATTTATATAAATCGATCTAGATCTAGATTCTATAATTATTAATAGATCTAGAATCTACTCAGATTCTAGACTAAGTCTAGATCTATATTCTATACTTTTGATTTTAGATCTAGATCTCATCTAGACTAGATCTTCCACTTCACAGCTAGATTCTAGATCTAGAGAATCTAGATTAAAGTATTTTTAAACATTTAATCTAGATCTAATAATTTATTGAAACCTTTGATAAAAAGTTAGTATTATTATTCTAGACTAACATAAGTTTGTAGGCCTAGATAAAAAATAAATAAAGTTAATTTTTAAATAGAATCTATAGATTTAGATTTCTACTAGTACTAGTACTATGATAATACAGCACAATCCATGTAAGATCTCTAGATCTATAATAGTACTAGGCATACTGCCTAGCTTCGCTTAGGTTTTTAAATAACATTTGAGAATTTGAATACTTAATTATTTAGCGATGGATTTGGTGTTGAGTGCTTTAATTTAAACAGTAATGCTAACTTTAGAAAAAAAATGTTTTAGTTTGTCATTTAAATACCGTTCGCAGAGAAATATCGGAAAGTTACGCAATGTATAAGTAAAATGGAATTAGAACTACACAGCTTCCATGAACAGTACATCTCATAGTTTTTATTACATTGCCTTTTGAAATTTATTTATTTATTTAATTGGGATACGTAACTAAATTAACAACTTAATTTTGTACTAAAACAAATGCTATACTTCGTCATTTTCTGTTTCTGTTTAAAATAGTATACAATTATTTGAAAAATAATAATTTAAAAAACGTTACCTCCCTTGAAAACTGAACGTATGACGTATGTCTTTGTTTTTTTTTTACAAACAGTTGCTATGCTTATATAAGAAATTACGGTATATGAACATATTTAACAACTATAATGGCTGTTTCCGACGGGAATAAAGTTTTTTTGTTAGCCTCCATGGTCGGTCGTCGACGTCACATAATATTAAGGGGATCGTTCGTCAATTTATTTATATATATATATATCTCATATAAGGAGAATTTCACTCAAGATCATCTTTTAGCCCTCGTCGAGGGCTTTGAGTCTGACCAACAGTTTTTCCATACGGCCTAGTCATCTATAGTAGTGTATGCAAAAAATTAGCCAGATATACTGAGCTTAAGTATTCTAAAGTCTGCGTTGAAATGACCCTCTGTTTTTCCCATAAAATACAAAGATTATATAGGGAAATACAACTGGTCAGTTTTGACCCCTTTACGAAGTTTTCCCAGATATGCCGAGTTTTTTGTGACACCCCAAGGTGTTCTCCTACCACCTCACAAAATTTCAAGGGGGGGTCGTCGGAGGAATTTTTTTTTCGTAATAGAGCTCATATAAAGAGAATTTCACTCGCGGTCACTTTTTAGCCCTCGTCGAGGGTTTTGAGTGTAACCGACAGTTTTCCCTAAAGGTCAAGCCATTGACCTAGGAGCATGCAAAAAATTAGCCAGATATACTGAGCTTAAGTACCCTAAAGTCTGCGTTGAAATGACCCTCTGTTTTTCCCATAAAATACAAAGATTATATAGGGAAATACAACTGGTCAGTTTTGACCCCTTTACGAAGTTTTCCCAGATATGCCGAGTTTTTTGTGACACCCCAAGGTGTTCTCCTACCACCTCACAAAATTTCAAGGGGGGTCGTCGGAGGAATTTTTTTTTCGTAATATAGCCCATATAAGGCGCCGGTCAGTCGAGGTCAGTTTTGACCCCCGCTCCGTACACTTTTTGCCGAACCGTCACCGGCCCTCGTGTTCTATCGCCATAAGGCACCTTAGTGCCAAATTTGACGCGCCTGCGGCGCCGGGAAGTGCCCTATCGGGCACCCGACCACTTTGCTTTATATATATAGATATTAACTGTAGCCTGCTTTATAAAAGAAAGATCTAGATAAAGCTTAACTTTAATTAATATCACTTTATGTAGTAGTAGTATGTTAAATTGTATAGTTTAGTCTGGTTTTGTTTTATTGTTAAGATGCTCATGCAATTTTTATTGCTCTTTTGAACAGGTTTTAGATGGTTCTTACAAGTGTCACGAAGGACTATCACACCACCCACCAGCTTGAACACATTTTGCGGCTATTGCCAACTTTGCATGACTTCTATCAAAAAAATTATTGCTTGGAGTATTTAACTGCTCTAATAAAATAAAACCCACATATGTTCAATTTCAGTTGTTTTCTTATAACCTTACCAACTGTTTGCTACAATATCATTAAAAAACCTGTGTTCATTGCAAATAGGGGATCTATGTACATTTTATTTGTCAGATTTTTATTTGTAGGCTATTGTCTTACTTTGTTATAGTATATGCGCAATCCCCAGGCAATAGCTTTAACATTTACAAGAAGACACAATTTATTGAAGTAATTTTCCTCATAATCACTTTATTTGAATTGTTAAAGTGCTTGTCTGAACTGTATATAATTATAAAAGTAAGTTCAACAATTGTATGCACCGTAATACACATTCATATCCCAGTGGCGTAGCCATGATCGTCTCAAGGGGGGGGTTCCAATTTTTACCCGGGGACAAACTTTCGATTTGCACCCCCCCCCCCTCAAACTTTCGATTTGCACCCCCCCTCAAACTTTCGATTTGCACCCCCCACCCGTCATACTTTTTCTATATACCGAGGGGTCTATGGGGGGGGGGTTATGACCCCCCCCCTAACCCCCCCCCCTGCCTACGCCACTGTCATATCTAACAAGCAAAATAAACTTGGCTGCAGATTACCAACAAAACATGAATGTCCTTGTTTATGTCAGTAAATACATAGACATACTATCCACTGCATACCAAGTAAATTACCAAAAAGTCTACTTTGTTCTAAGTATACAGAGAAATAACAAAGACAATTGAAAAAACATTGTTAATTGATTTGGTTTCTACATTGTTTTGTCACAAATTAGAAATATTAGAAGACACAAACATGTTTCTTCCAGATTTAAAATAAAATACTTAAAAAAAAAACTTTTTAAAAAACCACGTTTTTCTTGTGGACTAAAAAGTAGAAAATAACTATTTACATACATTTGATGACAAAAAACGTGGGTACGTTCACCATCAAATTTCCCGACCCATCTGCCCGACCCACGTTTTTTGTCATCAAATGTATGTAAATAGTTATTTTCTACTTTTTAGTCCACAAGAAAAACGTGGTTTTTTAAAAAGTTTTTTTTTAAGTATTTTATTTTCTCCTTTTTAGTCCGTTGCTACACATGAAAAACGTGGTTTTTAAAAAGTTTTTTATATAGTTTATTTTCTACTTTATCTAATCACTTGATTAAGTATGACTTGACTAAGTGTTTTTAAATACACGGACTAAAAAAATCTTGAGCGACCGATACGCTTTAAACAGAGAAAGGGTGTAATTTACGTTGCTGGCGTGGAGATCTACTCACGAATCACGT
The DNA here is from genome assembly GCF_028476545.2 of Physella acuta. NCBI lineage: Eukaryota > Metazoa > Mollusca > Gastropoda > Physidae > Physella > Physella acuta. The sequence goes on along the minus strand of NW_026732691.1, from coordinate 361,072 downwards.
GATCAAATCTCCCATAAACAAACAAATAAACGCGAAGCTGAGTTAAGGAAAAACGTGTTTATGTGTATTTTAGCATGCCCAGCGTACCAACCGTGTCACCGTTAACAATGTGTTACCGTGTCCGTTCTCCTTTTTAGTCCGTTGCTACACATAAAAAACGTGGTTTTTTAAAAAGTTTTTTTTAAGTATTATATTTTCTCCTTTTTAGTCCGTTGCTACACATGAAAAACGTGGTTTTTTAAAAAAGTGTTTATAAATACACGGACTAAAAATCTTGAGCGACCAGGATTCGAACCTGGGTTGTCGCGGCCACAACGCGAAGTACTAACCACTATACGATCACGGCCAGCGCGCTCACATCGATTGGGGCCGAAGTAACTGTGTCAATAGGCTTCAAGTCTTGTCGGTATCCTTAGAAATCATGTCCTCAATTTTATGGTCCTTGGGGCGTAATTAAATTAAGCTAATTACGGTCTCTAATTGCTAGTTTTTATGATTGCATCTGAAATTGTTAGGCAAAAGTAGCATGCATGACAAATTTCAGGTCTCTAGAGCAATCAGAAGTGGGCTAATTTTCGATGTCAATTTTAACAACAAACAAACAAACAAACGCGAAGCTGAGTTAAGAAATAAAATACTTAAAAAAAACTTTTTAAAAAACCACGTTTTTCTTGTGGACTAAAAAGTAGAAAATAACTATTTACATACATTTGATGACAAAAAACGTGGGTACGTTCACCATCAAATTTCCCGACCCATCTGCCCGACCCACGTTTTTTGTCATCAAATGTATGTAAATAGTTATTTTCTACTTTTTAGTCCACAAGAAAAACGTGGTTTTTTAAAAAGTTTTTTTTAAGTATTTTATTTTCTCCTTTTTAGTCCGTTGCTACACATGAAAAACGTGGTTTTTAAAAAAGTTTTTTATATAGTTTATTTTCTACTTTATCTAATGACTTGATTAAGTATGAATTGACTAAGTGTTTATAAATACACGGACTAAAAAAATCTTGAGCGACCAGGATTCGAACCTGGGTTGTCGCGGCCACAACGCGAAGTACTAACCACTATACGATCACGGCCAGCGCGCTCACATCGATTGGGGCCGAAGTAACTGTGTCAACAAGCCTCCAGTCTTGTCGGTATCTTTAGAAATCATGTCCTCAATTTTATGGTCCTTTGGGCGTAATTAAATTAAGCTAATTACGGTCTCTAATTGCTAGTTTTTATGATTGCATCTGAAATTGTTAGGCGAAAGTAACCTGCATGCCAAATTTCAGATCTATAGAGCAATCAGAAGTGGGCTAATTTTCGATGTCAATTTTAACAACAAACACATCCACGCGAAGCTGAGTTAATAAAAACGTGTTAAAAACGTGTTAATAATGATGCAGGAATTTCATAATGACAAAATTTGTAATTGATCTAGACATAGATCTAATCTAAATCTTCTAGATTTAAACTCTTAGAAGTGAATAATTGGATTATATTCTTCGGGAAAAAAAAATATTTTTTTTCTTAGCTTAGTCTAAGAAGAGTCTAGTCACATTTAGTGACATTTATCTATGGACTAACAGGAAAAAATTACAAACTTCTAAATTAAATCTTGGTCTAGGTCTAGTCTAGTTATAAAGACTAGTCATAGGAACTTGCAACTAACAAGATCTAGATCTAAATCTAAATCTAACACTCAGGACTAAAATAATATTGACCTAATCCATTAAGTACTATTTAACTTGAACAAAATTACTACATTTAAGCGCTAAATGTAATCTAGATCTAGAATCTAAATGTAAATGTAAATAATCTAGATTTTAGATGAACTACAAAACAAAACCCATTCACAAAGTTGTTCTGATCGGACAACGACGTCATTAAATCTAGGGAGTCTAGAATTGTGTTAGAACCTAGATTTAAATCTAGATTCTATTTTGTTGCAGCTAAATGTTTTAATAGTTGAATGTAAACTAAATCTAAATAATCTAGAAGCTAGTTGAATTACAAAATCCATTTAAAAAACTCATAAAATTTGTTCCGAGCGGACAACGGCGTATGGTAGACCTAGATCTATTCTAGATCTAGTCTATAATAAATTAAGTGTGGCAACACATTTTTTGCTTATAACTTCTAGACCTGGAAGAAATAACTATGGGTTTTAAATGGGGGACTAATGAATCAATACTGAGTCGTTTGTGTACCCAAAAAGCAGCATAGAACTGATTCATTCACTCTAAGTCTTAATCGGTAGTACGGGGAAGCTGATAGTAAATAACCTGGTCACGTGACCGGCAGCCATTCTGATAAAGGTCCATTGAGAGCACACATATTGCACTATTTAAAAAAGGGAAATAAGTCATGGAAGTTGTTTAACGTGTGCCTATCTTTCACACTACAACTCATGTAGCTACATATGTTTTTCCTTTATGAAACAGCGTGTGTTAGCTACTGTAGAACATCACTACTGTAGTAGATCTGTTTGTTTTTTAAAATAATTTTTTTTACTATAAAAAAGTTGATTCTGGTCGGCTTTGGGCCCCTAAATGCCCCCCCCCCCCCCCGCATTGCGGGGTCTGGCGGCACAGTAGTTCCGCCCCTGCTATGCATACACAGCGAGGCTTTCTAAAGGCATCATCTCCAACTTTTTTTAATATCGTAAAATAATTTTAATGTGCTATCTTAAACAGTGATGAAAATTTACGTTCGATGTCTAATAAAATGCACACACAATTTTAAAACAAGTAGGCCGACAAACGACGATTAATTTAAAAAAAAAAAAAAAAAAATTGCAAACATTTTAAATTTATCGAATCAATTAACTTAAAGTATGCTAGACGATACAATGAAAATAATATTCCTCCAATTACACGAAACATACAAACATACGTGTATTAATTATGAAATAAACAAACTACGATTTCACGGCGTATATGTGAAATCCATTCTTTAAGGAAAATTAAATTAAAACAAATAATTACGATGGTTGCAGAAAGATTTCCAAAGCGACCATCTATTTGTAAGAACTCATCTTCAATATACTTTCCGTTTCGTGCCAATACACATAGGGTAGATCAAGTAGAGTTCGTGTTTCAATGACCTCGGCATACAAAGGGATAGTGAGGTCAGCACTATGCATATCCGCCTTAGTTACCTAAGATGCGCCAGGTACCCAATAGAGCTGGGTGAACTCACGGAGCCCAACAGAACTGAGCCCGGAACTCGAGACATTCGGACTAGCAGTAGAAAGCTTTGTGTTTAGTATTATAGCTTAAAAAGTGTACTCTTACTTTTATAATTTAGCGCTTGTGAAAGCTCCTTAATATATAGGGTAGTAGACATGCTTTTTCCTTACTATTTAGTCTTAGATGAATACATAAATAAAGCAACGTTATACAAATTACGCAATCCTTCACATTGTCACATAATCCGGAGGTCGATTACACTACACCCAAAAGGACAACCCCCCCCCCACCCCCACTAATCTAAACACCCCCACTCAATTTACCCACAGTAAACCACATCACACGTAGATTTATTTATATATACACAAACACTCAAATAATTTCCTTTGCCTACACTACAACCACAACACCATATAATCATTTCTCCCAAACTAAATTCTCCCACACTAAATTCTCCCACACTAATTTCTCCCACACTAAATTCTCCCACACTAATTTCTCCCACACTAAATTATCTTACACAAAATTCTCCCACACTAAATTCTCCCACACAAAATTCTCACACACTAAATTCTCCCACACTAAATTCTCCGACACTAAATTCTTCCGCACTATATTCTCCCACACTAAATTCTCCCACACTAAATTCTCCCACACTAAACTCTCCAACACCAAAAATCTCCCAAATTTAAACTTAATATAAAAATAGTCTCCACCAAAATCACCCAAACTTTCAACTCCCCCATATTAGTTTCCAGAACACACTCAACCCCCCCCCCCACCCCACCTAACATGGAATGAAAAACTGACACAGAATATTAATATTAGTCCCGAGAGTGCACAAGGGTGTAACACAGATCACAGCGGTGTCCTCTCCTCTTTTGTTGGAGTCAAAATATCTCGCGCGTGGAACTTTTTTGTTAGGGGAGAAAACAAACATTGTATTTTTTAAAGGGAGGTAATTATAAAATTAAACGATATAAAGAAATGGAAAAACATAATAATACATTTTCAAGCAAAAACAAGTAAATAGCCTTTAGTATAAATTGTAGAAAATAAAACTACAAAAAAAAAAAATTAAATCTTTGGTGATTAATAACAAACCGTTAATTACAACTCCTAGTAATTCTTAGTTGTTAATCCAAATAATTATTAGACACTAGTATCAACCAGCTTTAATATTAATACCAAGAACATTCTTCCAGCATCGCTGCACAAAATGTATCGACCTCTTGGTTTAATTATACTTTCTCGTACATGTAATTTTAATGTATTTGCTTGTTTTGGTGTTGCGTGAGATTGGGGATGTGTTAAATATTAACCTACAGCTAATTTCTCTTTCTTTGAGTGTTAATTGCATCTTATGTAAGTTTCTAAAGGTGTCGCTTATATCTATTGTATTGTACTCTCTGGCCCATTTAATCCTATGGTATAGAGGGGTTGCTTGTTTCTCGACCTTTAGACGTTTTGTATTAGCCACATAATATAACTTGTAAAATATGTACATATATGTTCTTGTAAACCTACTCTTACTGTCAACCCTTGCTCTAGTGGGATGCGGCAATAGAGGAACACTATTAAAAAAAAGTAAAATAACGAAAAACTTGTTCACGAAAAATCACAAATATCTACAAATATTTAGTGCAAAAATTTTCAATCCCAATATACCACAGAATTCAATGGTGTAAGAAATACGCTCTAACAGACACAATAGACACCTCCAGAAACCTACACTTCAAAACCATCACATCCAAAGCCAGGGAAATAACATACAGACTCATCTACAATTCAACACCCCTAGCAAAAAAGCAGAAACCCTTTTGCCCACTATGCAGACAAAACACCCGAAACCGAAACGCACAGCTAATAACTAAAAACTACGTCACTCACGTCAAATAAATAATTACTGATGAATAGGGAAATACATTCTGAATAAAATAACATTCCCCCTTTTAACGATATTCGTAAAAGTCGGCACTTTGGCAGTGGCAAGAATGGAATTGTTGTCACGGGGCTATCCACAACACTGCTGTGGGGCTGGGCCTGGTGCCCAAGCGGCTGTTCAAAAACTTTTTAGTGCACATATTCGCACTGTTCTCTGATGAGTTTTTTCTTCAGTTTCAACTTGTGTTTCTTTTCAGTATAATTTTTGTTATGAGTTTTGAAAACAAAATAACTTAATATTTGTGCAAGGAGCTGGAGAGCCGCATTTTGACATCAAGAGAGCCGCATGCGGCTCGCGAGCCGCAGGTTGCCGACCCCTGAATATATCTGCTTATTTACTGAAGAATGCCCCACCATAAAAACATGAAAAAGACGCTAGAAACCAAAATAATAAATAAAAACGAGACCTTCAACATCGATATAGTTATAACTCTAAACAAAATACCTAAACAAAGAGACAGGACGGACCTAGAGCAAAAAGCAAGGACGGTAGCTATATATAGACAGATTATTTGGAACAGTAGAATAAAAGCAAAACACGACAATGTACAGTTCTATACAAAACTGAAAAAACATATAAGCCTATCATGGTAAAAATATATTTTTTGTATTTCTTTAATTCTAATTACCTTCATTTGAATTCTTGATCGACAAATCCTTTTTAATAATGTTCACCATTTTGTTCATGTAATGATAATTTCTGTAAATCTTTGAACGATGTGTAGGCCTATATGCTGATTATGCTGACGTAATTATTTCTATTTGAAAATAAATGTATTTAAAAAAAATTATAACATTTTTCCTATCATTCGAGAAAGATAACAATCGACTTATGGACAAAATAGCTTGAGATGTTATTTTTTGTCAATGGTTTAACATCGGTGAAAGCTTTCGCTCAATCAACATAGCTATTTATAGAGCTGAACTGACATGACGAATATTTCGCTGTAAAGCCCGGGAGTCGATACCAGAACTTTCAGGGCGTCAACAGTGCTTTCTGCCGCTAGACCACGCCACTCCACTGATTAGCGTTAGGCAAAGTAACAGCGGCTGGGCATAATGCTGAACACACTACCCCCCCCCCCACCTCCTATATACCCCGAGATAATTTAAATTAATGGACTCTATTTTGTATGTCCCATGTATCTGGGGTGTGAACTGGAGATGATTTATACATGTTTTTGTTATAACAAAGCTGTTTTCTATAATCTTTATTACTTTCTAATTGGCTTTTTACGTCTATCCGTCTCTCTGTGAATTGATACATGAAGTAAAACTACAACGTATGGGTTTTATTGTGTGCTTTTTATATTTGAATACGTCATACATTTTTATATATTTTATCTCTTACATCTTATATATATATATTTTTTTCCTACCACCATTATACAGAACATGATCAATAAAATTATGACACAAAAATCTGAACCAGATTCAATAATCTCAACCTTTAAGATCGGAAAAAGCGATAAGTGGGCAGTCGACTTCTGAACATACGCCTCATTTAAGGATTTGCTACACTACATCAATCTTGAAATCGGTGGGGAAATTTACACCCTCTTACTACAACTGAACGGTAGGAGATCTATATGCCCCTTATGTGGCACGACCAAACACGGACCGCCGCTTGCCGAATCTAGTATGTAAGGGAAAATCATTTGCCTTGCCAACACTACAACACAACACAATCATTTCGCCCACACTAAATTATCCCACACTGTTACGTTCGGGTTAGTTTCAGATAAACAACAAAGCTTCGTGGCTACCTTCACTACTTTTATTCCGTCTCAATTATAAACATTCAAGAGTAGCCCTCGTCCTAATCGCTAGCAACTAACCGCTGACCCCCTACAATCGTTCACTCGCCCTTTTATACCCGCATTCGACCGTGGGATTACAAGACATAACACACGGGGGTTACTACACAGTAGAGTGAACTCAACTCACACACGCACTCCCCCGTAAGTTTGAGACTATTCTAGCTTATTCTAACCTGACCTCAAATGACCCGTAACACACACTAAATTCTTCCACACTAAATTCTCCGACACTAAATTATCACACACTAAATTTTCCCACACTAAATTATCCCACATTTAATTCTCCCACACTAAATTCTCCCGCACTAAATTCTTCCACAATGAATATCCCACACTAAATTATCCTACGCTAAATTCTTCCACACTAAATTATCTCACACTCAATTCTCCCACACTAAATTCTCCCGCACTAAATTCACCCGCACTAAATTTTCCCGCACTAAATTCTCCGACCTAAATTATCGCTCACTAAATTCCGCCGCACTAAATTCTCCACTAAATTCTCCCATATTTAATTCTCCCATACTAAATTCTCCTACCTTACATTTTCTCACTCTAAATTCACCCGCACTAAATTCTCCGACACAAAATTATCGCTCACTAAATTCCGCCGCACTAAATTCTCCACTAAATTCTCCCATATTTAATTCTCCCACACTAAATACTTTGACACTAAATTCTCCCGCACTAAATTCTCCCACACTAAATTCTCCCATACTAAATTCTCCCACCTTACATTTTCTCACACTAAATTCTCCTACACTAAATGTTCCCACAAAATTTTCTCACACTAAATTCTCCCACACTAAATGCTCCCACACAAAATTTTCCCACACTAAATTCTCCCACGCTAAATTCTATCATACTAAATTCTCCCACCTTACATTCTCCCACACTAAATGCTCCAACACAAAATTTTCCCACACTAACCTCTCCCACACCAACCATCTCCCAAATCTAAACTCGATACAAAAATAGTCTCTACCAAAATCACCCAAACATTCAACTCCCCCATATTAGATTCCATCAAACACCTCCAGTGGCGGAGCGAGGTGGGGCGGGGGGGGGGGGACATATGTTCCTGGGCGCCGACCTTAATCAGAAGTTCGAGGCGGGTGCAAATCGAAAGTTTGAGGGGAAGGGGGTGCAAGGCAAAATTTCGGGGGGGTGGGGGGGGGGGGTGTGCAAATCGAAAGTTTGTCCCCGGGCGCCGGGAAGGGTCGCTTCGCCTCTGCACACATTGACACATGATTATTAGTGTTAGTCCCGAGAGTGCACCAGGGTGTAAGACAGTTCACATCGGTTTGCTGTCGTCTTTTGTTTGTTTGAAAGTATCTCGCGCGTGGAACTTTTGTGTCAGGGGATATAACAAACAATTTTTTTTTCAAGGAGGTAATTATAAAATTAAACGGTAAAAAGAAACAAAAAAAAAAAAAGAAATAATACATTTTGAAACAAAATTTAGTAATCTGACATTGGTATTAATTATAGAAAAATAAATTAAAAAAAAACCTGAGATGTGTCACAAAAGGAGAGCCCTGTACCTGTAAGTACACTCAAAAAAAAAAATCACGCTTTCGGGGACCGCACCTGGGCGGCATCCCAAAAACACGCTACTTGTGTTGATTAAAGGAAAAAAAGTATATCGAATCGACGAATTCATATTAGAGGACCTACTTACGTGTGAACTGAACGTAAATCGTTCTCAAATTCTTAATGTCTACAACTTGGGGAAACCGAACGAATGGTTTATCTCTCTCAAATCTGATGAAATTTACAACTCTCTACATTTGGCAGTGATATGTGAACATTCGGATTTTTGTAGCAGCATTTGCTGCTGCATGTGTACAAAAACGGTCAGAGGGGTCACCCAAAATGGGTACCCCCTACCATTACCCAGAATATGATCAACACAATTATGATTGAAATATCAGAACCAGACACAATAGTTTCAACTCTTAAAAGCGGGAAGAGCGATAAGTGGGCAGTCGATTTCTGCCCAAACGCTCCTTTAAAGGATTTACCCCATTACATTGATCTTGAGATCGGTGGGGAAACTTACACCTTGTTACTACAACTTAACGGTAGAAGATCTATATGCCCCCTGTGTAGCACAACCAAACACGGGCCGACCGCCTGCCGAGGCTCGTATGTAACGGAACGAGACAATATATCGATAGATAATGATGGGAACTATTTCGACAATGATCAACTTGTAGATGACAGCGAATATGTGTCAGACGACGCCACAGAAATCGAACCAGCCCAAGAACCAGCCCAAGAACCAGCCACAGCCGTAGCCCCAACCACAGAAGGAGAATAGACAACAGTTCCGGGAAGAAGAAACAAGTATTTAAGGAAAAATAAAAAAAAGACAGTGCACGAAGTAACGAAAATGAACACATTATTGAAACTGATATTATCCAGAGCCCTACACTGCCAACCCCAATACACAAATGGCAGATAAATTAAAGATCGTGTTTCAATCACCTCGACATACAGGGAGATAATGTGGTCTGTACTAAGCCTATCCGCCTTAGTTACCTAAGGTGCGCCAGGTACCCATTAGAGCTGGGTGAACTCACGGAGCCCAACAGAACTGAGCCCGGAACTCGAGACATTCGGACTAGCAGTAGAACGCTTTGTGTTTAGTATTATAGCTTAAAAAGTGTACTCTTACTTTAGTAATTTAGCGCTTGTGAAAGCTCGTTAATATATAGGGTATAAGACATGCTTTTTCCTTACTATTTAGTCTTAGATAAAGAAATAAATAAAGTACCGTTTACAAATGACGCAATCCGTTACATTGTCACACGATCCGGTGGTCGATTAAACCACACCCAGAAGGACAACCCCCCGCCCCCACTAATCTAAACACCCCCCCCCACTCAACTTACCCACAGTAAACCCAATCACACACACCGTAGATTTATTTATATTACACACAAACACTCAAATAATTTCCTTTACCTACACTACAACACCACATAATTATTTCTCTAACTAAATTCTCCCACACTAAATTCTCCCACACTAAATTCCCCACACTAAATTCTCCCACACTAAATTGTCCATCACTAAACTCTCCCACCCTAAAAATCTCCCAAATCTAAACATGATACAAAATTTGTCTCCACCAAAATCAACCAAACATTCAACTCCCCCTTACTAGATTACATTACACCCTCCACCACCCCCCCCCGCCATCCCCACATGGAACTAAACGCTGACACAGGTGTAACACAGTTCACAGCGGTTCGCTGTCGTCTCCTGTAGCTGTCAAAATATCTCGCGCGTGGAACTTTTTTGTTAAGGGAAACGACAAATAACGAGTTATTTTCAAGGGATGTAATTATACAATTAAACGATAAAAAGATATTGGAAAAAATAAAAATATATTTTTAAGCAAAAACAAGTAATCAAACGTTAGTATAAATTATAGAAAATTAAAGTACAAAAAAATGTTTAAAACCTTTGGTGATTAATAATAAAATGTTAATTACATTTGTTAGCAATTGTTAGGTGTCAATCTGATAATTAGAAATTCCTTATATCAACCAGCTTTAATATTTATACCAAGAAAATTTATCTTTTTTCAATAACAAGAAGTGCTGCTTACGATTTTTAATTTGCTAAGTCCACGACAAATCCTAACCACGGCTCGTGTGGCTCCCCCCTGCAGCCAAGTCAACAACAGCAACATCCTGTCTACCACAGGAAGAATGTCCAGACCCCCATCTAGTTGAAACACCCACCGTGAAAGCAATCATTACCCCTAGAGGCCAACCAAACCTGCGAGGCTATATAATAAGACAGCCTATCAGCAATCATCAAACTCCTCTACTAAATCCTTGCAGAGATGACACCTGGTACATCTTCTCACAAGCCCCTGACGTCACCACAATGCACAACACTTGCAGAACACACGGTCCATATACCCTGCAGTTCTCACTTCATGTAAACGACAAAATTAACGGGGCCACTAGATGGGCACCCCTTACACCCAAAAACCTTACACTCATACAAGCACCACGCCTATTCAGGAATACAATTCCACACACTAATAATCGCAGCCCTTCAGTCCATATACACCGATAAACCAACATCTATCCCACACTACAGCACAATAAACTACAAAAACAAATCACTCACTATCCTAATCGCAATCGCCGGGAGAAGACAAGCGTGTCAAATCTGTTCCTTCACCCTACACTGGACAAACCATTGCCAACAACCGTCTTCAGACACATTACTGCAGGAAGACCCAACAGCACAATCAACAGCTCCAGCAAAAACAACGCAGCAGACAACCCCAAAACCAGCATCACGATCAACTACAAAATCAACAACTCCTATTACAACAGGGATCGCAATACAGCCAGTCATTTCCGTGCCCCAAAGCCCAGTCATGGACACATCTGAATCAACGGTCTTGAAGACGCCAACATCTGAATCAACGGTCTTGAAGACGCCAACATCTGACCATGGCGAAGCAGCACAACATCCAGTAACAAGCACGTATGCAGTCACCACCCAGATCTCGACACCCGAGAAAGAAACATCCAGTCCTCAAATCTCACCACAGCAAACAATCGTGGAAACATCAACAACAAACAATCGTGGAAACATCAACAACAAACAATCGTGGAAACAACAACAAACAATCGTGAAACACCAACAACCAAAAGGAAGAAAGAGGACAGCCCAGAACCGGAGAAAACATCAAAAACAGCTTAAGTTAATGAAGGTGACAACGAGTCAGCACCCACCACCCCGTTTTAGCGCTTGTAAAAGCTCGTTAACATAAAGTGTATTAAACATGATTTTCCCCTTACTATTTAGTCTTACATATAGGGCTAACAAAAGCACCGTTACACAAGTAACAAAATAAGTCACATGATCCGAAGGCTGATTATAGACCACACCCTGAAGGGCAACAACTTTGACCCGCGAGAAAGATTGAAGAAATGTACACTGGATGTCTGGACAGAATAAATGCGCTTTCTTTTTCCTCTTGTGTATTAAAGCAGAGTCCATCACACTGTGTTTATTTCAGACTTTTTCTCCCGGGGTGGGGGGGGGGGGTGTAACTGGTAAAAGTATATACTTTCTATAAAAAAAAAATCTATTTCATTCGCGTTAGGTGAGGGGGGGGGAGGGGAGGGGCGGAGACTAAGAAGAAAATCTGATCCCCACACCTGAATTAATCCCGAACACCCACACACAACATGCGTCCACTAATCTCACCACACACAAAATTCGTCCACTAATCCCACCCACACACACAACATGCGTCCACTAATCTCCCTCCCCCCACACAAAACAAACAAACACCTACTGATACCTAGCAGCCCCACTCAACTAACATACCCACAGTAAACCCCCTCACACCATCAGTAGATATAATTGTAAACACACCAATGCAAATTATTTCCCTTTCCTACTCTACAACACAACACAATCATTTCGCTCACACAACATTTTCCCACACTAAATTCTGCCTAACTGAATTCTCCGACAATAAATTATCTCTCACTCAATTCTTCCACACAAAACTATCCCGCATTAAATTCTCGCACACTAAATTCTCGCACACTAAATGCTCTCACACTAAATGCTCTCACACTAAATTATCTCACACTAAATTCTCCCACACTAAATTCACCTACATTAAATTTTCTCACATAAATTCTCCCACACTATATTCTCCCACACTAAATTCTCTGACAATAAATTCTCCCGCACTATTTTCTCCCACACTAAATTCTTTCACACTAAATTCTCCCACACTAAATTCTCCCACATTAAATTTTCTCACACTAAATTCTCGCAAACTAAACTCTCCAACACCAAAAATCTCCCAAATTTTAACTCGATACAAAAACATTCTCCACTAAAATCACCCAAACATTCAACTCCCTCATATTAGTTTCCGTCACACACTCACCCCCCCCCGCCCCACCCCACCCAAAATGGAACTAAAAACTGACACAGAATATTAATGTTAATTTCGAGAGTGCACCAAGGTGTAACACAGTTCACAGCAGTTTGCTATCGTCTTTTGTTTGAGTCAAAATATCTCGCGCGTGTAACTATTTTGTTAGGGGAGAAAACAAAAACATTGATTTTTTTAACGGGAGGGAATGATAAAATTAAACAATATAAAAAAAATGGGAAAAGAAAAAAAATATATTTTCAAGAAAAACAAGTAAACAAACGTTAGAATAAATTATAGAAAATTAAATTACAATAACAGTATTTCAAATCTTTGGTAATTAATAAAAAGTGTTAATTACAAGTTCTAGTAATCGTTAGTTGTCAATCGAATAGTTAAACGTTACTTATATCAACCATCTTTAATATTAATACCAAGAAAATCTCAACAGCGTTTGTTTATAACCTTTTTGGTGTCACAACGAGTCGATTATATTTATCTGTTTCCCAGATCATACTTTAAGGGATCATTTCTAAAGTTGGTCTTGCCGGGACGTTGAGCAAATGCACCGAGTCCTCATCTCCATGCACTAGAAATGGACTATGCAACTATCACGAAAGTCAACATTGGGGTTGCGTCCATTTTTGTTCCCTCTAGGTCAGGGGTCGGCAACCTTTTGAGACCGAAGAGCCAAAAGTTACAATTTATAAAATTTCCCAGTTTTTTAAAGAGCCGCCAACACTTTTAAAAAAAATATTATGTATATATATGTAAATATTATGTATATACATATATATATACATATATATATATATATATATATATATATATATATATATATCAATGTTTGTGTGTTTGTGTGTGTGTGTGTGTGTCTGTTTTTTTTTAATGCATTACTACACCTTTCATCCGATCGCCATGAAACTTTGGGAAGTTGCTAAGAATGCACATGGAAAGGTTTCTGCGAAAAAAGTTTTTCAAACTCGCAGGAGTGCAACCACCGGCGCCTCGTCGATTGCGTGACCCGAAGCGCCCCGAGCTCACCTGCGAGCACTATGGCGCCGCCGTTCGTTTTTAAAAATAGGCTATACACTATAGACACGCGTTGATTTAGTCGCTTACTAAATCGAATCAGGCGCATCCTCCGGCTTCTCTGCAGGGTGCGATTTGGCGCCTAGTGCTATCCCGCGAGCACTAAGCGCCTATCTTAGTTTTAAGGAGCACCCTACAATACGACATACGATGATTAAACCGAGCTAGGAGCCGTACGCAGCGCCACTGCGGTAGTGTTATCGGGTTCACGAGAGCGTCATTTTCCGTCCTCGACAATTAGGCGGTGAGTGATTAACGGCGATAATACGGCGAGTGATTAACTTACACTCAAGTCTTTCATACAGCTCGGGCGGTAGTGTAAGAAACCAGTGCCCGATAAATATGATCCAAACACAGGCATTGTTTACACTTAAATAATTCAGCTTTAGAAAACGAGGAAGTACATTGAAATAGGGAGTAACTAAATATTCTTATAGAATAGCGAGTGTTTACTGCTTATATTTGTTATTATATCGTTCATTACTGAGTGCTGCAGACTAATTCTTTTATGAGTTTTAAAAATAAAATAAAACAATTATTAATATTTGTTCACCGAGCTGAAGAGCCGCACCTTGACACCAAAAGAGCCGCATGCGGCTCGCGAGCCGCAGGTTGCCGACCCCTGCCTTAGAGTCAGGAACTAGCTGTGTGGATAAAAAATTTCTTAAGCAACACGAGCACCTTACCCACAACACTGTTTGATATATTTTCTTGGTATTAATATTAAAATTGGTTGATATAAGTAATTTTGAATTATTCGATTAACAATTAAATATTTCTAAGAGTTGTAACTAACATTTTTAATTAATCGACAAAGGTTTTTAATACATTTTTTTGTAATTTAATTTCCTATAATTTATGCGTAAGTTTGTTTACTTGCTTTTGCTTGAAAATATATTATTTTGTTTTGCATTTCTTGTTATCGTTTAACTGTATAATTATCTCCCCTGAAACGAATTCAAAATTTGTTTTCTCCCTTAACAAAAAAGTTCCACGTGCGAGATATTTTGACTCAAACAAAAGACGAGAGCAAACCGCTTTGAACTGTGTTGCACCTTGGTGCACTCTCGGGACTAACACTAATGTTCTGGGTGGGGGGGGGGGGGGAGGAGTGTGTGATGGAATTTAGTAAGGGGGAATTGAATGTTTGTGTGATTTTGGTAGAGACTATTTTTGTATCGAGTTTAGATTTGAGAGATTTTTAGTTTTGGAGAATTTATTGGGGGAGTAATTAGTGTGAGAGCATTTAGTGTGGGAGAATTTAGTGTGGGAGAATTTAGTGTGGGAGAATTTAGTTTAAGTGATTTTAGTGTTGGAGAATTAAATTAATGCGGTAGTTTAGTGTGGAGGAATTTAGTGTGTGAGAATTTAGTGTGTGAGAAATGATTGTGTGATGTTGTAGTGTAGACAAAGGTATTTATTTTAGTGTTTGTGTGTATATAAATAAATCTACGTGTGATTGGGTTTACTGTGGGTAAGTTGAGTGTGGGTGTTTAGATTAGTGGGGGTGTATGGATTAGTGGGGGTGGAGGGGGGGGGGCGGAGTTGTCGTTTTGGGTGTGGTTTAATCGACATCCGGCTCATGTGACAATGTGACGGATTGCGTAATTTGTATAACGTTGCTTTATTTATTTCTTCATCTAAGACTAAATAGTAGGGGAAAAGCATGTCTAATACCCTATATATTAAAGAGCTTTTACAAGCGGTAAATTACAAAAGTAAAAGTACACTTTTTAAGCTATAATACTAAACACAAAGCTTTCTACTGCTAGTCCGAATGTCTCGAGTTCCGGGCTCAGTTCTGTTGGGCTCCGTGAGTTCACCCAGCTCTGATGGGTACCTGGCGCACCTTAGGGCTGGTTCTTGGGCTGGTTCGATTCCTGTGGCGTCGTCTAACACATATTCACTGTCGTCTATAAGTTGATCATTCTCGAAATAGTTACCCTCATTATCTATCGATATGTTTTCTCTTTCCCTTACATACGAACTTAGGCAGGCGGCCGGTCCGTGTTTGGTCGTGCTTTACAGGGGGCATATAGATCTCGTACCGTTAAGTTGTAGTAACAAGGTGTAAGTTTCCCCACCGATCTCAAGATCAATGTAATGGGGTAAATCCTTTAAAGGAGCGTTTGTGCAGAAATCGACTGCCTACTTATCACTCTTCCCGATTTTAAGAATTGAAACTATTGTGTCTGGTTCTGATATTTCAATCATAATTTTGTTGATCATATTCTGGGTAATGGTAGGGGGTGCCCATTTTGGGTGACCCCTCTGACCGTTTTTGTACACATGCAGCAGCAAAATGCTGCTACAATAATCCGAATGTTCACATATCATTGCCAAATGTAGAGAGTTGTAAATTTCATCAGATTTGAGAGAGATAAACCATTCGCTTGGTTTCCCCAAGTTGTAGACATTAAGAATTTGAGAACGATTTACGTTCAGTTTACACGTAAATAGGTCCTCTAATATGAATTCGTGGATTCGACGGTTTTTTTTTTCTTTTATCAACACACGTAGCGTGTTTTTGGGATGCCGCCCAGGTGCGGTCCCCGAAAACGTGATTTTTTTTTTTTGAAGAGTGTACTTACAGGTACAGGGTTGGGTCTCTCCTTTTGTGTCAAATCTTCGGTTTTTCTCCCACTTTGAAGAACATTTACAGTTTCATTTGAATATGTATCTGTTACGGGTGTTGACACAGGCCAGCTAGTTGTTTGCGTGGTG
Organism: Physella acuta; assembly: GCF_028476545.2. NCBI lineage: Eukaryota > Metazoa > Mollusca > Gastropoda > Physidae > Physella > Physella acuta. The sequence continues at coordinate 344,378 of NW_026732691.1, read as the reverse complement.
TCCGTGTTATCTACAGGACAGAGCGAAGGCCAGCTAAGGTTTTTTGAATGTCTTGTCTGTCTGGTTTCGGCCATCTTGGTTTTATACCAACCTCTCACAAGACATGGGTGGTCTGAGCTTTACAGATTTTTCAGTAAATACATTTTTTTTTATGAGTTTAATATTGTTCCTCTCTTGCTGCTTTCCCACTCGAGCAAGGGTAGGCAGCAAGAGCAGGTTTACATGAGCATATACATACATATTATACAAGTTATAGTACGTATCTAATACAAAACGTATATATTTAAGTTCCCTTATACAAAACGTCTAAAGTTACTAAGTGTTAATTAAGTTTTTATTTGAGACTATGTTGGGCGATCTATTATCTCATGGATGGTGATTCTTTATGTGTACCTTCATACCCCTTAGGGGGAGGCATATTCTGCAATGGTGGCAGGTATACGTCAATTCGTCGGGATGGTACTCTTTGTAGTGCTGGGATATGTCCATGTATCCACACTCGTTGTTGCATATGTGACACATTAAGAGTTCCTGGTGTGCTGAAACCTCGTGTTCTTGCCTATCTTCGATTGATTTGTATTTCTGAGTGCAAAATCTGCATCTTTTGCTGTTATATCCCGATTTTTGGGTTTTTAGATTCTTTGTTGACTGCTTCGCGTCTGTAGGGCTGTGTTCTTTTTTCCTTTTTGAGTTTGTGCCGTCGCTCATTTCCACATTTAGGCTGGGGTTGTTAATTGTAGAGGTTGGCGTCGCTGTAAACGTAAAGGTGTTTGGGCTCAGCGTGAATGATGAAGCAAAGTTTGGTATGAGGACTTTTGGTGCAGTTGTTTTGATGGTTGGCGATTTCGTCATGCTTGTACTGGATGTTGTTGGCTTACTAGGCGATTTGTGAGGGCTGGTTGGTTGACTGTTTTTTGTAGTTCTGTTTAGGGTTGTCTGATTGTTCCATCGGTTCTAAGGCCTGCGGTGTGGTTGGTACTGGTTCCTGTGATGTTGTCAGGGGTGCATTGGGTGTTGAATCTGAAGTCGGCTTTGGGGGCTCTGTTGTTTGCTGCTGTGTATGCGTGACTGGTTCCTGTGGTGCTGTCATGTGTATATTGGATTTTGGACAGTGACTGGTCCAATGCAGGGTGGATGAGCAGGTCTGGCAGGCTTGTTTTCTTCCATTGATGGCGATTAATATGTTGAGGGATTTGTTTTTGTAGTTTATTTGAATGTAGTGAGGGATGTTTGTTGGGTTGTCAGTGTGTATGGAGAAGTTGCGATTACTGGTGTGAGGGATGGTAGTTATGGTTGGTTCTTTGCTGCTGTAAGGCTGTAGTGCTTGTATGAGTGTGAGGTCGTTGAGTGTGGGGGGACCCATGTAAGGGTTCCGCTTATTCTGTCTTTCTCGCGCGTGAAACTTTTTTGTTAAGGGAGAAAACAAATATTGAGTTCTTTTCAAGGGAGGTAATAATAAAATTAAACGATAAAAAGAAATGGAAAAAAATATATATATATTTTTTAAGCAAAAACAATTAAACAAACGTAGGTATAAATTATAGAAAATTAAAATACAAAAAAATGTATTAAAACTTTTGGTGATAATTATCAAAATGTTAATTAAAACTCCTAAAAATTGTTAGTTGTTAATCTAATAATAAGAAATTACTTATATCAACCACTTTTGATATTAATACCGACAAAATTCTTCATGCATTACTCCAGGAGTGTTTTTCCATTTATTAAAACTTTACTATTTGCGTGAAACTTCTATATTGTCTCATACTAAAGAAATGTACATAAAATTAAGATTTGGTTATCAATTTAAGAATTGAGTCTTTCAGTTGATAACACTGGAAATATTGTGTTGTTCCCCTTTAATTATCTTATGAGAGTTTGATATTGTGGTTTTTTTTTTTTTTTTTTTGCCATATGATTTTCTACATAATATAGGTTGAAAGTTAAAGGAAGTTCCTTGCTTTTTTCCTAAAGAAATGTAGGCCTACTTATTTTCAGGGTTTGTTTTTGTTATCATTTTATAATTAAATCCTTCTGTGGATAATACTGGGAATAACGTGTTGCTCCCCTTTAGTTAACTTTGTGTATTGTATAATTTTTTTTTAATTAAAAAAATAAAAAACAATAATTGAGGACTGTTGTAGGTATTAGGTTTAAATGAACAGAGCGAATGATGCTTCTTTTCTGTATATAACACTTCATGTCCTACCTCGCTAAAATTACATGCTCTATTTCAGGAAACCCTTCACGCCACCGAAATCCAAATAACCTTCCACAGAGACATTCTGTTGTAAGCCCCCCCCCCCCCCTTTCTTGTTTGATTAGACCGACCTAAACTCCCCCCCCCTAAAAATAAACCACTTTCTCTTTCAGGTTATACCCGTAGCACGATGTATATATTTATGTATATTTATATGTGTATTAAGTTTGATTGATAATAGGATTAAACCGCCCCATAACCCCCCCCCCTCTTTTGTTGATTTGATTACCTCCCCACACTCCCCCACACTCCCCCCCAATAAACCTCTTTCTCTTTCAGAACGTACCCGTAAAACTATGTATATTTATATGTATATTAAGTATGAGTGGTAATAGGATAGTTGAAAATGTAAACCTACACCAGCCCTCGTGTGTCGTATGATGAACAAATTAATAGAACAGCGGAGGCCTTAGGGACAACATAAAAGCTCGCTGAGAAAAATTACAAGTCTGAGACATAGAAAAAAAATCTTTAAGTGTGATGCATCTACAATGGAAAAGTTCCAAAGCTGAGAGTGATATTAAAGCTGGTTGATATTAGTAACCTCTTATTATTCGATTAACAACTAAGATTTACTAGGAGTTGTAATTAATATGTTTTAGTAGTCACCAAAATTTTAAACACCTTTTTTTAAAATTAAATTTTCTATGATTTACACTTACGTTTGTTTACTTGTTTTTGCTCGAATATATATTATTATTTTTTCTATTTCTTTTTTTCGTCTAATTTTATAATTACCTGCCTTGAAAAAAAAAAAGTTTGTTGTCTCCCCTAACAAAATAGTTCCATGCGTGAGATATTTTGACTCAAACAGTGACGACAGCAAATTGCTGTGAAGTGTGTTACACCTTAGTGCACTCTCAAGACTAACATTAATATTCTGTGTCAGTGTTTAGTTCCATGTGGGGTGGGATGGGAGCAGGGGCGTAGCGAGGGGGGGCGGGGGGTGCGGACCGCACCGGGTGACACCATTTAGTGGGGTGACACCAAGGCAAAAAATAGTAAAATATATAGAGAAAAACTTGAGGGGGGGTGCAAATCGAAAACTTGAGGGGGGGGGGGGGGGGGGTGCAAATCGAAAGTTTGAGGGGGGGGGGGGGTGTGGAAATCGAAAGTTTGAAAGTTTGTCCCGGGAAGGGTCGCTACGCCTCTGGGGGGTGACACCATTAAGTGCCGCACCGGGTGACACCCGACTTCGCTACGCCACTGAAGATTGTGTCAAAACCGCTCGTTTCTCGCGTGAGAAGTTCTTAGAATACGATATAAAATGAGAATATAATATACAGGTATCAAATTCTGGAGGTTTTTTTTTTTTGTGAAACTGGAAATATTCATAAGCAATGTTTCCTCCAAGGTGACAAAGATCGTGTGATTGCGTGTATTTTGTGTGCGTGGTGTGTTTAAAGTATTGTACAAGGATATATATTTTACAAAATGACTGCGTGGCAGCTAAATACTACGGCGCGGTTGCGTAACTCTCAGTTTAGAGGGAACATTCTTCATAAGTATCACTTCCGTTTACCGGAAATAGTGCTTAAGTTTAATAAAGAAGCTCACGTATGCCATTTAAAACGATAATAAAGAATTTCAACCACTAAAAAGGTACTCAAGTTATCATGTAAGTAAATACCCACACATACAGACACACGCACACACACATACATACATTCTGACGTTTGCGTTTCTGACTTCAAAATCTCAATTTCAAGCTTTCATAAAATTACAATATTTCCAGCTATACTCCGTATATAAGAAAGAAAAAAACACACAAGAGATTTAAATGCAATGCGTTCTTTTATTTTATTTTATTCATATCAGGTGTAAATAATTAAATTTGGGAACCGCTGCCTTAATCCTATCTTGGCCATAACGAGAAAATAATGCGATTGAATATTTTTTATTGTATAACCGACCTTTTCAAGGACGCCTGTATCTAGAGTAGAACACTTCTAAGAGTCACTTTAATCAATGCGGCCAGCAAGACTAAAGCTCGGTCCTCTTTGTGGTGATAGAAATATCCACATCTTCTAAAATAGCGGATAGTTTGATTAACCGGAAGTAAACCAATACAGGAAGTTACACAGTTAACTACAGTGACGTACCTATCGTGTAAATGGGATTACAGGTTGAAATAACGAACTCTTTAGCCTTTGAAGTTTGCTAGACGTGTTCGCGTGATTAAAGAGAGCGACCTTCACTAGTTTAGAAAAATGGAATCTACATCAGATAGATGTTCGTTCAAATAGATCTACACTCGCTGGCTGTCCGGTTATATCCGGAGATTTACCTTGTATGTCGGGCATAGCTTCTTCCTTTTGTTCCTTTCTGGACATCACCTTTGTATTTCCGGTCTGATATCACCTTGTGTCTACAGGTGTGTCAAGCATGGAAGCGGCGTACCTGGTCTTTCAATCAGTCAGTCAACAATAACTGGACTTAGGTACAAGACGTAAGAAAATGTGGGGGTAATGGAATTTTTTTCCTTATATATATATATATATATATATATATATATATATATATATATATATATATATATATATATATATATATATATATATATATATATATATATATCTCAGCTTTTGATCAGATTGTTGCAATGCGGGCATTTACTCGTATCAGGATGGGAAGTTTTTGTATGTGTTTTACACTCGCTGGCAGTACTGAAACTGTGAAAGCAATAACCGCAGCTCTTGTTCAAGTTTTCATTAAAGAGTAAACAAGCCATTTTATTTATTTATAATACTAATTTTTCTATATCAAATACTAACACAAACATCAGATTCATTATATATAGGCCTACATACAATGATCAAGTTATCATTTAGATGGTACAAACACAAAAAGCTACTTGGATGGACTATTAAATTTTTTTTGGCCTGTTATAACTTCTTGGTCCACTGCTGACACATTCCTGTATAAGATGTCAAGATGTATGATAAGACATTTTCATGTCTTTAAAAAATTTAAAATTCGTGTATCAAACTGAATTTTTTTTTTCCATTGCATTATTACGTACAACTGATAAATTATTTTGAAAGACAAAATGTTGCATTTCCCAGCCACATTATATCTTGTCAAACATTGCTGAAAAATGCCATGTAATAACAGTTTACCATAAGGTCCTAAGACAAATCCCCTGTTGACTTAGCAAAGAAAGGGGGAAGACAAGCAATTAACCACATGGAAATCAGTGCACTAATTGGGTATGTACACAATGTAAGGTTTCTGCACAAATGCATTTATGTTAACATATTTGCTAATTCTGACCATTAAAAAATGTTTACTCAATGTGTGTATACAATTACAGACTAAGCCCCTGATTAAAAAAAAATGAAACATTGGAAAATCTAATCAAAATAAGAAACCAGGATTCATTTTACACACAACTTACAGGATGTTTAAATATATTTACACAGTGATGACAAGTATGTAAAATGTGATTTCTTTTTTTAAAAAAATGGGGTGGTTGAACAATTTAGTTCAAAGTAACAAAACAAAGTCCTTACATACGTCAACAGTCAAACATTCAGTCAAAAATAGTCTGGATTGGTTTTTTTATGGAAATTGAGTGTTAATTACAAAAATAATGTTGCTTGTTAATGAGAGGCACATTGTACTTTTTGACCTCCTTGATGCTCGTCATCTGAATCATACGCTTCAAGATGATTTGAACTGTACCGACTCTGATCCTGAGTAGGGTCAAAATCTTGTAGAGCACATTCTTCAGCCCCATCTGGTACAATCACCTCCTGTCTTGGCGGTAGAACTTTCTCTAGAGTTTCATTAAAGAGTAAAGAGATTTGATAAGATCAGACGACTACACTCCAACAGATTGTGAAAGTAATCTTCTTGCTGTTAATATTATCGAAGTGTCTACTCGGAATAAGATTTTTCGGCAAAAGATAGTTCTGCGCATGCGCAGTGACCTATGGCTAGGGTTAGGGCTAGAATGAGGGTTAGGGGTAGGATTAGGGATAGGGTTAGGGATAGGATTAGGGCTAGGGTTAGGGATAGGATTAGGGCTAGGGTTAGGGATAGGATTAGGATTAGGGCTAGGGTTAGGGTTAGGGATAGGATTAGGGATAGGGTTAAGGATAGAAAAAAGTTCCATGTGCGAGATATTTTCACACAATCAAAAGACGAGAGCAAACCGCTGTGAACTGTGTTACACCATGGTGGAGACTATTTTTTGTATCGTGTTTAGATTTGGGAGGTTTTTAGTGTGGGATAATTTAAATTGAGAGCATGTAGTGTGGGAGAATTTAGTGTGGGAGAATTTAGTGTGGGAGAATTTAGTGTGGGAGAATTTAGTGTGGGAGAATTTAGTGTGAGTGAATTCAGTGTGCGAGAATTTAGTGTGAGAGAATTTTGTGTGGGAGAATTTATTGTGAGAGAATTTAGTGTGTGAGAATTTAGTGTGGGAGAATTTAGTGTGAGCGAATTCAGTGTGCGAGAATTTAGTGTGAGAGAATTTAGTGTGGGAGAATTTAGTGTGGGATAATTTATTGTGGGAGTGTATGGGTGGTCGAAATGAGATGTACACATTTTTTTGTGAAGCGCATTTCGTTCTATTAGAGAATATAGACCAGTTTTGTCACTTGTATTCGTTGACTGGTAATTTTTTGTTAAATGTGTTGACCTATAATTTTTGATGTCTTATGAACTTAGGTGACCTAAACTTAACTTTCTTAACTTATGATATTCAGGTAATATAATTTTTAATTTGGTGACTTAAGATATTCAGGTGACTTCATCTTAAATTTGGTGACGTATGATATTCAGGTGACTTCATTGTAGATTTGGTTACTTGTTGTTTTAGTACTGCTGACTTTATTTCGATAATATTCACATCTATCATTTGGTGTCATTCTATTGGATTGTATCACCCCCCTCCCCTATACCCCCTCCCCCCACCCTTGAATGGGTATTTTGACTCTACTTATTCCCATTTTCATTCCAGCTACCATTGACAATCAAGTCACTGAATAAACTGTAAAAAAAACTGTTGATATCAATCTAGCTTATTGGTAGAACCAAAAAAAAAAAACACAGCAGGATATATTTTTTTATTGGCCTGCATAGCTGATAGTGCTTATTGCGTCTTTTTGTGAGGAAATAAGCAAAATGTTATTTTACCTTCAGTCAATAAGAGGGGAAAGGGCATATTGCTTATTTCATCTACTCGCAAATGAAATAGGCACTATCTGCTTAACATAACCGGAACTGTATTCGTTAACGCGGAGTTGCTTATTTCCTCTACACCAGTGGTTCTTAACCTTTTTGGAGGTACCGAACCCCTCCAGTTTCATATGCACATTCACCGAAACATTCTAAATAGTTATATCGTCCGCACTGGCAAAATCCGATCGTGAATCATATGAATCGGGTGAGTGCCTTGACATATACTGAACCCATGAGACTCACTCATCGAAACCCTGGCGTTCGATCGAACATCAATTAAGAACCACCACTCTACTGTAAAATGCACTAAATACCATTAGCGTAATAAAACAGGAACTGTATTAGTGAACGCGGAGTTGCTTATTTCCTCTACTGTTAGACGCAATAAGCACTACGAGCAGGAACTATACTAACGATCACGTGATGAATATCCAGCTACAAAACTCACAAGAACGTTGACGATATAAACAGGACATAAAAATAACGCAGTGTTGTTCCATCACAAAATCTACCGGAGACAAAAGGGTTAAGTTTGTTCGCTAGAAGAACCTTAACCCTACACGGACCGCCACAAAAGAGGCGATGCTATCAATAAGGACAGTCCCGTGTCTCGCAACGTTAACCCTTTAATATCGCGGCACCCCTGGGGTTTGATTTGTGGTCATAGGAAGGGCAAATGTGTACATTGATTCTATTATGATATCTGGTAAAAAAACACAGGTGCATGGGTTGTAGAAATCTGATAAATCAATGGATATAGGCCTACTAGTTACAAGAGTTAGGGGACGTAATAAACTTTAGTGGTAAATTAAAAAACTCGAACTCTAATCCCGGTAAAACGTCCCTGAGTCCACCCGGCTCTAATGAATACCTGACTCATGTTATGGAAAGTAAAGGCGGCTCGGCACAGAGGTTGAACACACTATCCCTTTCTATGCCGAGGTCACTAAAACAGGTGAACTCTACTTCACCTGAGCCACTACCGCCAGTGTCCCGAAAGAGTACGTTAGTAAACCGGGAAGGTTTTTGGAGGGTGTAATTCTAGTAGTAAATATGAAAGCTTTTATTAGACGCTATAATACTAGCAATAAATAAAAAAGCTTTAATTAGACGCTATAATACTAGCAATAAATATTATGAGGGTTTTAATTAGACGCTAGCACTAAATAATAAGAAAGCTTTTATTAGAAGCTATAATACTAGCAATAAACAAGAAAGCTTTTATTAGAAGCTATAATACTAGCAATAAATAAGAAAGCTTTAATTAGACGCTATAACACTAGCAATAAATAATAAGAAAGCTTTTATTAGAAGCTATAATACTAGCAATAAATAAGAAACCTTTAATTAGACGCTATAATACTAGCAATAAATATAATAAAAGCTTTTACTAGACGCTATAATACTAGCAATACATAAGACCGTTTTTAATTAGACGCTATAATACTAGCAATACATAAGAACGTTTTTATTAGACGCTATAATACTAGCAATAAATATAATGAAAGCTTTTACTAGACGCTATAATACTAGCAATAAATAAGATAGTTTTTATATAGTTTATATATATATATATATAATTCTCTATATCGCCCAACCATGCGGGCCTATATATAATTCTCTAGGTCGCCCAACCATGCGGGCCTATATATAATTCTCTAGGTCGCCCAACCATGCGGGCCTATATATAATTCTCTAGGTCGCCCAACCATGCGGGCCTATATATAATTCTCTAGGTCGCCCAACCATGCGGGCCTATATATAATTCTCTAGGTCGCCCAACCATGCGGGACACCACCACATACTCACACCGACTCTCTAACCTCCCGCCCCCTCCCTCACTCTCCAGGCACGCGCAACAATGTGTACCCACCCACCCCATTAGAACAATGTGTCTTTCAGGAAGTCTTCACCCGTCACTAAATAGCGGAGTATGCTACGTCAAGGGTCGGCTCGTTTCCTATAAAATACATTGTACATATATGTATATACAATTTTAAATAAATAGCTTTAAATGTATGAAATAATCTCATTTGTTTCTGTGTTGAAAGGGTCTACTATAAACGTCAGAGTGCTTGAATTTGTTTTAGAATTGCTCAAATCTCTCAGTGAAAACACCCTTCATGCTGTTTATAGTAATACTGAAGTGATTCATGTTAATAGTAGCATTGGTTTCATCATGATATTTTTTTTCTTCAGATTTTTTTTGTAATTAAGTAATTTACCGCTCTCCATGTCTTTAACAAAAAAAAAATGGTTTTTTTTTCGAAACAAACTGCTTCTTCAAGCAATGCATGGGCTGGGTTTTCCTTTTAGTTTTACATTTAGCTCGTTAAGTTTCTTTATGATCTGCATGAAGTTGAATGTTGCAATTTGGGATAGACAAGTTAATAGGAAGTACATTGAAATATGGCGCAACTAAATATTCTAATAGAATATCGAGTGTTTATTGTTTATGTTTATTATTTTATGGTTCATTACCCAGTGTTGCAGAAAATATTTTTATGAGTTTTAAAAATAAAATAAAATAATTGTAATATTTGAGCGTAAAGCTGAAGAGCCGCAGGTAGCCGACCCCTGATCAATTAGCTCCACGCAAATAATAAATATCTTAAATAAATCAAAAAACCCTGAAACCATGAAGTAATGCCTGAAGAGTTTTCTCGGAATTAATACTAAAGTTGGTTGACATAAGTAACTTTTAATTATTCGATTAACAACTAACAATTTCTCGGAATAGTAATTAACATTTTCTTATTAATCACCAAAGGTTTTAAATACTTTTTTTGTATTTTAATTTTCTATAATTCATACTAATGTTTGTTTACTAGTTTTTGCTTAAAAATATATTAATATTTTTTTCAATTCCTTATTATCATTTAATTTTATAATTACCTCCCTTGAAAGAAACTTAATATATGTTTTCTCCCTTAACAAAAAAGTTCCACGCGCGGGATATTTTGACTCAAACAAAAGACGAGAGCAAACTGCTGTGAACTGTGTTACACCATGGTGCACTCTCGTGACTAATACTAATATTCTGTGCCAGCGTTAATTCCATGTGGGGGGGGGGGGAGTGTGATGGAATCTAGTAAGGGGGAATTGAATGTTTGTGCGATTTTGGTAGAGACTATTTTTGTATCGAGTTTAGATTTGGGAGATTTTTAGTGTGGGAGAGTTTAGTGTGGTAAAATTTAGTGTGGGAGAATTTATTGTGCGAGAATTTAGTGTGTGTGTATTTAGCGTGGGGGAATTTAGTGTGGGAGAATTGAGTGTGGGAGAATTTAGTGTGGGAATTTTTTTGTGGGGGAGTTTAGAGTGTGAGAATTGAGTGCGGGACACTTTAGTGTGGGAGAATTAGGTGTGGGAGAAATGAGTATATTGTGTTGTAGTGTAGACAAAGGAAATTATTTGAGTATTTGTGTGTATATAAATAAATCTACGTGTGATTGGGTTTACTGTGGGTAAGTTGAGTGGGGGTGTTTGGATTAGTGGGGGTGGGGGAGTTGTCCTTTTGGGTGTGGTTTAATCGACCTCCGGATCATGTGACAATGTGACGGATTGCGTCATTTGTATAACGGTGCTTTATTTATTTCTTCATCTAAGACTAAATAGTAGAGAAAAAGCATGTCAAATACCCTATATATTAACGAGCTTTCACAAGCGTAAATTACAAAAGTAAGAGTACACTTTTTAAGCTATAAGTAGTATAGTAGGTCCCCTTTGGGTATTATTGCGGAGACATGCTATATAGTAAAATACTGCGGAGCTGCGGAGCCATGTTTATATAGTAAAATACTGCGGAGACAAGCTATATAGTAAAATACTGTGTAGACAAGCTATATAGTAAAATACTGCGGAGACAAGCTATATAGTAAAATACTGCGGAGACAAGGTATATAGTAAAATACTGCGGAGACAAGCTATATAGTAAAATACTGCGGAGACAAGCTATATAGTAAAATACTGCGGAGACAAGCTATATAGTAAAATACTGCGGAGACAAGCTATATAGTAAAATACTGCGGAGACAAGCTATATAGTAAAATACTGCGGAGACAAGCTATATAGTAAAATACTGCGGAGACAAGCTATATAGTAAAATACTGCGGAGACAAGCTATATAGTAAAATACTGCGGAGACAAGCTATATAGTAAAATACTGCGGAGACAAGCTATATAGTAAAATACTGCGGAGACAAGCTATATAGTAAAATACTGCGGAGACAAGCTATATAGTAAAATACTGCGGAGACAAGCTATATAGTAAAATACTGCGGAGACAAGCTATATAGTAAAATACTGCGGAGACAAGCTATATAGTAAAATACTCCAGCTGGTGGAGGTCATGACCTCCACCTCCAATTGTCTTCCGTGACGCTCCTTTACAGCCGCTGGGGGTGGGGGTGGTGGGGGGGGGGGTGGTGTTGGTAGGGGGTGGGGGTGGGGGGTGTTGGTAGGGGTGGGGAGGAGAGACAGGTGGCTCCCGCCTCCCTTTGTGTACCGCGACGCACAAACTCGATCGATTAAAAAAAATATGTTTAAATAGTCAATGAAAATAATGTATTTAACAAGGCTTGACTTTATTCATTATTTCTCATGCAGTTGATTTATAAATAGCCGTTATTACCAGTCTGTTTTTTTTTTGTCCTCTGTTGCCTAGTCGTGTTAATTAAGTTTAGAGTGATTGCTTTATTTGTTGTGGTTATCTTGGCTTGGCTTGTCTGCTTCGTAGAGTTGTTATATTTTGATTCGAAAAAATCTGTTTTAAGATTTATTTATTTATTTATTTATTTATTTTTTTTGGTGGTCGGCGTGTTCTTTCTGCTTGAGGGAACAGAATGTTGACTTGTCCACTCATTAATGAAGACATTATATAATTAGCGTCTTTAGAATAATTAGACAATAGTCTGCACTATTGCTGTAAGGTCGTGTTAGGTTAGTTTCTTGCCCATTTCAGGATTATCTTTTTTAAAGTGAAGGTAAAGTTAGACCACTAATCCGAAAGTCTAGAGTTCAAATCCTGTTTCAAGTTAGTAGCCCTGAGTTCACACAGCTCTGATGTGTCCCAATTCACGTTAGGAAAAGTAAAGGCGGCTGGGTATAGTGCTTACCACACTACCCCTTCATATACCACTTGGTCTAAAGAGGAAACTTTACTTTTTTAAAGAATATTTCTTTCATTTTTATCTTTTTTATTTTTTATTTTTTATTTTATTTATTTATTTTAATTTATTTTTTTTGTAATAGTTATACAACAGCCAACAGAACAAATATAATTATTTAATAAAGACATCCTTCTATATCAAATGCTCTCCCTTTAAAAAGTATGTAACGACTTTTAAAGTAATGACAAAATGGTGGGTTGACGTGTTGGTAATCCGATAAAATATTCAAAGCACACGCACGTCATTCACTTTATTGATTTTTAAGGAAAAAACAAAGGCCCTAAAACTCTACCCTTTTGTATTCCGTGAGAAAAAAACTATTGTGCGCAACCGTGGCGTGTCAGTATAGGACAATAGCTATACCCCAACGCGCATGGATGGTTAGATAATAAGAGAGGCATCTTTTACGCGGAGCGAGCCGTGAATTGAAAGAAATTAGATTTTTGATTTTATGTATCAAGCAGGTGATGAGTTATGTTTTCTTTGTAAACCAAGGATGTTAGTAGAGTTCAATGACCTCCACATCTGCGTGACCCACGCCTGCATAATTAGACCACGCGTTCATAAAGTATAAATTCAGACGAAATTTTACTTTAAACACTACTGCTCACGTCCACCGAACCAGCTACCCTCATACGGACCGCATACCTTGTGATACCGAGCTCACTCCATCTTAGACATTCAAATTATCATGCACTAAGGTAAGGTTGATATTTTTATTTTTTATTTTTTTAAATTTTTATTTTTATTTTTATTTTAAGGGAGTTAACTCAGCGAATATAAAGATACGCTTATTCCCTTTGATTAAATCCTATTATACACCCGACCCTCCCACTAACAAAGATAGGTTTATACCTTTTAATTAAATCTTATTTATTTTCTGGTAGGCAAATATATTCGCTTTAATTTGTAATTTACACCCAACCCACCCACTAGATTACTAATGAAGATACGGTTATACCCTTTAATTAAATCTTATTTATCTTTTAAATGAGTAGTCAAATGTATCCACTTTACTGCTGACCCCTAAGTCACGAGTTCGAATCCGGACTCAAGTTAGTAGGCCGTCCCTGAGTCCACCCAACTCTGATGAATACTTGACTCGCGTTAGGGAAAGTAAATAGTGCTGACCACACTATCTCGTCATATACTGAGGTCACAGAAACAAGTTAACTCTACTTCACTTGTCCTATATACCAACAGCTTTGAAAAGGGAACTTTATTTTTACCCCTTAACTAAATCTCATTTATTTTTTAAATAAGTAGTCACATGTATTCGTTTTAATTTTTATTATACAGTCAACACTAACCACTGAACAAACCATTGAACTAGCCAAAAGCCCAACCCACCCATATCCAGCCGAACCAACCACATACAGCGACCCTGCTAAGGACCGATCTCAAGCCGCTTAGACATTAACATTAAAAAGTAAGTTCAATACTGTTTATTTTATTTTATTTATTTTAATTTATATATATATATATATATATATATATATATATATATATATATATATATATATATATATATATATTAATGGAATTAACCCCGTTAATATAAAAATACGCTTATACCCTTTAATTAAATCTTTTTTTTTTTTAAATAAGTTGTCAAATATATTTACTTTAATTTTATTTACGATTATTATTTTTATTTTTTTATTTTTTATTTTTTTATTTTTTGTTATTTATTTATTTATTGTTCTTTATTTTTAGACTGAGATGCAAACCACCCATCCAGCCAGTCACTCAACCATGACCCGATACACGTGCGATACTTGTGATCGTGTATTCAACCGTAGAAAAAAATTGACACGACATAAAGATACTGCTCACGGCCGAGGAAGACATCAATGCACAGAATGTCTGAAAATATACACTAGAATAGATAGTTTAAGGAGACACTATAAGTTAGCTCACAGCAACCAAAGTACACCAACCGACACCCCATCAGCATCCGACAGACAAACTGAACAACCTGCATTAACATCCGACAGACAAACTGAAGAACCTGTATTAGCAAACGACACACAAACAGACAACCTACCTATACAATTAAACAGACTAAGGTCCTATGACGAAACAACAAACAAACGCCTAAAGATACCTCACAACGACAGTAACGTTAATTTAGACACCGACGCTATACTTGTAGATGCCCTAAGGGGAGATGTGGTAGACCTACATTTACTGGCAGTGAACGACTTAGAGTTAACGTTAGACGAAATTGACACCATTTACAACTTAAACAAAGAATTACAAAACATATACATTGACAATTGGCACGCCATACAGACACATGCAACTACAGGCAAACATTTATCCAGATTCAATTTTTTTCACAACCCACTAGACACTACTCCAATAGACTGGAATACAAAACTCGTAGATACCATATTTAACACACAAACTAAACTAAACGCTTCAAAATTAACTATAATCATCACACCATTTTAAAACAAAAAGAAACAGGGTAATATAGGTTCTTTCACTCGAGTAACCACAATGCATGCGTCTTAGAGCTTCCTAAATTAATTAACAATAGAGTAGATTTTAAAGATTTTTTAGAACACTTAAACACAGCAGACATTCTAAACTACGCACAACACAATAGACCGAATACAAAATACGCCGTTGAGATCATTCCAGCCACCACATTCTATCTCTATCACCTCAATGAATTTCCCATAGGATGACCTCTCACAAACATTCCGATTTTATTAATCCAAAAACCACAACACACTAGACTAATAGTCATTTATACTAGTCCTCACGATAAAGGAACCGTGTGATGTAACAAATACAGGTTTCAGGGCATTCAACACAGGGATTTATACATACACGCAATACAGAAACGCACTTTCTTACATTTATATTAAAAGACAAGTACAGTCAGACAATGTGACAACATCTCCCCTAAACATATAATACTTTGACATTTATAAATTTAACCATGACTTTAACGACACCTTATACTAATGTAGATATATAAATAACACATATTTATGACTATATGTTGATGGGGTTGTTTTTTAATAAATAAAACTTTAATATATATTTTAAATCGCCTTTTGTGATTAATTGTGTTTATTAATTTTGCATGAAGTATAACTTGTATTTAGTATAGATGTATACGTGTTTAATATTTAATGCCTGGAACACAGGGGAAAAAAACAGATTTACATCCCCGCAACATCCGACATAAGGGTGGTGATGGGTACGGGGAGGGCGGAAGAGAAGAAAAAAAAAACACCATAAAATGTTTAACGCTACAAATGTTTGGCTTTATTCAACGGGTTAAGAGTAGAAATGTGATATAATTTTATGTATGTCTTAATTGTAACAGTCACCATAACAAATGATTACAATTTATGATTTTTTTGTGCAAGAAATGCTCCCAGTGTGATTGCACCAAGTCCTGTCACAGACCATTTAATTAATGTTTTAAAAGATGGCCAATCTCTCTGACTTTCATTGCGTGAATAAAACTCAACCAGACCTTGCTGTAGAAGATAAAAAAGAGAGACTCAATTTCTTAATTTCCCTATCTTGAAGATAGGTAATCAGTACACTTTATAGTCATGTGGAAAGGGGTTGATAAAAGATGATAGAGATAAAATTATAGCTGTAGCATACATGACAAGTATCCTAAAAGCAATATGTATTCTAATGAAAACACAGCTCATAAATGTGAATTAATCAATATTCTGTTGTTCAAATGTATCAGTTAAAACAAGTCAATATACTGATTTAGATTTTTCTTAACATGTGATATAAATTTGATATTATGATGTAGGCATATGGAAACTATTCTTACCCATTTATTATTAGACGTCAGCCATTCTTGTAAGTTAGTGTCGATATATGAAGTAACCCATTCAACAACATTATCCACCAAATGGGTTTTATTATGTACGAAACTATATACCACAAAACATCCAGCAAAGCCTAAAAGCGCCACAATCCTGCCCCAGTTAACACCATCAGAGAAGGTTTCATCAACTATTGTTTTAAACGTATCATAAGCTTTGTTATCAGTAATATTAAGCTGTTCAATCAACTCATTGAATCTATTTCTAAATCGTTCCTCAAATTCATCACCAAGTAACACTACTTTATCGGCCATCATTTTCCCACTGAAAGCCTTTCTTTGCTACTCGGTGTTTGATATAATCCACTACTATTGAACGAGTATTATAAGATTCCATGTTTTCAGACAATTCACTTGAACTTAACACATCTTTTTTTTTTAAAAAAAAAACATCTCAAACTTTAAATGAGATTCATTTATATTACACAAAAAACTGCCTAATTCAGCAAACAAAAAAGTGAAGACCTTTTGTCATTCGTATCAACTAAAGCGCCAACCAATCTTACGGACACCTGCATAATCGATCAAATTATAGAAAGAACGTGGTTTGCATCGCGATATTTAAAAACATGGCGATGTTTACCTATGCTTACAGACCTCAACCCAAAAAAAGGCAATGAAACTAGAAGGAAGAGGAATATATATCTTAGTCTTGCAGCAGATTACCTGACCATGTTCGCTTTAGTATTACAGTTTTCATTAAACTTCTTTTTGACTTGAACTTCATTACGTCTAATTCCAATTTTTATTTTTATCACTCAATGTATTTTGTTTTTCTATATCTTACATTGTCATCTTAATTTTTGATCACCTTAGTAAAAATTTGCTTAAGATTATAAACTTCAAGCTTTAAAAAAAAACAACGTTAGAGTACGTCGTGTCAAATGACACACCGTTTAAAATGTCTACATTTAAATTTCATCAAAATAATGACGTAAAAACTAAATATGATATGACGTTAGCATACATATCATTCAATCAAATCACTCTAAAGTACAAATCAATAATTTTGATTGATTAAGGGGCTGGGTGAGTTGCATGAATATAATAAAAAACTGCAAACCACACGCCGACTAAATTAACAACATTCAAACATCATTCAAACTAGTCTACACATGCATAGCACGATATCCACACACCTTACGAACCACTCACTGATGTAAAACATCTGGGAATAGATTCCGATAAGACAGAATTTACGCCACACTGAGCATGAAAATTAACAAAGTATAACACCTATTCTCAACAGTAAAATTTAGCGATCATACAGTAGTTCTGACAACTTTAAACAACGAACAAACACAAAGCAAACAAAAACATAACACATACTGGAAACTCAATAATTCACTATTACTAGACGAGCGCTACATCAAAACTATAAAAGACATAATACAATTTTACACACAGTCATCACCATAATCAAACAAAATCCAACATTGGGACGATTTTAAATAAGACTTTAAGCGGATATCAATTCAATATGCTTGTAGCATTAATAGCGTTAGGGCCCACATAGAAACTAAACTAGAAAAAAAAAAACAACTAAGTATGCTCAATTAAGGGAAAAAAACAATAACAAAGAACAAATAGACTCAAAAGATACAGAACTTTCGAAAATACAAGAATATTAATATAGAGGGACACAAATCAGAATCAAAATAGAGCAGATAGGCTCGGAAAACCGAACACACCACACTCTCATACTGGAATAAAGCATACAAAGATCAAAACGAATCAAACTAATAATGGACGAAAACAAACAAGAAACGACTGACCCTACTATTTAGTCTTAGACGACGAATTAAATAAAGCAAAGTATACAAATGACGCAATCCGTCACATTGTCACATGACCCGGGGGTCGATTAAACCACACCCAAAAGGACAACCCCCCACCCCCACTAATCTAAACACCCTCACTAAACTTACTCACAGCAAACCCAATCACATCCACCATAGATTTATTTATATACACACAAACATTCAAATAATTTCCTTTACCTACACTACAACATCACATAATCATCTCCCACACTAAATTCCCCACACTAAATTCTCCCACACTAAATTCTCTCACACTAAATTCCCACACACTAAATTTTCCCGCAATAAATTCTCCCACACTAAATTACCCCACACTAAATTCCCACACACTAAATTCTCCCTCACTAAATTCTCTCACACTAAATTCTCTCACACTAAATTCTCGCACACTAAATTCTCTCACACTAAATTCTCGCACACTAAATCCTCCCACACTAAATTTTCCCACACTAAATTCTCCCACATTAAATTCTTCCACACTAAATCATCTCACACTAAATTCTCTCGCACTAAAATCACCCGCACTAAATTTTCCAGCACTAAATTCTCCCACAATGAATTCTTTCACACTAAATTCCGACAAACTAAATTCTCCACTAAATTCTCCCGCACAAAATTCTCGAACAGTGAATATCCCACACTAAATTATCCTACACTAAATTCTTCCACACTAAATTATCTCACACTAAATTATCTCACACTAAATTCTCCCACACTGAATTCTCCCACACTAAATCCTTCGACATTAAATTCTCCCGCACTAAATTCTCCCACATTAAATTTTCTCATACTAAATTCTCCCACTCTAAATTCTCGCAAACTAAACTCTCCCACACCAAAAATCTCCCAAATTTAAACACGATACAAAAATAGTCTCCACCAAAATCGCCCAAACATCCAACTCCCCCTTACTTGATCCCCCCCCCCCCCCAGAATATTGGGTTAGTCCCGAGAGTACACCAAGGTGTAACACAGTTCACAGCGGTTTTCTGTCGTCTTTTGTTTGAGTCAAAATATCTCGCGCGTGGAGCTTTTTGTTAGGGGAGAAAACAAACATTGAGTTCTTTTAAAGGGAGGTAATTATAAAAAAAATTAAACAATAAAACAAAATGGAAAAATTATATATATTATTAAGCAAAAACAAGTAAGCAAACGTTTGTATAAATTATAGAAAATTAAATTACAAAAAAATGTATCTAAACTCTTTGGTGATTAATAATAAAATGTTAATTACCACTCTTAGTAATTGTTAGTTGTTAATTGAATAATCAGAAGTTACTTATATCAACAGCTTTTATATAGAAACCAAAAATGTTCTTCATTGTCACTAGCTAGGAGTTATGACTGTGATTTTTTTAATTAGCGTATCTATCGCTTCTCGGCCTTTAGGCTAAGATCAAAGTGTAGTATCTGTTATGGATCTACACGGATCTTAGCCATTTGGTTGGTCAGCCCTTTTTAGGGCTGGCTGCCGGGGCCGAGAGGCGGTCAAATCTACTACTCTAACTCACGCAAATCTCGCCAACGACCGCTGTGGGGTTGCTCCCACACATCCCTCGAACGCACACGCTCTCGAGATGAGTCACCCAGTACTTGTATTGGGTGGCTTCAAATGTACGAGTGGCTAACTTTTCAATCTTATATTTTTCAGCCTGACGACACCCATCTAGGAGAAATCTTAGGTGGGAGGTCTGTCTATCGCCAACAAATCGAACTCATCTACTACGTCTAACGCAACTACCTCGCTCAAGAAATCGAACTCATCTACTACGTCAAACGCATCTACCTCTCTCCCAACAAACTCACTAACACTCTGACGACACCCACCTAGGAGAAATCTTAGGTGGGAAGCTTCCGTCAAAACACTAGCAAATCAACTAACCATCTCTCAAGATCATCTACTCAAAATAAACAATCGCCAACAGCTCTACCTCGCACTCATCATCACTCCACCAAGCTCAAAACCATCGACTCAGCAACATCAGCAAACTTCACTCTTCAACGTCACCTCGCCCAACTCAATTACTCGACTACGTCACAACGTTACTCCTCCTCAATCCACAATGAACAATACTTCAAAACAACTCACCTCGAAAGAACCCACCCAACTCATCTCCCCAAGCTTCAATTCATCGAACAACTCTACCACCATGCGCATCATGCCTCACCTCAACGCAAGTTCTACACCATTCGACCAACTTCACCAGCAACGACAAGACACCAAACCCACTCTCACCAAGTACAACTACCAACAAAGAATAAACCATTATCAAACCAAGAGCGTATCAAGCACAAGAAGAAAGGCCAAAAAACAGAGAAGCGATCATGTTTGTACTGTCCTGTACTTTATGTCATAGCAAACCGGAAACAAAATCAAGAAAGAAACAAATGGAACCAAGAAATCGGAACAAAGAAACATGGAACAAAGAAACCAGAAGGAATATTAAGACATTGTAAATCTTTTTAATGTTATACTATGTATCACATTGTAATTTTTTAACATGCAACCTATCCACTTGTGGAAGGAACAATATTAAACGCCAAACGGCACAAAAAAAAAAAAAAAAAAGTATCTATTGCGTATCAAACAAACTCACTACCACTCTGACGACACCCACCTAGGACAGGGGTCGGCAACCTGCGGCTCGCGAGCCGCATGCGGCTCTTTTGATGTCAAGATGCGGCTCTCCGGCTCCTTGCACAAATACTAATAATCTTAATAAAAAAATAATATTTTTCAAATAAAAAAATGTTAGTGGCTCTTTAAAACCAGGGAAATTTTGAAAATTGTAACTTTTGGCTCTTCCGCTTCAAAAGGTTGCCGACCCCTGACCTAGGAGAAATCTTAGGTGGGAGGCTTACGTCAAACACAAGCAAATCAACCAACTGCCTCTCAAAGACCAACTAATCAATTTACCTAACACTCGACACAGCGCTCATCTCGCTACCCTCTCCAAGCTCCACTCCATCGAACAATACTACCATCTAGACAACACACCAAGCTCGACGCCTCATCAACGCATCGATCAACGCCTCAACCACGGAACATCCCTCACTAACACTCCCAAAATACAACTACCAACCAAGAAGAAACCACTAACCAACCAAGATTGTATCACGTGCAAGAACAAAGGCCAAAGGACGATAAGCGATCATGTTTTGTTTGTCATGTACTTTATGTTATTTCAAAGGAAACCAAGAAAACCGGAAGTGAAAACAAGTAAATCAAGGAAACAGGAAAATATGGAAAGAAACCAGAAGTGAATCAAGAAACACAAGGAAAATAACACAAGCAAGAATTAAATTCTTTTAAATATGTATAATATTCCATGTATGTATATAACTATGCAACCTTCTCTTACTGCCTCCCTGCGCGAACAGGGTAGACAGTAAGTAAGGAATTTTATTAAACAAAGAAAAAAAAAAAAAAGTGGTCTAGAAGTAGAACGCACGCTTGACGCGCTGGAAGTCCCGGTTTCGAAACCCGGGCTTTACAGCGAAATATTCGACATGTTCATTCAGCTCTATAAATAGCTATGTTTATTGGCCGAAAGCTTTCACCGGTGGTAAACCATTGACAAAAATAAAAAAAAACACCAGCTATGTTTTCCATAATTCCTTTCTTATCTTTTGCTAAAATCTATTTTACATTGATATATTTCCTACTGAAACTAGAGTAACGTTTTTTTTTTCTTTCTAGAAATTTTTCTATCCTTCATTTTTTTAAAGAATTTGAACTCAACTTTCCAGCTGGCGATACTTTTATTTGTCCATTTCACTCAGTCAGTGAAACGTCGAATTGTCTATTTTTCGGGCAGCGTAGATTTCGTCCATTCTTCGACCTCTTGAGCGGTCATTTACGACCTGATCTAATCAAACGATTAGTCTAAAAATGCCAACCAATCAGCAACAATTCCAGACACTAATAACGCTTAAATTATGTTGTTAGCTCAGGAACTGGTCATTAGCTCAGGGTAGACACAAGTCGTGAGTGGGGAGGGGGGGGGGGGAGAGCTGCTACCTACCGTTAACCAAATATGTTAGGGTCAGCCGAACCTAGTTTGTTGTGAACGGATATCGAATAATCGATCTATACACGATGCAGATCAGTTGTGATTTGTATAAGCTTACATAGGTAAACAATATCAGTAAAAATATACTTTCCTGATATGCTGCACTCACGCACACATTTTTTTAGATTGATCTTGTTGTTTCTTTCATGTATCTCACGGTTAGGTGTAGGGTTGGGGGGGAATGGCCACCTTAGCACGCCCACCGCCATTTCCCCTCCTGATGAAATAGATAACAACATTTATAAAGAAAATATATACATTAACGATTTTACAATAACGGAAATTTTGAGTGCACCCTTCCTTGAGAAACAAAAATGTCTGAAAGAAATCCTCCTTGCTCCAAATCGGGGTGAACGTTTACCGTAATATTTTTTTTTTTTTACAAACAGGCAAAATACTTAAAATGTCAAAGTTTAAAAAAAAAAACCTACTCAAGTTTCTCTTCTAAAACTGATCTGTATAGCTCTGATTATGAAATAAAACAAACCAATTGAATTTTAAAAAAAAACGGACATGCCACCAATACGATATAAAAGAATGATTTGAGATTTGAACAAGCAAGGCATAAATAGAAATGCTATGATATGCAGGTATATTGATTTGGTGTGGACGAAAACACACTCGCCGGTCATGAAGATTAAATATTAGTGAACATTGATTGGCTGCAGGAAATATTTTTTTTTGTACGAGCGAAATTTCTTTCGGTACCTTATAAATTCCGTTACGTGACGTCAGACAACTCAACCGCAAGGATATCACGTGATTCCGTGCACGCGAGCCTCGTGTGAGAAACGTCATCATATTGCGTGACACGTCATCATTTTGTGTGACACGTCATCATATTGTGTGACACGTCATCACTCAGATGACCTAGGCCACCACGCGACAAAAAACTGGTCAAAAACTTGTTGACTTTGAATGAAGAGCTTTACCAACGACTGACGGCCATCTTGACGCATGCGCGAACGGGAGTGAAGTGTATGGTTCGCGACGAGAATTGTCTAATGTCGAGTAACTAGTCAATTAGGTAGATTAGGCTTCGTCAGACATCTCGACTTAATTAGCAGAATAGGAGTTCCCTTCGCGTTGTCTATAAACATAAAAATGAAAGTATGTGTGATGTGTGTGTGTGTGTGTCTGTGTGTGTGTCTGTCTGTCTGTGTGTGCCCTTTGTGTATGGCTGCACCTTTCATCTAGTCGCCGTGAAACTTTGGGTAGTTGATAAAAATACTTCCTGAATGGAATGGGAATTTTATTGAAATCAAACTCTGCTAAGTATTTACTAGTTTCTCACTTACTACAGTAATACAATCTTGCTTAATTATACACGAATGCAGCTCGAATGCAGTGTGTTCAACTATTGAGTGTTCCATTTCAGAACAAATATTAAGATGAGATAACGAAAAATCGATATCTACAAATCCCTCCCCCATAATATTTCTGAAAATCAAAGAAACAGCATTAAAGTATGGCAATTCTTTCACTGTACACGATCTAGATCTGGCTATTTATAGATCCCATGTTGCTGTTTTATTGACAGAATTACAATATCATGAATTATAGAAAGCTACAAGAGACAACTGAAACAGATCATTCCCTCAGGCTCGGCCATAATCCCTATATAACATTACTGTAAGCCATCTCTACTATCTTGTTCGGGTGGGGGGGGGGGGGGGTTTGATCAGAGGTTACCTCCATGACGTGTGACGTCACGACAAGAAACATGGCGCCCACGGCTTATGAACACATGCATGATTGATGCTGGGAGACGGGTATCACGTGACGGCTGCTAAGAGAAAAGTTCTTTTATTCCGTGGTCCGGATTACTAATGGGCTAATTATGGTCTAGTTTTCAAGGGTCAGGTTAAATCAGTGGCGCGGTTAGCTTAGCGGTCCGGCAAAGTCATCATTCTGGCTAACGCAGTGGTCCGGCTAACTCAGTGGTCCGGCTAACTCAGTGGCCCGGCTAACTCAGTGGTCCGGCTAACTCCGTGATCCGGTTCACTAAGTGTTCCGGCTAACAGGTCCGGCTAAGTGTTCCGTCTACCGGGTCCGGCTATCTTACCACGTGTCAAACAGATCCGGTTACCGACCTTGTTACCACCGCGCTGATTGTGTTTCTCACCCGGCTGGTCAATGATTGATGCACGTGCTACTGTGGTGTACTCACGCCGCGCTGATCCGTGTGCCCGTGCGAATGCCCTCTAGAGAGCGTTGGTTTTATTTTGTGTTAAGACCTGCTCAAGAATTAGGGAGAGGCGGGGGTGGGTGAAGTGGGGGTGAAATGCCCACAGAATATTAGTGTTAGTCCCAAGAGTGCACCAAGGTGTAACACAGTTCACAGCGGTTTGATGTCGTCTTCTGTTTCTGTCAAAATATCTCGCGCGTAGAACTTTTTTGTAAGGGGAAATAACAATTGATTTTATAAAGGGAAGTAATTAGTTAATTAAACGATAAAAAGATAGGAAAAAAGAATTAATACATACTGAAACAAAATCAAGTAAACAAACGTTAGTATGAATTATAACAAATTTAACTACAAGGAAAATATTTAAAACTTTTGGTGATTAATAATAATATATTATTCACAACTCCAAGTTATTGTTAGTTGCTAATCCAATAATAAGTAGTCGATAGTATCAAGCAGCTGTAATATTTATACCAAGAAAATTTAATAAATAATGTTAATGTCAGCGTGCGTTATCGCGAATTTATATTAATTTTTATATGACATTATAATTTAGCACGAAGACTTCTGATTTAGAAACTTAACACAGCACATCGCTTATGCAACAAAATGTTTTCTGTGTTATCGAGGTTTGCACCAGGTGGTGCAACACATATCCCGAGAATTTCTGAAATGTTTAGTTCTATCTCTAAAACACTGCTACCATCAACCCCAGCCCCCACCATATGCAAGCCTGATTCCACCCCATCAGCTATCAACACCTCAGTCCCAGCACGCCATAAATGCTTTGAGCGTCACTTTCTGAACAGGTGGATGTACCGTGATTACAAGAGTTGACTTATGGTTACGGAGAACTTCCCAGTCAGACAGAGGTTAATTGCAATCAAGAGATGTTCCGTCCTACCCAAAGAGATACAGGAAGAAGCATCTCAAGAACTTCATACTATGCCACGAGATGTGAACCCAACACGTGTAGTGAATCGCTGTATACTAACATCTCGGCCACGCTGGGTTATTTATAGGTACAGGTTGAGTAGGATTCAGTTGAGGCACCTGGCTGATTACAACAAATTGAGTGGTTTTACACGCGCAAGATGGTAGAACATCACAACCTGGCTATCTCTGATTTTTTAAAATGTTATTACATTAATAATAAACTATCATTTTCATATTTAAAAAAAAAAAAAATCTGTTACCCAGTACTTGTATTGGGTGGCTTCAAACGTACGAGCGGCTAATTTTTAATTTTCTATTTTCAGCCATATGACACCAAACAACTTCGCGATTACTATGACGACACCCACCTAGGTCCTAGGAGGAATCTTATATTGTCTATTTAAACTATATTGTCTTAACATGCGTATATTTACGTTAATACTAAAAAGTATAAAAATAATAAATACATAAAAACGTTTCTAATTACAAGCTTTTAAAATGCAATAAAAAGATAAAAATAATACAATTTTTATTTAATATAATATAAATAATTTATTATAATACTTATTATTTTAGCGGCCCCGCTTTTATTTATATTGATATAAATAGTAGTGCATTAATATATTAAAAAATATATATTTAAAGTAACCGCAGATTTATTATATTTTTAAACATTATTTTATATTTAATAAAAATTGTGATATTTTCTTCTTTTTAAGGCATTTATAAAAGCCTGCAATTATAAACGTTTTTATGTATTTATTATTAGTATTATTTCTTAAAAAGTGTACTCTTACTTTTATAATTTATCGCATGTAAAAGCTGGTTAACATTTATGGTATTAGACATGCTTTTCCCCTACTATTTAGTCTTAGATTTAGGAATAAACAAAGCACCGTTATACAAATGACGCAATCCGTCACATTGTCATATAATCCTGAGGTCGATTAAACCACACCCAAAAGGACAACTCCTCCCCACCCCTCTATAATCCAAACACCCCCACTCAACGTACCCACAGTAAACCCAATCACACGTAGATTTATTTTTACGAGCTGACCCGCGACGTAGTAAACGCCGCCATCTAGTTGTTTTATTTTCTGCTTATAAGCAATTCATAATTTGTGAATTTAACACTACCTCTCCCGCCCAGTGAAAGCTGCCGTTTACAGGCAAAGAAAAGGTCAATCAGAAATTGTTACTTCCCCTTCGTTTTGAATTTTTTTATACTAAATTATTTGCCCCTAATAGTCGTCACTAACTCAACTCTACGATTGTAAATATTCGGGGTGAACCACAGCTCACCTGACAGTTTGGGGATGGGGGTGGTGGCCAAGCTGCTTGGTGTTTTCTATGGTCTCCATGAAGAGAATTATATGTATAGATACACACAAACACTCATAATTTTCTTTTGCCTTCACTACAACAACATATTGACATAATCATTTTCCCACACTAAATTTTCCCTCACTAAATTCTCCCACACTAATTTCTCCCACACTAAATTCTCCCACACTAAAATATCACACACTAAATTATCCCCCATTAAATGCTCTCACACTAAATTATCCCCCACTAAATTCTCTTACAATAAATTCTCCAAAACTAAAAATCTCCCAAATCTAAACTCGATACAAAAATAGTCTCCACCAAAATCGCCCAAACATTCATTCCCCCATACTAGATTCGATCACACACTTCCCCCCCCCACCCCACGTGAAACTAAACATTGACACAGAATATTAGTGTTAGTCCCGAGAGTGCACCAAGGTGTAACACAGTTCAAAGCGATTTGCTGTCGTCTTCTGTTTCTGTTAAAATATCTCGCGCGTAGAACTTTTTTTTGTCAGGGGAAATAACAAACAAATTTTTTTTTAATGGGAGATAATTATAAAATTAAACGATAAAAAGTAAAGAAAAAAGTATTAATATACATTGAAACACAAATAAGTAAACAAACGTTAAAATTAATTATAAAAAATAAATTACAAGAAAAATATCTACTAACTTCGGTGATTAGTAACATAATGTTAATTACAACTCCTAGTAATTGTTAGATGTTAATGCTATAATTATTAAACACTAGTTACAACCATCTATAATATTAATACCAAGAAGATTAATAAAGCGGATTTTCGCATGCGTTATTGCGTGTTCATGTATATCTGCATTACTTAAGTCTCACTTAATATGTTAAGGCAGGGGTCGGCAACCTTTTGAGACGGAAGAGCCAAAAGTTAAAATTTACAAAATTTCTTAGCTTTTAAAGAGCCACTAACATTTTATTTCAATATTTTATTACTTTATTAGGATTGGGTTTATAAATTTGATTTTTGATTTGAAATAAATAGCTTTAAAAAGAAATAACATTTAGTTATAGAAGAAAAAAAAGTTTCTCCCAAAGCGTAATAAAGTATTTGAACTAACACTGCGATGATAAAATTAGTAATCAAATAATATAACAATAGGACTATCCCAGTCCCCTTTAGAAGATAATATTATTACTTGGTTGGAGGAAATCCAGCCCAACATTACAATTATAATCAAAGTAGAGGTAGAATTCTAGAATACAATCTGTACAATTTAAATAGATAATTAAAACATGATTTAATATTTTTTTTAAGTCAGCCTCTAATCTAAGGCCGACGTTGGATAAATGTTTTTTTCGGTGTTGATGGGGACCATGCATTATCTCATGTTTGAAAATTAAGGGGAAAAATCACACAACCGATTCACTTGGTGTCTGAAAACAGAAACACATCTCCTTTATATTAAGATAAGTTTATATATTTAGTAATACTTGCAAATATTCATTATCTAAATGTTCACGTTTCGAATATATTTCTGGATGCCTAACAACGGAGACAACATTCAGTAGTCAGGATTCATCTTCTCATCCATCTAATGGAATCTCAAAGAGAGTCACCATACTATAGTATACTAACAAATGGAACCCACAAAAAAGTCCTAAATAATGCTGAATAAGAGGAGGATGCAACAGTAACACAGGATAGGCACTCGCCTATTTCTGTGACTTCAACATGTGGGAATATGAAATGACGTGCGTTTCGTATAAACAGAATGTTATAAAAAATAACAATTAATTATTTTAAAAAAAATATCTACCTTCTTGCCCGCAAGTAAAATTTAAAATTTTACTTTTTAAAAATATATTTTTAAAGGATCCTCAAGCGTAGGTTAATCATTAAAAGAAAGAGGTTAGTTTGTTGAGGATGAATCTCATATATCGTAGTATAAAGTACAAATGAATTATCTCCCATTTGAAAACTAGTCAAGGGATGTAACGTAGAGCTGAATAGCTAAAATAACAAAAATAAACAAAGACACCTATAAAAAGTATAATACAGCAGCGTAAATGTAGATAAACTATTTATTCAATTAATTAAATATATGAATTATTGAAATTTATAAAAATCATATTATTAAATTAATGACTACTAAAAACAATATAAAATTTATAATCTTAAACACATTAGTGTTATTTTTAGACATAGTAATACAAATACAATCCATTCCATTAAAACGTATTCCCTGCTTTCATTTTAACTAAAATATTTTGGCTCCCCTTGAAGGGGGAAATTATTGAAGTGTTAGGCCGTAACTATATATATTCTAATAAACTCTTAACAGTTAAGGCAGAGTCGGCAACCTACGGCTCGTCACGGCTCGCGAGCCGCATGCGGCTGCTCCGATGCCATGGTGCGGCTCTCAAGTTCCATGTACGATGATTAATAATTATTTAGTTTCATTTACAAAACTCTTAAAACTATTATACTGTAAAGAAAAACAACTTTAAATAGGATTAAAAAACTCATCAGAGAACAGTGAGAATAGGTGAGGTAGAAAGTTATTGGACAGCTGACAGCCGCCTTTGCACCAGGCCCAGCCCCACAGCCGCTGCAAGCAGCACCATGGCGACTATTCCTTGTTTGCCACTGCCCAAGGGCCGCCCTTTTCGATTGTCGTTACATGGGGAATGTTATTTTATTCAGAATGCATTCCTCTACCTGTCAGTATGCATCAATTTGACCTGAGTGACGAAGTATGTTAGTTATTAGTTTCCTACGGTTGAGCTATAAGGTACTGGACTCTGGGTTCGTGTGGGGTGAAAGATAAGCCTTGTGAGAACCGAAAGACAGAAGCGACCGATACAGTAATCAAACCAATATCCAAACCAGCTAGTCGGAGTTTGCCGTGCTGAGGCCTGCCTGGCTATGAAAGATACCTACTGAACCAGTGGTGTCCGTAAAGAAAGAAAAAAAAAGTTATTGGCTTCTAAAGTGGATTGGGATAGTGACCGGATAGTCCTATAGTTATATTATGTAATTTCTAATTGTATCATAGCAGATCTAGCTAAAACAGTTTTTGTGCGATACATTTGTTTGTTCTTATATGATATAATATATCCCTTTTTATAGCTTAGTCATTCGTCAGGATGCTTAATTTTAGTAATTCTTAAGAGAAGAATTTTTAGTTTTAATTCGCTTAGTAAAAAAACTATTTTAAATAGTTTTATCGGCACCCCGATTCGACTATATAAAGGAGAGAATAAGTCATGGAAGTGGTTTAAAGATTTGGCTATTTTTCATACTACAACTTATGTAGTTTTTTTTCTCGCTACGCAACAGTGTGTTTTAGTAAATGTAGAACATCACAGGAGCAATCGAATATTTTTTGTTGTTGACAAAACCACTATTCTATCAATGTGCAACCCCTCTCCTCATACTTTCGATATGCATCCCCTTCAAACTTTCAATTTGTTTTTCCAACCCATTTTGGCGCCCCCTAAGGTCGGCGCGCGTGGATATATGTCCCCGCCCCTACCCCCCTTCCTACCTAAACGGCCTGCGTTATGCGCCGACAAGAAAAAGGCGCAAACGTGATAGGTAATACTATAAAGAGCTCATTACTGAATTATATACAGTCGAAATAAAGAATGGACAGAAGAAATGCGCTTTCTTTTTCCTCTTGTGTATTATAGCGGAGTCAATCACACTGTTTATTTTAAACTTTTTCTCCCGGGGTAGGGGGGGGCGGGGGTTACTGGTAAAAGTATATACTTTCTATATAAATCTATTTCGTTCGTGGTAGGAGAAGTTGGAGGGGGGGGGGCGTCGGAGCGCTAAGAAGAAACTTTGATCCTCACACTTGAACTAATCCCGAACACCCACACAAAACATGCGTCCACTACTCCCACCACACACAAAATGCGTCCACTAATCCCACCACACACAACATGCGTCCACTAATCCCACCCACACACAAAATGCGTCCACTAATCCCACCCACACACAAAATGCGTCTATTTATCCCCCCTCCGCCCACACAAAACAAACACACCCCTACTGATACTTAAGACCTCCAACTCAACAAACATACCCACAGTAAACCCCTTCACACCAACAGTAGATATAATTGTACACACACCAATGCAAATCATTTGCCTTGCCTACACAACACAATCATTTCGCCCACACTAAATTTTCCCACACTAAATTCGGCCAAACTAAATTTTCCGACACTAAATTAACGCTCACTAAATTCTTCCACACTAAATTCTCTCACACTAAATTCACCCAGACACAATTTTCCCGCACTAAATTCTCCCACTATGAATTCTCCCACACTAAATTACGCCGCACTACATTCTCACACAATGAATATCTCACACTAATTTATCCTACACTAAATTCTACCATACTGAATTCTCCGACACTAAATTCTTCTACATTAAATTTTCTCACACTAAATTCTCCCAGACAAAATTTTCCCGCACTAAATTCTCCCACTATGAATTCTCCCACACTAAATTACGCCGCACTACATTCTCACACAATGAATATCTCACACTAATTTATCCTACACTAAATTCTTCCACACTAAATTATCTCACACTAAATTCTATCACACTGAATTCTCCGACACTAAATTCTTCTACATTAAATTTTCTCACACTAAATTCTCCCAGACAAAATTTTCTCACACTAAATTTTCCCACACTAAATGCTCCCACACTTAAAATCACACAAATCTAAACTCGATACACCAAAATCGCCTAAACATTCAACTCCGCCATAATAGATTCCTTCACACACCTCCCACCCCACCCCCACGTGAAACAAAACACTGACACAGATTATTAGTTTTAGTCACGAGAGTGCACCAATGTGTAACACAGTTCACAGCGGTTTGCTGTCGTCTTTTGATTGTTTGAAAGTATCTCGCACGTGGAACTTTATTGTAAGGGGAGAAAACAAACAATGTTTTTTTTTCAAGGGAGGTAATTTTAAAATTAAACAATAAAAGGAAGAGAAAAATGTAGTAAACCATTTTAAAATAAAAACAAGTAACCAGACATTTATATTAATCATAGAAAAATAAATGTAAAAAAACTAATCTAAACATTTGCTGTTTTTTTCACACGATGGTTATTACAACTCCCAGTAATTGTTGATGTCAATCTAACAACAATATTTAAATGTAACTAGTATCATCCAGCTGTAATATTAATACTAAGAAGTAAGATTAAGTGCTACTTTGCGGACTAACATAACTTTAGAACTTATGTCTTGCGAATTTTTTTTTGTTAGCAGGCAAATGTAATGGACTACCCCCTCCCCCCCCCCCACCCGCAAATGGGTGGCCGGAAAGAACCGCAACGGAAAAAAGCGCAACGGGAAAAAAGCGCAAAACAAAAAGCGCAACGGAAAAAAGCGCTGTGTGTGCGCTTTTTTCCTTTGCGTTTTTTTCTGTTTGCGCTTTTTTCTTTTTGCGCTTTTTTCTGTGTGCGCTTTTTTCTCATTGCGCTTTTTTCTGTGTGCGCTTTTTTCTCTTTGCGCTTTTTTCCGTTTGCGCTTTTTTCTCTTTGCGCTTTTTTCTATTTGCGATTTTTTCTGTTTGCGCTTTTTTCTCTTTGCGCTTTTTTCTGTGTGCGCTTTTTTCTCTTTGCGCTTTTTTCCGTTTGTGCTTTTTTCCGTTGCGCTTTTTGTTTTGCGCTTTTTTCCGTTGCGGTTCTATCTGGGAACCCCGCAAATGTACCCCTCCCAAAATTAAGTCCTGTCAAAAATGGACTAAAAATTTGTATTAGAACTAGGCATGCTGCCTAGCATCGCTTAGGTTTTCAAAATCATTAAGAATTGTAATGCTTAATTAATTAGTATTTGGCTATTATGTGTAGTGCTTACATTTAAACAGTAACGCTATTTTTAGAGAAATTGTTGTTGTTGTTGTTTGTTGTTTATAGCCCGTTTTCAGAGAGATTGATGTGAAGTAGGGAAAATTCGGACCGGTCAGTTCTAAAGGTCTTCCGGAGTTTTCTACGATCTCAAACGTTATGAATAGGTTCCTGGATTTGACAACCAAACATTTGTGGAGTGGTAAGTTCACGGAAATCACGAGCAAGTTAGGAGAATTGGTAAACCCCCCGGACCGTAGTCCGGGAGGCTCCTCCCCAAGCCTCTCGGCCCAGGGGGAACATCCGAGGGCGCAACCCCTCTGTGAACGTTGACTATATTTGCATATGTCGTTGAGCTAGGCTGTGACATTGTGGGGAGCGTAGATTAGTTTTCAACTAGCAATAACCACGCCTCGGTAAAACCTCATTGGCTATGGTACCGCCACTGCGCAAAAGATTATTGGACGAATTTTGTGGTGTGTGGTGGGATTAGTGGACGTATGTTGTGTGTGGTGGGATTAGTGGACGCAATTTTGTGTGTGGTGGGATTAGTGGACGAATTCTGTATATTTCATTTGCCTGCAAATATAAAAAATTCGCAGACATAAGTTGGAAAGTATTGCTAACACGTCAAGAGTACAAATATTCTGTGTATGTTGGGATTAGTGGACGCATTTTGTGTGTGTGAGTTCGGGATTAATTCAGGTGTGGGGATCAGAGAGGCTACCCCCCCCACCTTCGCCTACCGCGAACGAAATAGAATTTATATAGAAAGTATATACTTTTACCAGTTACCCATTCCCGCCCCCCCCCCCCCCCCCCACCCCGGGAGAAAAAGTCTGAAATAAACACAGTATGATTGACTCTGCTATAATACACAAGCGGATAAAGAAAGCGCATTTCTTCTGTCCAGACATCCAGTGTACATTTCTTCTGTCCAGACATCCAGTGTACATTTCTTCAATCTTTCTCGCGGGTCAGAGTTGTTGCCCTTCAGGGTGTGGCCTATAATCAGCCTTCGGATCATCTCTCTATTTATATAATTCTCTTCATGGGGACCATGCGAGACACCACGTAAACACACACCGTTACTCCCCCGATCTCTAAAGCATATAGCTACCATTTCCACCCCCACCAGTCTATTTTATTTTCTTAATTATAATTACAATTACAAAAAAAAAAAAAAAAAAAAAAAAAAAAAAAAAGTGTTGGAGTGGATAATTTTTAATTTTCTATTTTTCAGCCTTACAACACCACATCCTACGATAGGGGTCGGCAAACTGCGGCTCGCGAACCCCATGCGGCCCCTTGCTGTCAAAATGCGGCTCTCCAACTCCTTGCACAAATATTAATAACGAGCCGACCCGCAGCGTATCATACGCCGCTATTTAGTTGTTTTATTTTCTACTTTTCATTAATTCATAATTTGTGAATTCGAAAGTACCAATGCTGCCACTGAAAATATTTGCTTTAAAACACTAACCCCCCCCCCCCTAATTATTAAGATAATTTAGTTCGATTTAAAACTTACAGGAGGTAACTAAGAAATAACTAGGAGGAGGCTGCTTTCACGGGGGGGGGGGGGTGTAGGGTCGGGGTTGGGGGAATAATATTTTGTTTAAGCAATGTAGTTTTGAATAATAACTATTTAAGTTAAAAACATATAAAACATAAGAGCCGTAAAAGAAAATATAATATTCTTTTAGTTAGTCCAAATATACGTATGCAATTATTTTTTCTTTTGTTTATTGTGATGTCTAATTCATCTATTATGTAGATTTAAATGTTACCTGTGCCTGTGACAGATACAATTAAAGTGGTTTTAACCTGGGTATGTAAGGAAATAGAAGATAAATGACAGCCATGTCTGACGGTTCTTTTACATTACAGACAACATATCACAATATACTTTTAGCAAGTGATTGAATATCTTTTACGACTTTTACATTACAGACAATATATCACATACTTTTTGCAAGTGTTTGAATATCTTTTACGACTTTTATATTACAAACAACATATCACATACTTTTTGCAAGTGATTAAATTTCTCTGGAAATAAAGTTGTATTTTATTTATTTTTTTTTTTTTAACGTTAAATATATGTATTGTATTTTTACTGTAAAAGCTGAATATGTATGCTGCATATATGAACGACAGTGACCCATTAGGTTCAGTATAATAATGGTATCCTAATGATATCCTAATGACCCATTATACCTCGGCGCCCAACTAAATCTATACTTTTAAGTAAACTACACTAACTATAATTTAGATTTGAATTTTGTCCCTTATGCAAGGGATCCAGAAATAGCTCTACTAACCAAATTAAACACCGCATAAGATAGGGGGTAATTTAACCATACTAAAAGAACGATTATTATAATAAAGTTAATGTTTCTAGTCTCTAAGTTAAAATTAGACGTAATTTGCATTTTAAATACATCTAGTGTTATTAGAAATCTTTGATTACAAAGCAGTTGTATACGTATTTTTAGAAAGTCTCAAATAACTTTAGTGTATTTTGGTTTTCTGATTTTGGATTTGTAATTGTTTCATATATTTGATTTGGTTATTTCCCTTACAATTAAACATTTTTTTTTTAACAACAGGAAAGTGATAATATATTCGGTATTAGCCCGCGCCTTTCTTAAATTTAACTCATCATAGTATGTCCAGTTACAATTAGACTTTTTTCCGGGGTGGGGGGGCGAACACTGTTAAACGTATTTACTTTTTATATACATTCTGTTTCGTTCGGGAGCGGTAGATGTTCTTCGGCTCGAGGGAGGGGGGAGGGTGGGGGGGGGGGGGGGGGGGGGGGGTGAGATCTTCCCAGAAGATATGCCTGCAAGGAGCTACGTGTGTATCGCTTTGACCAGGGGTCGGCAAACTGCGGCTCGCGAGCCGCATGCGGCTTTTTTTGCCGTCCAGATGCGGCTCTCTAGCTCCTTGCACAAATATTAATAGTTATATAATTTCATTTTTACTGGACGATGGGGTACGGCTTTACCCAGCGTTCCGTGGAATGGAAGATAAGCCTAGCGAGAACCAAAGGATATAAGCGAACGATGCAAGTTATGCAAACTGATATCCTAGCCAGTAAGTCGGCGTTTGCCGTGTTGAGGCCTGACCGGCTAATGGGAGACACTTCCTGAGCCGATGATGTCCGTAAAGAAAAAATAAAATAAAAATTAACAGCTTCTAATGTAAATTGAGATAGTCCTAGAATAATATGATTTGATTACTAATTTTACTATTCTGGGGAAACACGTCTGTTTTTATATGAATAAATATTATTTCATATTTAAAGCTATTTATTTTAAATAACAAATCAACTTTATTTACCTAATCCTAATCAAATTCCGAATATTGAACTAAAAATGCAGTGGCTCTTTAAAAACTGGGAAAGTTTGTAAATTGTAACTTTTGGCTCTTGTATATCAAAAGGTTGCCGACCCCTGAAATATACAGAAGATCATACTTTTAGGGATCATTTCTAAAGTTGGTCTTGCCGGGACGTTGAGCAAATGCACCGAGTCCTCGTCTCCATGCACTAGAAATGGACTATGCAACTATATAAATAGCGAAATTAGTACATTAATCCATAAGATACATTGAATTTAAAGTTTATGATGTACAGAGTATAGTAAATAAATAGCGAAATTAGTAAATGAATCCATAAGATACATTGAATTTAAAGCTTGTTGGTTCACAAATCGGACAGAGGCTGGTTTGGAATATTTTTGCCAACAAAAGTGGTGAAAGAGTATAACGTATGGAAGAATAGTCAAAAACAAAATCTGGTTTGCATGGATTTTATCCCATTCTGTACAATAAACATAGTAAATACAAAAGAAAAAATTAACACAAAATACTTATTTAAATACTTATTATTAAAGCGGCCCACGCTTTTATTTATAGTGATATAAAAAGTAGTGCATTAATATAATTACAGAAAGTATTTTTTTTTTAATTTTAAGTAACCGCAGATTTATAATATTCTTAAAAAATATTTTATTATTAATAAAAATTGTATTATTTTCTTTTTTTAGTGCATTTATAAAAGCTTGTAATTATAAACGTTTTTATGTATTTATTATTTTTTTAACTTTTAGTATTAACGAGTTGTACGCATGTTAAGACAATATAGTGTAGCAACAAATATATGATACACAATTTGAAAAACAGTTTTGCAGTTTATAGCTAACGTTCAGTAAAGTATTATGGGATGGCGTAGTCTAGTGGTAAAGAACTAGACTGCTGACCCGACTAAAAACTATTGCGCGCCTATTGAATGCGATGACGTGCTTTTGTCGTAGAGCCCCCCCCCCCCCTTCCCTCGCTCCACGCCCAGAACGGCCGTGATAACGCGTGTGGATAGAACTGCCTACTAATTCGGTCCAAATTTTTTATTAATTCATAAAAAATTAATTAGTCAACTATAAAGTCAAATTGAATGTCACGATGCATTGTCTTAATGTCTTGACCCACAAACCAACAACGAACCCTATCTATCAGTTAGAAGTGCCTGCAATTTCACACGGGCTTTTCGATTTAGACAGACATATAAAGACTGACGAGGAAGTGAGTTAAATAAAAGCTTGTAAAAACTTAGTTGTTGTACACAGGCTTCATTTACATGTGTGCAATAGTGAATTGCAAAAATATATAAATAAGTAAATGAATACATTTTCGAAACTGATGTTGGGGTGGGTGGTGAGGTCGTTGGAACAGTTAAGGGGGATGTGGGGTTATCATGTCTGATAGTGATGTGGGCACAGGGGGGTAGAGGTGTCTGACGAGGCATGTAAAGAGTGTCTGTGTGTGTTTAAGGCAAGCCAAGCGTCATAATCTGCTGTGTGATCTAACTGCTGATATGATTCTATTTATGTGTGTGAGGGGAGGGGTTTGACGAACGGAATGCTGTTTGAGCGATTTAGCGGGAGGGTGAAGGGTTTATGTCTGTGTTTATGTTTTATTGAATGTTTAGTACCGACAGGTTAGGGGTGGATATTAATTTTTTTTTTTTATGTAAAAGACTTCTTTAATTATAATATGTACAGGAAGTATAATTTTGGACATTCACAAAATTCAATGTTTATATTTTCTTGGAAAATGAACTATGTACATAGTATGAAAGTTCATACCGTATCCAAATTTGTTACAAATATAATAACTTTGTTTTCAAAGATCAGAAATTAATAGTATCAGTGATTGCAGTATAAAAAGCTGACATACTTGCAATGAAAAAAAAATATTTCAATTATGTTTTTTTTTTTTCAAATATTATGAACAAAACCAGTAAGCACTACACCAACATACCACAGAAAAAAAATTGTCTTAACAACTATCGGAAAAGTTGCATTTGAAATTTTTAGAAATAAATTAACCCTAATTTAATACAGTCAGATGCCTAACATTCCTATTTAACACTTATTTCCCCAAAATGTCCCCATCTGGTAAAATAATACTAGCATATTATTGTATTTACTATAACAGAATTCTTTAAATAGCAGAAAATCAATTATCGTGCAGGACCCTGTTAAATTCATTGTAAGCAGATTCTAAATGAAAGAGCATCTGTCGGACCTGTGTCTCATCTAATTCCTCTGAAGCCTGCATGTTGCCAAGTGGTTCCAACCATTTACGCACTTTCTGTTTGTAGGGGTGGATATTAAATTTTTTTTATTAGTATGTGTTTATTTGGTGCACAATTCTTTATAAAGTATAAAAACAATAAAAAAAATATAAAAATTCATAAAAAACGTTGTAGTAAAAATCTTTTATGTTATCAAGCACTAAAACGTAGAAAATTAATTATACACCACTATTAAAATAACTATAAAAAAAAAGCGTGAGCCACTTGAGTATCCATTGGATATCTTTATTAATATTTAGGAAGAGACCCACGCTTTTTCTTTATAGTAATTTAAATAGAAGTGCATTATTACATAAAAGCTTGTCGTTAAAACGTTTATTATTAATTATTTTTAATAATATAATTTTCAAATGGAAATAATTACATCAGCATATACAAATGTGTGAGCGTTAGTTTTTAACATAGTTCAAATAATTTAAAAAAAATTATCATTATATGTCGATCAACAATTCAAATGAAGGTAATTAGAAATAAAGAAATACAAAAATGGTATTTTTACGATGATAGTCTTATTAAAAGATTTTACAGTTTTGTTGAGAATTCCTTTTTTACAAGCTTTTATTTAACTCGCTTCCTCTGTCGTCAGTCGTCAGTCGTAAGTCTAGACGGAAACGCAGGAGTGAAAATTCGGACAGTTCTACTTGACCGATACGATTCACAGTTG
This sequence comes from Physella acuta, assembly GCF_028476545.2. Classification (NCBI taxonomy): domain Eukaryota; kingdom Metazoa; phylum Mollusca; class Gastropoda; family Physidae; genus Physella; species Physella acuta. The sequence goes on along the minus strand of NW_026732691.1, from coordinate 305,351 downwards.
GCACGTGGGTCAAGACATGAAGACAATGCAATCTGAAACTAAATTTGACTTAATTGGATGCCTAATTGATTTTTTATGAATTAATTAAAATTTGGACCGAATTAGTAGGCATGTCTAGCCAACCACACCACACGCGTCATCAATAGCTGCGCCATCACGACCACATAATGGCTGCGTTCAAAAACCATTGCGCGCCTACTGAACGTGATATTCAGTAGGCGCGCAATGGTTTTTAGTCATGTAACTCTATTGTAGATAAAACATGTAAAGTACTGAAAAAAAATTCATAAAAAACGTTTTAATAACAAGCTTTTATGTAATGATGCACTAAAAAGTAGAAAATAAATTATAGACTACTATTTAAATAACTATAAAGAAAAGCGTGGGTGTCTTCCTTAACATTAGTAAAGGTATCCAATAGATACTAAAGTGACCCACGCTTTTCTTTATAGTTATTTAAATAGTAGTCTATAATTTATTTTCTACTTTTTAGTGCATCATTACATAAAAGCTTGTTATTAAAACGTTTTTTATGAATTTTTTTTTTACAATATAAACAGCGTGGGAAATTAATATGACATATTAACAATGTGTAAATATTTTTTTTAAAATGAAAAATGGAGATAGTTTATTATAAGACAAGCACTTGCTACAATTTGATATTTCTCTTGCATCACAATCAAACCAGCTGGACCAAGGTGCAGCAACGTAAAAAGTTAACTATGCACAAACGGGCACTTTCTTTGTGGTGTGTACATTTTTAATGCAAAATAAAGCTGTACACATTGGATTTGTGCCAGCTTTGAGGTTAGCCCCTGGCACAAAACAATCATAAGTCCTTTACACATTATCAACTATGAACGCTTCATCAAAGTTCTCAACAAGCTCTGGGACATCATCGTCAACATCTGCTGTTGTTTGCTTATTGCTCTCAGCAGCACTAGCTACAGTTGATGCTAATTTTTTCAAGCTGTTTAAACTCTCTGCTCCAAGTTGATTCAAGATACCAGGAAGCATCTCTGCTATTTCTTTGTTCTCTGCATGACCAGTAATTGCAAAGGTATTTGCAGCCAAAGAAGCTTGAACTTTAGGGTTATTAAAATGAAGTCCTCGTCCATCTTCCTTAATCATATTGGCCTCCTCAATCCCTAGAATTATGTTTACAGACAACTTTTTCAGAGAGAACTGTATTAGTTATTTTCTCATGATCTGTAGTAGCAGTGCGATGAATAACCTTCTTCTGTCTTCTGGCTGAACCCTTCCTACCACGAACATTGATTTCTCTGGATTCATTGTTAGTACCTTAAATTATGTGGGAATAATTCCCACGAGGTGTACAATTTTTTATGATGGCCGCTGTTATTATCCATACGATATTTTAAAAGAAAAGTTTTGAATTTTTTTTTTTTTTTTTATTTTTTAATTTTTTTAATACTTTTATTTGCAATTAAAACAAGTACATTAACATCAAATTTTTTAACATAATTTTGAACACCAAATGAAAACGAAAAGTTTTGCAAATGTACATAATGAATATTTGCAAGATGTCATGTATTTGAATATAAAAAATTGCAAAGGATAACAGTAGAGAGTATTAATGAACCGATCGACTTACATTGGATAATTATGATTTTCAAATTTTCTTGTTATTAATATTACAGCGGGTTGATTCTTGTGACTTGCCGTTGTTAAATTAATACCTAAAAATTGCTTCTAGTAGCTATTAAAACTTTGCAATAAATCATCAATTTTTTAATATCTATTTGAAATAAATCAAATATTTATAATTAATGCTAACGTTTGTTTACTTGTTGTTGTTTCCAATTGTTAACTTTTTTCTTCAATTCTTATATTGTTTAATTTTATAATTATCTCCCTTGGAAACAACTAATTGTTGGTTTTTTCCCCTAGCAAAAACTTTATCGCGAGATATTTTGACTCAAACAAAAGACGAGATCAAACCGCTGTGAACTGTGTTACACCTTGGTCACTCTTGGGACTAACACTAATATTCTGTGTCAATGTGAGGTGGGAGGGGGGGGGGGGGAGGATTTTATGGAATCTAGTATGGGGGAGTTGAATGTTTGGGTGATTTTGGTGGAGACTATTTTGTATCGAGTTTAGATTTGGGAGATTTTTAGTTTTGGAGAATTTGTTGTGGGAAAATTTAGTGTGGGAGAATTTAGTGCGGGACAATTAAGTATACGTGCCAACTGGTTACGCGCCATACGATACTGCGTCATGATACGATACTGTATCACGATACGATGCTGTACCATGATACGTTTCTGCACCACGGTACGATACTGCATCACGATACGATACTACACTACGTAACGATATTGTACCACGATACGATACTGCATCACTATACGATACTGCATCACGATACGATACTGCACCACGATACGATACTGTATCACGATACGATACTACATTTTCTACTGGTGAAATGGGAAAGTCAGGATCGTTTAAATTTAAAGGAATCTAGGTTGAATTCAGTTCACAGACAGTGTGCCGTCTTCATAGGTCGCGAGAAAAACAGAAAGACAGATATTGTCTTCGTGCAAGCTGCTGTCCTCTGTGACTGCTGAGCTAAACTTATGTCCTTAATGTGTGTCCTACTAACTAGCTGCTGTCCTCAATGCATGTCCTGTTACCTAACTGTTGTCCTTTGTGACTGCTGAGCTAAACTTATGTCCTTAATGTGTGTCCTACTAACTAGCTGCTGTCCTCAATGCATGTCCTGTTATCTAACTGTTGTCCTCAATTCATGTCCTGTTATCTAACTGTTGTCCTTTGTGACTGCTGAGCTAAACTTATGTCCTTAATGTGTGTCCTACTAACTAGCTGCTGTCCTCAATGCATGTCCTGTTATCTAACTATTGTCCTTTGTGACTGAGCTAAGATTATGTCCTTTTTATGTCCTTAATGTGTGTCCTACTAACTAGCTTTTGTCCTCAATTCATGTCCTAATATTTGACTGCTGAGCTAAGCTTATGTCCTTTTTATGTCCTCTATTTCTATCCTACTAACTAGCTTTTCTCCTCAATTCATGTCCTACTATTTGACTGTTGTGCTAAATTTATGTCCTTTTTGATGTCCTCAATTCATGTCCTGCTATATGACACCAGAACTAAATGTATGTCCCACTGATGTCCTGAAATAATGTCCTGCCATCTAACTGATGTCCTCAACCACTGTACTACAATGTAACTGCTGTTCATTATAGCTATTGCTTTAAGAAGGGGAGGCGCCGGTAAAAACATGTTTAAAACTCGTTAGAAAATAATTATTTCTCTATAGCTTTTTAATGTACATCTACATATGCGTTTCCTTTAAAAAAATGATGGGAAAATCTTGGTAACTATGACAACGGCGGTCATCTTGACATATTAACCTATTCTTAGGAGTTCCAGCATTTATAAAGTAGTATATCTTAAGCCCATAAAAAATGCATTCACAATCTTCTACCATATTTTGGGGCACTCAGCTAAAATATTTAAATGCAGATCTTAAAACTAATTTCTTATGAAGTTTTAAATTTTGGGTTCTGGTAAAAACACTAAACTTTTGGGGAATTTGGGGTGTTAAATTTAATATTTTTAACGGACCAACAGTTTACCTTTAAAAAGCTGTAGAGAAAAAAGTTTTTTGATATCTAGTATTAAAAAGATTTTTTTTAACCGGAGCCTACCCCCTTAATTCCATGCCTCTAATGAAGTCCTCCTACTCCGTGTAATTGCTGTCCGTCCACAGATTATAAAATAAAGTAAAACAAGAATAAACTTTCTGACAGAAACTTGACAACACATTTCTCCACGTATAAACTTAAACAATGGCTTTATCTACTTCAATATAAACGTTTTTTCTATAATTTAAGAAATGATTGAATCAAACTTTGAGTATTTTTTTTTCTAATATTTCATGTTGAAAGATTTTGTTTAAAAAATGAAAATTCGGAGCTTAGACGCATCTTCCAGTGTTAAATTTCAATGGAATAAAAATCGTGTCTTATCGTTCAAACATACTGTAAATCAATAGGATGAAGAAAAATGTTATTCCGCTAGGTCGGGTGGCTTATATTTTATTTGGAGCTTGTTTGACGCTTGGTTGAGATCAAAGTGAGAGAAAAATCTACTGGTATTGTCTACATAATAAACTGGACTAAATAATATCGAGAATTATGTCATTTTTTTTTTACCGTAGTTGCTTTTAAATCTAATTAATGCAGATTTATGTGACATCATCGCGTTGTGTTTGGAATATGTGAGTAAATATGACGTCATCGCTTGTTGGGAAGTGATTTGCTCAAGAAAAAAATTATGAGACGGCATTGCCGAGTGGTAGGACAATTGACTGTTAGCCAGAAAGTCTCAAGTTCGCTTCTCGGTTCGGTCTAGTGAATGTAGAACGTCCCTGAGTCCACCCAGCTCTGATGGGTACCTGACTCACGTTAGGTTTACCAAGGAGGCTGGGAGTAATGTTGACCTCACTATCTTTTAATATTTAGAAGTCATTGAAACAGATGAACTCTACTTCATCTGCCAGAAAAGGCAACTTGTTTTTATCTTTTCAAGAAAAAATAATTCAAACTGACTATTTTCTAATATAAAAATTGAATTTATTTAATTAAGCTGTTTCAAAATAAATTGCGTAGATAGTTTTAATGAATACAATATAAGTAGCCGACCTAACAGTTTTTAACCGGCCCAACCTAATCTACATTCGTCATCATCATCATCATCATCATCATCACCATCATCATCATCATCATCATCATCATCATCATCATCATCATCATCATCATCATCATCATCATCATCATCATCATCATCATCATCATCATCATCATCATCATCATCATCATCATCATCATCATCATCATCATCATCATCATCATCATCATCATCATCATCATCATCATCATCATCATCATCATCATCATCATCATCATCATCATCAACATCAACATCAACATCAACATCAACATCAACATCAACATCAACATCAACATCAACATCAACATCAACATCAACATCAACATCAACATCAACATCAACATTAACATTAACGCCAACAGCAACACCAACACCACCACCACCACCACCAACATCAACATCAACATCATCAACATTAACAACATCATCATTTCCCGTTCGTGGCCAAGATACAGAGTTCATCTGCTTCAGAGACCCCGGCATATGAAGGAATAGTGTGGTCATCACTATGCCCAGCCGCCTTTGTTTCCCTAAAGTTGATACCCAACAGAGTTAGGTAGACTCAGAGACATTCTTGAACCTGGATTCGAATTCGATCAGGTTTCGAACTCGAAACTCTCGGATTAGCAGATTAACAGTCTAGCTCTCTACCGCTCTGCCACGCCGTCCCATACACGAAATTTGTCACCCATAAACTAAAAACCCTACCCCAACCAAACTTAGATTTTTATCACGTCGTGTACAGTGGATTTCTTAAAGTTTTTCTAAGTTTGGATTTCTTGATATCAACTTTTTTTCTACACTGCGTGGGAAGAAATCCAACAAATTATTGACATGTAAATATTTATAACATCACTCCACGGAACATCCTCATTATTTACTTGTTGGTATAAACTAGTTACCGAGTTCTAAAAGCAAAGTTAAGCTCTCTCAAATTTTAAAATGTCGATTTTAAAGACGTGTAAAGACGCCAGCCTCGTCCCTCTGTGTTTAATGTTTCCAGATCAAGTCTTCAATGTCTGGAATTACAACGTCACTTTCTTCCATTTAGAAAAGCCCACTTAGTCTATTCCGTGGCGTGATGACAAGGGGCTTTTGGACATAATTTCTCCATCAGGCAGAAAACAGCCATGGGCGTTTGTCGGATTCGGTTTTAATAGTTTGCCCGCGGTTTGACTTTATTAGGGCGCGGTGTCGTGGACGAGTTCTCGATTTGTGGGGAAGTTGTCTGCCCTTGTGGAGGTAGAGTTGTCGATCTTTATTGTGAGAAAATTGTCGCCCCTTGTTTCTGGTTTCTAGGAGAACTGTTTTCATTCTTGGTGTATAACTCAATTTTTTGTGTGAATAAGCCGCAAAAGCTGACTTTTTTTTTTTTCGTCTGTTTTTCACAAAAAAAAAATAAGCTTCGGTGTTTTAAAGTTTTGGGATTAAAGTTGTTGGAAGGTTACTTTTTAAAAATATCCGTGGTTGTATTTTTTTCCGTTATTGTTTGATGACAAGGATTTTGTCGAAATCGTTTGTCACCTTTTTGCTCTGCAGACTTGGTGTAACGTTTCAAAATCTGTTTATTACAAATTTGTCAGAACTAAAAAAAAATGATATTTTTATAAAAGGCGGTTATAATTTTAAAAAAAAGAAAAGTTTAGTACGAGACTGGGGCTTTGCAATTTGAATCTGACAACTTTTAGAATATTGAATAAAAATCACTTTTAAGAAGAAAGTTGAGAATGGCGTACCACGAAAGATGACAAGTTAAGCATGTAAATCAAAATTCTGTATACTACGAGATTTCGTTTACCCCTAACTTCCCTTTATCCATAACTACGCTTAACCCTAACTTCCCTTTACCCCTAAACTCCACTTACCCCAAACCTACGCGACCATCCTGATCCTCACTCCAAGTTGATGATGCGTACCGATTTTAAACTGAGTTATTTGCTTATGTACTACATTTCTGCCTGTCCATTTAAAGAATCCTGTCCATTTAAAGAATATCTTTTGGCAGGGATAAATTAAAAAGTAAACAAATATACACATCAACAACCCCTCGCTATATGATTTATGATATATCGAAAAGTATAATATATAGCTTTATAATATACACATTGTTATTATATTAACTCTAGTATTATAGTCATCCCATGGCGTAGGAATAGCATTTGTTATGCCATCAATGAGCAACACGTCTTTTTTCCAGCTTAATGCTTCTTCATTAGCAAGTAATTAACCGGTAAAGATAATTACCTCAACACAGCAAGAGATGATTGTCACGATATACATAAAGTTTGCGAGTGGTGGGAGGCGTTTTAATTCTAAATCATTACATGTTACTAAGTGTTGATTTTAACATTGGATGTTGGTGTGTGTGTGTGTGTGTGTGTTTAAGGGTGTAGGGGTGGGGGAGCTGCATAGAAGAGGTGACGGGTAGTTAGATCGTGACATATGTGGCATGACGTAGTTGCCGTAAAATGAATGAAGTTACTATAAAATGAATGAAATTAACGTAAAGTGAATGTAGGCACAGTAAATTTACAAACCCCAAGTGGAGGACAAAATTTGACCTACGATTACAATTTGATGGCAACACTTCACGATTGTTTTTTTTTTAAATTATTTTTTAAATTTTTAAATCAGCCAATCAGAGAGCTGAATAAGACAATATTCACTCACAACAAAACTTAACCAACCAATAAGGATGGATTTTTTTTTTAAATTACGTGGACACCAAGCAATCAGATACAGGGAAAACCTAATTTACCAACTTTCATTCTGCCTGATATTGATTGTATAAGAGATCTAGCTCCAGCTTTTGTTAACCAAAAGGTTGACAACAAAATGCATGTATAGAATATTACGTGAATTCTAGCTGACTTAGCCTTCATTTATTTGAGCAGGAAAGGTTTAAACAATTCAACAAGGTAGGCTACTCACGCGCGAATTGAAATAACGCTTTTTTTCTCTATTAACACATGTGCAACACAATTTTACTGCATTATTTTCTAAGTTGGACCATGCTAGGGAAAAAAATAAATCTAAAAATCACTTTCCTAATTTAGTAAACAAAAGTAAATTTATTCTGAAATATAAAACGTGTGAACATTCTAGACACGGGCGCCGTGCTTTCATTAACGTTTCATTGAATGGATATCTAACAAGATTTTAAAAAAAAAATAATCTTTTCATGACATCATGATTTATGCATCTATTTTAAGGGAATAGCTGGGTTAACAATAGATTCTCATCTTTCTATACTTATCCCTACTAAGGATAAAAAAAAAAAAAAAGGGAATAGCTTGCGTCTCGGAACGATTAATTCGATATGTAATTATATAAAAAATCATATAGTTGCCTTGAAACTGTAAGTAAGTAGTAAACATTTCTTTGGAACCTTACGGTATCTATTGCAGGTGAAGTAGAGTTCACATAATTTAGTAACCTGAGTGTAGAAAGGATAGTGTGTTCGGCGCTATAACCGGCTGACTATACCTTCCCCAAAAATATTCAGGTACCCATCATAGCTGGGTGGACTCAGAGACGTTCTATGGGTACAAACACGGGATTCGAACTCGAGACTTTCGGGTTAGTCGTATGCTCTTTCATCCGACCAATACCTTGTCTCTCTAGATGCATTTATCTTTACCTTTTGAAAGAAACCGCTCAACTATACATGGAAAATAGCTACGTTATACTATTAGACAACAAATCAAATCACAGAAAAACTGATTAACTGACCGATATACATTGTGATTACACTAAAATCTAGTACACAATAAAATAGACTACATTATCGCAATATAAAAACGGGACTGGACGACTTCTCTATATGCACTCTATATTCTACACCCACGCAGACGGATGTGAAGCTTAAAAAACAGATATCTCACAAGCATGCACGTGTAAAGTGTGAGTCGTGATAGAAGGTTGACCTCAGAGAACTTGACAGCACTGCACGTCTTGACATCAGACCCTCACCCCACCCCCCACCTCTCCCTAATTCTTCAGCAGGTCCTTACACCCAAAAAAAAAAACCACCAATCGCTCTCTAGAGGGCATTAGCACGGGCACTCGGATCAGCGCGGCGTGAGTACACCCCAGTAGCAAGTGCATCAATCATTGACCAGCCGGGTGAGAAACACAATCAGCGCCGTGGTGACAAGTTCGGTAACCGGATCTGTTTGACACGTGGCAAGATAGCCGGACAGGGTAGTGGAACACTTAGCCGGACCGGTTAGCCGGAACACTTAGCCGGACCTGTTAGCCGAAACACTTAGTAAACCGGATCACTGAGCTAGCCGGTTGACTTATTTTACCGGACCATTGAGTTAGCCGGAATACTGAGTTAGCCGGAATACTGAGTTAGCCGGAACCGTAAGCCGGACCAAGGATTTAGCCGGACCACAGAGTTAGCCGGAATACTGAATTAGCCGGATCACTAAACTAACCGGACCAATGAGTTAGCCAGATCAATAAGTTATCTGGAACACTGAGTATCGGACCACTGAATTAGCCGAACCCGTAAGCCGGATCACTGATTTTTGCCGGACTACTGCGTTAGCCGGAATACTGACTTAGCCGGACCGCTAAGCTAACCACGCCACCGATTTAACCGGGACCTTGAAAACTAGACCATAATTAACCCACTAGTAAACCGGACCACGGAATGAAATAACTTTTCTCTTAGCAGCCGTCACGTGATACCCGTCTCCCAGCATCAATCATGTATGTGATCATAAGCCGTGGGCGCCATGTTTCTTGTCGTGACGTCACACATCATGGAGGTAACCTCTGATCAAAATCCCCCCCCCCCTACCCGAACAAGAGAGTAGAGATGGCTTACAGTAATGTTATATAGGGATTATGGCCGAGCCTGAGGGAATGATCTGTTTCAGCTGTCTCTTGTAGCTTTGTCGTTGATGGTAGAGTTGATCGAATGGTGTAAAGCTTGGAGAGGGTAGTTGAGGTAGTGTTGAGATGCCGTTTTTCATAGGTTGCTTTGATTTATTGTTCATTGCAGTTTGAGAGTGAGTGGACTTGTATCGTAGGGTATTCCTGCGTAGTCAAGTAGATCAAGTGGGTAAAATAATGTTGAAGAATGTTTTATTTTTGTGATATTGCTGTGTCGAGGATTGTGGATGAGAAGAATTTGAGAGTGGTCAAGTAGTCGAAAGCTTGGTCGAGTAGTTGAAAGTTACAATTTACAAAATTATATATATTTTTTTCAATATTTTGGTATTTGATAAGGATTAGGTAAATGCATTTGACTTTGATTTGAAATAAATAGCGCTAAATATGAACTTATTATTTCATACAAGAACAAACTCATGTTTCGCACAAAAACTGTTGTAGCTAGATCTGCTATGATAAAATTTAGAAATCACATAATATAACTATAGGACTATCCCAATCCACTTTAGAAGCCAATAACTCTTCGTTTCTTTCTTTACGGACTCCACTGGTTCAGTAGGTGTCTTTCATAGCTAGGCAGGCCTCAGCACTGCAAACTCCGACTAACTTGTTTGGATATCAGTTTGATTACTGTATCGGTCGCTTCTGTCTTTCGGTTCTCACAAGGCTTATCTTTCACCCCACGAGAACCCAGTCTAGTACCTTATAGCTCAACCGTAGGAAACTAATAACTAACATACTTCGTCACTCAGGTCAAATTATTGCATACTGACAGGTAGAGGAATGTATTCTGAATAAAATAACATTCCCCATCTAACGACAATCAAAAAGGGCGGCCCTTGGGCAGTGGCAAACATGGAATAGTTGCCGTGGTGCTGCTTACATCGGCTGTGGGGCTGGGCCTGGTGCCCAAACGGCTGCCCGTATACTTTCTACCTCACCTATTCTGTTATCTGATGAGTTTTCTAATCCTATTTAAAGTTGCTTTTCTTTACATTATAATATTTTTATGAGTTTTGCAAATAAAACTATACAATTATTAATATTTGTGTATGGAACCGTAGAGCCTCGCCATATACATCAAAGGAGCCGCAGGTTGCCGACCCTGCGTTAACATTTTAAGTGAGACTTCAGTAAAGAAGATATAAGAACACACAGTTTTGCAGGATGTTATAAGCGTAAGTTAAAAAATCTTCTTGCTATAAATATTATAGAAGGTTTTTAGTAGTGTTTACTAATTATAGGATTAACATCTAACAATTACTAGGAGTTATAATTAACCATTTTTTATTAATCACCAAACTTTTTAGATTATTTTCTTTTAATTTTATTTTTTATAATTAATTTCAACGTTTGTTTACTTGTTTTTGTTTCAATTTATATTAATTCTTTTTTATTTCTTTTTATTGTTTAATTTTATAATTACCGCCCTATAAAAAAAAAAATTGTTTGTTACTTCCCCTGACAAAAAAAGTTCTAGGCGCGAGATATTTTGACAGAAACAGAAGAAGACAGCAAACCGCTGTGAACTGTGATAGTGGTCATCAATAAATGACGTCACACTCGTAGGGGGAATGGGGCTTCCGTAATTTTGTGACGATGTGTGATGAGGGGGAAGGGGGGGGGGGGGGGTTCAGATGTTGCGACGTCACATTTTTGCATTCTAAAAAAGCAATGTTAGAAAACGAATTTTAGACGTTATTACGCGTTTTAATAAATTGTACTAGTCTAGACAAGATTTTGGAATAATATTGTTTTTAAAAAATTCAACTGCAATTTTGAGGGGGGTTGTAGGTCGAGGTGTGACGTCATTTTAGCGGGGGGGTGGGGAGGTCTGGCTTTTTGTGACGACGTGTGACGGAGGGGAGGAGGTAAACATCGTCAAAAAAAGCGTGACGTCATATATGGATGACCTCTGACACCTTGGTGCACTCTCGGGACTAACACTAATATTCTGTGTCAATGTTTAGTTTACGTGGGGTGGGGGGGGGGGGTGTGATGGAATTTAGTGTGGGGGAATTGAATGTTTGGGTGATTATGGTGGAGACTATTTTTGTATCAACTTTAGATTTGTGAGATTTTTAGTTTTGGAGAATTTATTGTGGGAGAATTTAGTGGGGGATAATTTAGTGTGAGAGCATTTAGCGAGGGAGAATTTAGTGTGGGAGATTTTAGTGTGGGAGAATTTAGTGTGAGAGAATTTAGTGTGCGAGAATTTAGTGTGCGAGAATTTAGTGTGGGAGAATTTAGTGTGAGAGAATTTAGTGTGGGAAAATTTAGTGTGGGAGAATTTAGTGTGAGAGAATTTAGTGTGGGAGAAATGATTATGTGGTGTTGTAGTGTAGACTTAGGAAATCATTAGAGTGTGTATATATAAATAAATCTAAGTGTGATTGGGTTTACTGTGGGTACGTTGAGTGGGGGTGTTTGGATTAGTGGGGAGGGGTGGGGTGGAGTTGTCCTTCTGGGTGTGGTTTAATCAACCTCAAGTAGGTGAAGTGGGCGAAATAATGTTTTTGAGGAATGTTTATTTTTCGTAATATTGCTGTGTCGAGGATTGTAGATGAGAAGAATTTGAGAGTGGTCGAGTAGTCGAAAGCTTGGTCGAGTAGTCGAAATGGGCGAAGTGAGGCTGTTGACGAGTGTATATTTTATGAGAGATGAGTACTCGTGAAGTTGTTTGAGTAGTTGGTCTTTGGTGTGTGAGAATTTAGTGTGAGAGAATTTAGTTTGAGAGCATTTAGTGTGAGAGAATTTAGTGTGGGAGAATTTAGTGTGAGAGAATTTAGTGTGAGAGAATTTAGTGTGAGAGAATTTAGTGTGAGAGAATTTAGTGTGAGAGAATTTAGTGTGGATACCTTTACTAATGTTAAGGAAGACACCCACGCTTTTCATTATAGTTAATTAAATAGTAGTCTATATTTTTTTTTCTACTTTTTAGTGCATTATTACATAAAAGCTTGTTATTAAAACGTTTTTTATGAATTTTTGTTTTCAGTACTTTACATGTTTTATTTACAATAGAGTTACATGACTAAAAACCATTGCGCGCCTACTGAACGTGATAGCGCAGCTATTGAACGTGATGACGCGTGTGGTGTGGTTGGATAGACATGTCTACTAATTCGGTCCAAATATTAATTAATTCATAAAAAAATAATTAGGCATCCAATTAAGTCAAATTTAATTTCAGATTGCATTGTCTTCATATCTTGACCTACGTGCCAACTGTGAATCGTATCTATCAAGTAGAAGTGTCCGAATTTTCGCTCCGGCGTTTCGATCTATACCAGGAATCGGCAACATGCGGCTCTTTTGATGTAAAGTTGCGGCTCTTGCACAAATATTATTAATTATTTTATTTTATTGTCAAAACTCATAAAAAATTGTTCTGCAGCACTCGGTAATGAGCGATAGAATAATAAACATAAACATAATAAACACTCGCTAATCTAATAGAATATTTAGTTACGCCCTATTTCAATGTACTTCCCATTAAATTGTCCATCCCAATTTGATACATTCAACTTCATGGTGGATATTACAAAGTTAGTAAAAGAGCTAAATGTAAAACTGCAAGGGAAGGACAACCCAGCCTATGCCTTGACTGATGAATTGGTTTATTTCGAAAAAAAAAACACTTAATTTTCTTGAAGACAAGGAGAGCGGTAAATTACTTTATTTCGAAAAATCTGAAAAAAATCTGATAAACCCAACGCTATTGTTACCATAAATCACTTCAGCCTCACTATAAACAAAATGAAGGAAGGGTTCACTGAGAAATTTGAGCAATTTAAAAGACACTCAAGTACTCTGACGTTCATAGTAGATTCTCTCAACACAAAAACAAATGAGGTTAACTTTGAGCTATTTGGAATTGATGCTGGTTCTCTTCAAATTAAATTGCTGGATTCGAAAACAAAACATTTGTGTAGCGGTACATTGACTGATCAAGTTAGAAGATTTCTAGGTCCAGTAAAACATGCACGTTTAACTGTACAACTGGACAGCTCTAAAAGAAATATTTGACGCATGAATAGTCTTACACGATGCTACAGTAAGGTGAAGAAGTTGACATTTTGACTCTTTGGAGTGTTGACGATCTTCGGGTCAACATATTCATGCGAGCAAGCGTTTTCTTGCATGGATATACTACAAAGTAAAGAACCCAACTAACGAATAAAAATTTAGAGGCGTGCTTGAAACTGAAAATAACTTATGAGCCAGGTATATACAAACTTTCAAAAGGCAAGCAAGGCAAATCTGTTGTAAAAAGTATTCCATAATTATAGTTATATACTTTGACTACTGATTTTATTATTCTAATAGAGCTAGCTAAAATAGTTAAATATTTTTTTGTGCGAAACAGGTGTATGCTTTTATATGAATAAATATGTCATATTTAAATCTAAAGGCATTTATTATATATATATATATATATATATATATATATATATATATATATATATATATATATATATATATATACTATATACTATATACTAGCGACAATATGCCGGCAATCGCTTCTCGGCCTTTTGGCTAAGATCTGAGTGTAGTATCTGTTATGGATCTACAATAGTCTACATAGTTCTTAGCCATTTGGTTGGTCAGCCCTTTTTAGGGCTGGCTGCCGGGGCCGAGAGACGGTCATATCTACTACTCAAACTCACGCAAATCTCGCCAACGACCGCTCAATAAAAGCTTGTAAAAATTCGCCGACCAATGACCACTAGATTAAATCTGATTTCCTAATACTGTTGCTTTAAACTTCTTGGTATTAATATTACAGCTGGTTGAAACTAGTTACATTTGATTATTGGATTAACAATAAAAATTACTAGTAGTTGTAATTAACATTGTGTGATAAATCACCAAATGCTTTAAGGCAGTTTTTATAATTTAATTTTATATAATTAATACTAAAGTCATTTTACTTGTTTATGTTTCAAAATGTATTACTACTTTTTTCACTTCTTTTTATCTTTTAATTTTATAATTACCTCCCTTGAATAAAAAACGTTTTTTTTTTATCCCCTGACAAAAAAGTCCCACGAGCGAGATACTTTCCAACAAACAAAAGACGACAGCAAACCGCTGTGAACTGTGTTGCACCTTGGTGCACTCTCGGGACTAAAACTAATATTATGTGGGGGGGGGGGGGGGAGTGTGTGATGGAATCTAGTATGGGGGAGTTGAATGTTTGGATGATTTTGATGGAGACTATTTTTGTATCGAGTTTAGCTTTGGGAGATTTTTAGTGTGGGAGGGTTTAGTTTGCGAGAATATAGTGTTGGAGAATATAGTGTGGGAGAATATAGTGTGGGGGAATTTAGTGTGAGAAAATCTAATGTGGGAGAATTTAGTGTGCGAAAATTTAGTGTTGGAGAATTTAGTGTGGGAGAATTTAGTGTGGGAGAATTTAGTATAGTGCTAATTCAACGTGTATTGCTAATTCAAAGTATAATAACGTGAAATTTGCGTTTACTTTTTGTAAAGAAAAATAATAAAATAGCAGGCTAAAATCTAGTTATTTCCTTTAATTTATCATTTTGTCTCCCTTTCTTTTTCACGTCATTATACGTAGGAACGACGCCCATCACTTAACCTAATTTCTAGGAAAATGTCTTTAATTTAAAAAAAACAAACAATTTTTTGGGGGTGTCTGTTCTATGTACATGTAATTGGCTTTTAGAGTGCTCACGCTTCGTGTGATGTTCGACTTACTACATCACTTTAACGTGACTTTGCCTTAACACTTTTTCCACGTGATCCTACTTTAGGGTAAAGTTTATCTTATTTTAGTTCGTAACGTGACACTGACATGACATTATTTTAACGTGATCCGATGTTAAATACTACTACGTCACTTTAAAGTAAATGTGGCGTATATACAAAGTACGGCGTGAGACTACATTTAACCTGATATAACTGACGTGATTCTTTTCGCGGTGATTATGTGATAAATAATTTGAGGCACAAAAATTAAATATAATTCTCAAATAGAATACAAGTTTGTTATACACTCGATAGGGGTCTGCGTGGTCGAAAAGTCTCCAGTTCGAACCCTCGGGCAAATGAGGCTCGTTAGCTGGGGACAGCTACTCTTCTAGGAGAGACAACTCCAAAATCAAGCAACTGCTATCTTGTAGTTTGTTCTTGGTTAGACAAAGGCTATGAAAGCAAAGAAAAAAAAAAGAAAAAAAGAAAAGCAGGCTGAAATCGGAATCATCGGCCTCAATGGCGCATAACAAGTTGACACGTATAGCCTACGTAATAGTGTTGGAGGGGATTCCATCCCACACTAAAATTAAGAACGAAGAAGAAGAGAAGTTACACATGATAAACTGATCACCACAAGAACCTTTCTTCATACTAGAATAAACCTAACAAAATCCTAACTTGAAGCTACTATAAACTAACATAAACCGAACTTGAATCTAGCATGTGGCTAATATGAACTTACCATTTAAGTCAAACCTAACATCAAATTTGAACCTATAATGAACCTACTTAAAGCGGAACATGTTATGAACATAACTGAATACTAGCAAGTTGCTTCATTGTACACCTTAATTGAACCTAACACGAATTACTAAATTGCACTCGATATTAAAATTACAAAAAGCTAATTAAACATAAACCTAACATGGCCCTAACACAAACCTGACATAAACGTATTATGAACCTAACATAAACCTATGAACCTACTGTACTTCCATATCCAGCTTTATTTTCCCACGGTTATAATAAAATGTTATACTGCTTGTGTAAACACACTCAAAACAGTCGCAATCATTAGTCGCGTGACCTCGCTCGACTTCATTGGGTTCTGTAAGGTCCATAGGTCCATCTTAGACTTAAATGGTCTCTTGGGTGACTTCTGTACACTCCCCCCCCCCTCCCCGCTCTACATTTTCCATATATATTTAAACTAGAAGTATATTGCAGTTGTTGTTAAATGGGCTATTTCTTTTGTTTTTCGCTTTTTGTTTACTTCAGGTTTTTGTTTTATAAAAATAGTTGGAAAAAAAAAACGAATACTCACACCTTAGGTCTAATTAAAGCTCCAATTAAACCACATACACTTATTCATACAGCAGCTAACTTTATTTTATCACATCTACCTCTTGTGTAAATATTCACATACGCAATTACTCAACCAGGTTCTAATTTATTTATTTAAATTGAATTCTTTACGCCAGCTCAACAAACAAAGCCGTTTACCATGTACGGGTTTAATGAATTCACTGGTATTTACAAACAAACTCTGCTGATAGAATCTGGTAATTTCAATAGATACGATCGTGAAATTAAATTAAATTAAAACCCCGTAGGGATTACAATATATCTCCAACATAGTTGTTTAAATTTAAAACTCAGACGAGGATTGCAGCGAGTAATTGATTACAACTTTGGGGAAATTGTGTATACAAATGTGTAACAAAGCTAGGATTTCGATTAACTTATCAATTTAGGTTTTAAAAAAGTAAAGTTAAACTTTAAAACACGACCTGTCAATTGGGTAGATGGAGTAGAGTTCACTTGTTTATGTGACAACGACATAAACGACTTAGTTATGTTGATTTTACTTTCCCGAAACTTCAGTAAGGTACCCGACATTTAAATTAAAAAAAAAAATAATGTGAATATTAGTGTGTATATTTAAATTTTAATATTTAATCGTTGTTCTATAGTTAAATGGGAGAGCTTGGCCTGAATAGGGAAATGGGTGTGTGAAAAAAGTACATTATATTGGCGCTTTTATTTTCATTTGACGGTAATACAGGGTGTCTGGTTATATTTAAATCCTCTTTCTTTCTTTAAAAAAATCAAGGCTATAAATGCAGCCGCCAAATTAAAGATATTAAATTTTAACTCAGTTTTTCAAACTTGATTTTTTATTTTTATTTTATTGCAAATCTCGCTTATTCTCGTGATTTAATCGAGAGGTTAGCTAACATCTCGTAGCGTATTGGGTTGGGGGGGGGGGGGGGGCTATTTAATGAGATTTAATGATTTTTGTATAGCGCATTTTGTTCTATTAGAGTGTATAGACCAGTTTTGTCACTTGAATTTGTTGACAAGTGAGTTTTTGAGTTTTGGCTTAATTTGATGACCTATAATTTTTTATATCTTATGATTTTAGGTGAGGTGACTTAAACTTAACTATCCTGACTTATGATATTCAGGTGACTTCATTTTAAATTTGGTGACTTGTTATTTAAGTTCTGCTGAATTTATTTTGACAATATTCCCGTTTTACTGAAAAAAAATATTTAAATATTACGCTGTATTAAGAGTGTAGGCGTGACCTAAGCGGTAGAGCGCTAGAGTTGTATCACGATTGTCTTGAGTTCGAAACCGGCTCCAAGTCGGTAGAATGTCCCTGAGTTCATCCAGCTCTGATGGGTTCCCAACTCATGTTAGGGGAAAATAAATGTCAAGAAACATGAATTGAGGCCTGAAATAGTTTAAAAGATAATTTCATTTTTGGAATAGATTCTAGAGAAGATAGAGTTTAAATCTTGATCTTAGCAACTTAGCCTCTACGTCTAGTTTTTGCGTAGATTTAGATCTAGTCTAGAACCATGTGTCTCCCCGTCCGTAGTTCATTAGCAAAATTTGGTGTGGGCTGATGAGTTGGCGGATGGTGTGTCCACGCAGATTGGCACGGCCGTTAGCTTGAATGACTACCTGCATGACTGTACTTGGTGTTGGTTGAGTCGAGAAAAGATCAGGGCTTTCTTCATCAGGCAGTTCAATTATGAGGGTTGTTGATTGATCGGTTGACTTCGCTGTATCTGAAAGGGATTGAGCCCGTGGTTTCATTAAGCCACCCGAACAGTAGTCCGGGTGGCTCCTCCTCCGGTCTCTCGACCAAGGGGGAACATCCAAGGGCGCAACCACTTTGCTGGCGGTGACAATTTTTTCAAATGTAGTCTTGGAGAATGACATTGGTGAAAATAAGGTGAGATGTAAGTATGTTTGTTTGTAATCGTGGATTACAAAGAAATACATAGAAGCTTAACGTAAATAAAAATATCTGAAGAAGTTTCAAGTGCCTAATAGTAATTTGTTAGTTTTCTCGGTATTAATATTAAAGTTGATTGATATAAGTAATTTCTAATTATTAGACTAACAGCTAACCATTACTAGAAGTTGGAATTAAAATTTTGTTATTAATCACCAAAGGTTTTAAATACGTTTATTTGATTTTAATTTTCTATAATTTATACCTATATTTATTTACTTGTTGTTGCTGAAAAATATATTATTATTTTCTCCATTTCTTTTTATCATTTAATTTTATTATTACCTCCCTTGAAAAAACTCAATATATGTTTCCTCCCTTAACAAAAAAGTTTCACGCGTGAGATATTTTGACTCAAACAAAAGACGAGAGCAAACCGCTGTTAACTATGTTACACCTTGGTGCACTCTCGGGACTAACATTAATATTCTGTGTCAGCGTTTAGTTCCATGTGGGGTGGGGGGGGGGGAGTGTGTGATGGAATCTAGTGAGGGAGAATTGAATGTTTGGGTGATTTTGGTAGAGACTATTTTTGTATCGAGTTTAGCTTTGGGAGATTTTAGTATGGGAGAGTTTAGTGTGGGAAAATTTAGTGTGGGAGAATATAGTGCGAGAGAATTTAGTGTCAAAGTATTTAGTGTGGGAGAATAAATGTTGGAGAATTAAGTAGAGAATTTAGTGCATCGGAATTTAGTGAGCGATAATTTATTTTCGGAGAATTTAGTGCGGGAAAATTTAGTGTGGAAGAATTTCGTGTAGGATAATTTAGTGTGGGAGAATTGAACGTGGGATAATTTAGTGGAGATTTTAGTGCGGCTCAATTTAGTGTAGAAGAATTCATTGTGGGAGAATTTAGTGTGAGAAAATGTAAGGTGGGAGCATTTAGCATGGGAGAATTTAGTATGGGAGAATTTAGTCAGTGAGAATTTAGTGTGGAAGAATTTAGTGTAGGATAATTTAGTGTGGGATATTCATTGTGGAAGAATTCATTGTGGGAGAATTTATTGTGGGAAAATTTAGTGTCGGTGAATTTAGTGCGGGAGAATTTAGTGTGGAAGAACTTAGTGAGCGATAATTTAGTGTCGGAGAATTTAGTTTGGCAGAATTTAGTCAGGTTAGAATAGGGTAGAATAGTCTCGAACTTAGGGGGGAGTGCGTGTGTGAGTTGATTTCACCCTACTGTGTAGTAACCCCCGTGTGTTATGTCTTGTAATCCCAAGGTCGAATGCGGCTTTTCTTTATAGTAATTTAAATAGCAGTGAATAATTTATTTTCTACTTTTTTATGAATTTTTAACAAGCTTTTATTTAATTCGCTTCCTCTGTCGTCAGTCATCAGTCGTCAGTCTAGATCGAAACACAGGAGTGAAAATTCGGACAGTTCTACTTGACCGATACGATTCACAGTTGGCTAGTGGGTCAAGACATGACAATGCAATCTGAAACTAAATTTAACTTATTTGGATGCCTAATTAATGTTTTATGAATTAATAAAATTTGGACCGAATTAGTAGGCATGTCTATCCAACCACACCACACGCGTCATCATGTTCAATAGCTGCGCCATCACGTTCAGTAGGCGCGCAATGGTTTTTAGTCATGTAACTCTATTGTAAATAAAACATGTAAAGTAGAGAAACAAAAATTCATAAAAAACGTTTTAATAACAAGCTTTTATGTAATAATGCACTAAAAAGTAGAAAAATAAATTATAGACTACTATTTAAATAACTAGAAAGAAAAGCGTGGGTGTCTTCTTTAACATTAGTAAAGGTATTTAATAGATACTAAAGTGACCCACGATTTTCTTTATAGTTATTTAAATAGTAGTCTATAATTAATTTTCTACTTTTTAGTGCATTATTACATAAAAGCTTGTTATTAAAACGTTTTTTTTATTAATTTTTTTAGTTGTGCACATAAAATAATTATTAATATGTGTGCATGGAGCCGAAGAGCCGCATCTTGACATCGAAAGAGCCTCATGCGGCTAGTGAGCCGTAGGTTGCCGACCCTGATCCATTACATAAACCTGCTGACATATTATGTGAGACTTCAGTAAATACGAAGGTATGATAAAAAAAAAATTAAATATTTTTATTTGCAATAAAACAAGTAACAACTTATTTAACAACTTATCTCACAGGAGATAAGTTAATAATAATAAATTACATGTCAAATATGTAATGGATGATATATTAAAAAAAATAATTAAAAAGGTGATACATGTATGAATAACAGATGTATGAAATACAAGGAGCTTGTCATGTTTGACAGCATAAAGGTTGATACAATAATGCAATTACAAGACAACAAACAGAAACTGTTTCATTCTGACAGAATGTTACATTGTATCGATGGTGTGGGCAGGGTCGTAGCAGTGTGTAGTCACATACACGGGGATGTATGTGTATCGGGGTGTAGGGAGTTGTGGGGTGGGCAGGGTCGTAGCAGTGTGTAGTCACATACACGGGGATGTATGGGTATCGGGGTGTAGGGAGTTGTGGGGTGGGCAGGGTCGTAGCAGTGTGTAGTCACATACACGGGGATGTATGGGTATCGGGGTGTAGGGAGTTGTGGGGTGGGCAGGGTCGTAGCAGTGTGTAGTCACATACAAGGGGATGTATGGGTATCGGGGTGTAGGGAGTTGTGGGGTGGGCAGGGTCGTAGCAGTGTGTAGTCACATACACGGGGATGTATGTGTATCGGGGTGTAGGGAGTTGTGGGGTGGGCAGGGTCGTAGCAGTGTGTAGTCACATACACGGGGATGTATGGGTATCGGGGTGTAGGGAGTTGTGGGGTGGGCAGGGTCGTAGCAGTGTGTAGTCACATACACGGGGATGTATGGGTATCGGGGTGTAGGGAGTTGTGGGGAGCCCCCATGCTCACGAAGGGTATCAAGAAAATCTTGCTTAGTGGTGTATGTCATAGTTGCTTTACATTCTTATAGTGATAGATCTATTAACAACTGTTGCTAGCAATAAAAGAAATTGCCGTATATGCAGTGGCGGAACTAGAAAAAAGGGCCACCCCGCAAAATATATATATATATATATATATATATATATATATATATATATATATATATATATATATATATATATATATATATATATATATATATATATATATATATATATATACCCTATATATTTTTTGGTGACATTTTTTATTCGTAAGAGCTTTTTATGAAGGATACATAAACATTTCTAGAAAACAACAAAGTGCGATAAAGCGATTCTTTTCAGTTCGAACACCCTTGCATCAAATTTATTTTATTACATTCACTGTTCTGTGTTCGGTGTTTCTTTTGTAGTCCATCTTAGAGTTAAAGTTAGGCTAAATATCATTTAGCAGCACATCTGAAACACGGGTAGCATTTGAAAAAAAAAAAGATATTTATATTAAAATACTTCTACTTACTATAAACGGTAAGATTAAATTTATTTCAAGAAGATGTAAGAGATAAAATATATAAAAATGTATGACATATTCAAATGTAAAAAGCACACAATAAACCCATACGTTGTAGTTTTACTTTATGTATCAAGTCACAGAGAGACGGACAGACGTAAAAAGCCAATTACAAAGTAATAACGATTATAGAAAACAGCTTTGTTATAACAAAAAACATGTATAAATTATCTTCATTTCGCACCCCAGATACATGAGACATACGAAATAGGGTCCATTAATTTAAATTATCTCGGGATATATAGGAGGGGTGAGAGTGTGTTCAGCATTATGCCCAGCCGCTGTTTTTTTGCCTAACGCTAATCAGTGGAGTGGCGTGGTCTAGCGGCAGAACGCACGCTTGACGCCCTAGATGTCCCGGCTTCTTTACTTTTTATTATATTCATGCAAGAAAACGCTGGTTTGCATGAATATGTTGACCCGAAGATCGTCAGCACTCTAGATAACAACTTCTTCACCTCACTTTACTATCCTGGGAGACTATTCCATGCGTCACATATTAGTGCCTCAACTCGCAGCATATCTTTTAGAGTCGTCCTTTTGTGCAGCGTAACGTGCATGTTTTACTGGACCTCCAATTCTCCTAACTTGCTCGTGATTTCCGTGAACTTACCACTCCACAAATATTTGGTTGTCAAATCCAGGAACCTCTTCATAACGTTTGAGATCGTAGAAAACTCCGGAAGACCTTTAGAACTGACCGGTCCGAATTTTCCCTACATCACATCAATCACTCAGAAAACGGGCTATAAACAAAAAACAACATTGAACAACAAGAACAACAATTTCTCTAAAATTAGCGTTACTTTTTAAACGTAAGCACTACACATAACAGCTAATCACTAATTAATTAAGCATGAATATTCTCAATGTTTTTGAAAACCTAAGTGAAGCTAGGCAGCATGCCTAGTTCTAATAGAATAGCGAGTGTTTATTGTTTATATTTATTATGATATCGTTCATTACCGAGTGTTGCAGAACAACATTTTAATGAGTTCTGAAAATAAGTGATTATTTATATGTGTGCATTGAGCCGTTGGTTGTCGAACCAGATACATTACATTTTGCTAAAAAAAAAAAAATCTTTTTTTTTTACAAGTTTAATAGAACTCCTTCCACTGTGTGGATAGGTTGCATGTTAAAAAATTACAATGTAATACATAGAATTGCATTAAAAAGATTTACAATGTCTTGATATCCCTTCTGATTTCTTTGTTCCATTTTTCCATGTTTCTTTGATTTCTTTGTTCCGTTTTCTTGGTTCCATTTGTTTCTTTTGATTTCTTGTTTTTGTTTCCGGTTTGCTATGACATAAAGTACAGGACAATGCAACATGATCGCTTCTCTGTTTTTGGCCGTGCTTCTTGCGATTAATACAGTCTTGGTTGGGTAGTTGTTGATTCTTAGTTGGTAGTTGTAGTTTGAGAATGTCAATGAGAGATATTCTGTTATTGAAAGGGCGAGCTTGTGTCTTGTCGTTTATGGTAGAGTTGATCGAATGTTGTAGAACTTGGAGAGGGTTGACGAGAGTTTATGGATGATTACACGTGAGATGTTTTGAGTATTTGATCGTTGAGGGATGACGAGATGACATGGTACTGGATGTCGTTAATGGATGTTGGCGTTGATCGAATGGAGTGGAGCTTAAGGTGGGCGAGATGACGTAGAGGAATGATTAGTTTTCGTGATATTGCTGAGATGAGGATTGTAGATGTGAGGGATTTGAGCTTGGTCTAGTAGTTGAAATGGGTAGAGTGAAGGTGTTGACGATTGTTTCTTTTTGGGTGAGTTGAGCTGGTATTGGAGAGATGGTTAGTTCATTTGCTGGTAGATTCTATATGACGGACCCTCCCACCTAAGACGACCCCTGGCCTAAGCTTTTTCTTTTTCTTTTTTTTTTTCTTGGTTCCATTTGTTTCTTTCTTGATTTTGTTTCTGGTTTGCTATGACATAAAGTACAGGACAGTACAAACATGATCGCTTCCCTGTTTTTTGGCCTTTCTTCTTGTGCTTGATACGCTCTTGGTTTGATAATGGTTTATTCTTTGTTGGTAGTTGTACTTGGTGAGAGCGAGTTTGGTGTCTTGACGTTGATGGTGGAGTTGGTCGAATGGTGTAGAACTTGGAGAGGGTGGTTGAGGTAGTGTTCTTGCGTTGAGGTGAGGCATGATGCGCATGGTGGTAGAGTTGTTCGATGAATTGAAGCTTGGGGAGATGAGTTGGGTGGGTTCTTGTGTTGAGAGATCTTTCGAGGTGGGTTGCTTTGAAGTATTGTTCATTGTGATTTGAAGAGGGGTAACGTGAGGTAGTCGAGTAATTGAGTTGGGCGAGGTGACGTTGAAGAGTGAAGTTTGCTGATGTTGCTGAGTCGATGGTTTTGAGCTTGGTGAAGTGATGAGCGAGGTAGAGCTGTTGGCGATTGTTTATTTGAGTAGATGATCTTGAGAGATGGTTAGTTGATTTGCTAGTGTTTTGACGGAAGCTTCCCACCTAAGATTTCTCCTAGGTGGGTGTCGTCAGAGTGTTAGTGAGTTTGTTGGGAGCGAGGTAGATACGTTTGACGTAGTAGATGCGTTCGATTTGTTGAGCGAGGTAGTTGCGTTTGACGTAGTAGATGAGTTCGAGTTGTTGGCGATAGACAGACCTCCCACCTAAGATTTCTCCTAGATGGGTGTCGTCAGGCTGAAAAATAAAAGATTGAAAAGTTAGCCACTCGTACATTTGAAGCCACCCAATACAAGTACTGGGTGACTCATCTCGAGAGCGTGTGCGTTCGAGGGATGTGTGGGAGCAACCCCACAGCGGTCGTTGGCGAGATTTGCGTGAGTTAGAGTAGTAGATTTGACCGCCTCTCGGCCCCGGCAGCCAGCCCTAAAAAGGGCTGACCAACCAAATGGCTAAGATCCGTGTAGATCCATAACAGATACTACACTTTGATCTTAGCCAAAAGGCCGAGAAGCGATCTTCTGGCCTAAGCAAACAAATTAAAGCTAGCCTTTAGATACTCAAGGTGAACGTCTAATAGAGAATTTTCTCGGTATTAATATTACAGCTGCCTGATATAAGTGACATCTAATTATTCGATTAACAATTACCAATTAATATGTGTTGTAATTAAAATTTTGTTATTAATCATCAAAAATTTTAAAAAATATTTTTATAGTTTAATATTCTATAATATACACTAACGTTAGTTTACTTGCTTTTGCTTAAAAATATATTTTTTTTTTTTCATTTCTTTTTATCGTTTAATTTGATAATTACCTCCCTTTAAAAGAAAACAATGTTAGTTTTCTCCCCTAACAAAATAGTTCAAAGCGCGAGTTATTTTGACTTAAACAAAAGACGAGAACTGTGTTACACCTTGGTGCTCTCTCGTGACTAACACTAATATTCTGTGTCAATGTTTAGTTCCATATGGTGTGGGGGGGGGGGGGGGAGGTGTGTGATGGAATCTGGGGGGTTTGAATGTTTTGGTGATTTTGGTGGAGACTATTTTTGTATCGAGTTTAGATTTGGGAGATTGTGCGATCATTATGGTGTGGGAGAGTTTAGTGTGGGAGAATATAGTGTGGGAGAATTTAGTGTGGTGGGATTAGTGGACGCATTTTGTGTGTGGTGGGATTAGAAGACTCATTATTTATCTGGGTGGGATTATTGGACGCATTTTGCGTGTGGTGGGATTAGTGGAAGCATTTCAGATTTTCTTCACATAGTTTTATTTAATACGTTACGTATAGTGTATTGCCAATTCAAAGTATACAACGCGAAATTTGAGTTTAATTTTTGTAAAAAAAAATTATTAAATTACAGGCTAAGATCTAGTTATTTCCCTTTAATGTATTAGTTTGTCTCCCTTTCTGTTCCACGTCATTATTCGTAGGAACGACGCCCATCAAGTGACCTCATTTCTAGGAAAATGTCTTTAATTAGAAAAAAACACATTATGTTTTGGGGTGTCTGTTCTCTTTACATTTAATTGGCTTTTAGAGTGCTCACGCTTCGTGTGATGTTCGACTTACTACATCACTTTAACGTGATCTTGCCTAAACATTTTTTCCACGTGATCCTACTTTAGGTTAAGTTTAACTTATTTTAGGTCGTAACGTGACACTGACATGACATTATTTTAACGTGATCCGATGTTAAATACTACTACGTCACTTCGTGGTATCACCCCCCACCACCGCCCATAGATAACAAAGTATATATATATATATATATATATATATATATATATATATATATATATATATATATATATATATATATATATATATATATATATATATATTTGTGTGCATAGGCCTACATAAGCGTATGATTTAAATATATGCCTCATACGCTTACATGTATATTTATAAGCTTTAATCACTGCAGACTTAATAGTAACGATGTGTATCTATAGTCTGTTAATAATACAGTTGGATGTAGCATTTTTTCTCTACAGTTAGCACTTTTACGTCATTGTGTCACCCCCCCCCCCCCCCCTCAAACCCTTGTAATAATTGCCACTTTTTACGTAAAAGATTATTTAACTTTAATTAATCATTAAAGGAACTGGCAAATAGTATTTTTCTTCTGTACATCTTGCAATTTTTGGCCTTGGTGTTACCCCTCCCCCGAACGCTGTCACCCGGTGCGCCCCGCACCCATCGCCCGTCCTCGCTACGCCTCTGTTATTAAATAATATATAATATCATTAGCTTGTGCGCTCCTTGGTTTTATTTTATCATCAAGATTTTAATTACTTTTCACCTATGTTTTAATATGCAAATGACGAGTCGATTGTTTACTTTTTATTATATTCATGTAAGAACACGCTGGCATGCATGAATATGTTGACCCGAAGATCGTCAGCACTCCAGATATCAACTTCTTCACCTCATTTTACTATCCTGAGAGACTATTCCATGCGTCACATATTAGTGCATCAACTCGCGGCAATTCTAGTATTCCGGCTAACTCAGTGGTCCGGCTAACTCAGTGGTCCGGCTAGTTCCGTGATCCGGTTTACTAAGTGTTCCGGCTAAGAGGTTCCGCTAAGTGTACCGGCTTCCAGGTCCGGCTATTCTGCCACGTGTCAAAAAGATCCGGTTACCAACCTTGTTACCATCGCGCTGATTGTGTTTCTCACCCGGCTGGTCAATGATTGATGCACGTGCTACTGGGATGTACTCACGCCGCGCTGATCCGTGTACCCGTACGAATGCCCTCTAGAGAGCGATTGGTAATTTTTTGTGTTAAGACCTGCTGAAGAAGGGAGAGGTGGGGGTGGGGTGAAGTGGGGGTGAAATGCCCACAGATTATTAGTGTGAGTACCGAGAGTGCACCATGGTGTAATAAGTTCACAGCGGTTTGCTGTCGTCTTCTGTTTCTGTCAAAATATCTCGCGCGTAGAACTTTTTTGTCAGGGGAAATTACAAACCATAATTTAATTAAGGGGAGGTAATTATATAATTAAACGATAAAAAAAAAGAAAAAACAATTAATACATATTGAAACAAAAACAAGTAAACAAGCGTTAGTATTAATTATAAAAAAAAAACTACAAGGAAATTATTTAAAACTCTAGGTGATTAATAACAAAATGTTAATAACAACTCCTAGTAATTGTTAGTTACTAATCTAATACTAAGTAGTCAATAGTATCAACCAGCTGTACTATTAATACCAAGAAAACTTGTTAGACTGTACTGCAAGTAATGCGATAATTCTAGCATTTATAACTGTTTCCCAGTACTTGAATTGTATTTTCTGTTTTTCAGCTTTACGACACCCACCCTGGACAGGGGTTGGCAACCTGCGGCGCGAGCCGCATGCGGCTCCTTGATGTCAAATGCGGCTCTCCAACTCCTTGCACAAATATTAATAATTGTATTAATTCCTTTTCGAAACTCATAACAAATATTATACTCTAAAAGCAACTTTAAACAGGATTAAAAAAAAACTGAGAATATATGAGGTAGAAAGTATACGGACAACTGACACCCGCGTGGACAACAGGCCCAGCCCCACAGCCATGCTGAGGAAAGCACAGTGCCAACAATTTCATGCTTTTAAATAACAAATCAAATTTATTTACCTAAACCTAATCAGGGGCGTAGTAAGGGGGGGGGGGGGGGGGGGGGCAGGGACATATATCCCCGCGCGCCGACCTTAGGGGGCGCCAAAATGGGTTGGAAAAACAAATTGAAAGTTTGAAGGGGTTGCATATCGAAAGTATGAGGAGAGGGGTTGCAAATCGAAAGTTTGTCCACGGGTGACGGGAAGTGCCGCTACGCCTCTGATCCTAATCTAATACCATAATAGTAAGATAATAGTAAAATAATAACGTGGCTGTTTATAAACTTTGAAATTGTGTAAATTGTAACTTTTGGCTCTTCCGCCTTAAAAGGTTGCCGACCCCTGATCTAGGACAGGGGTCGGCAACCTTTTGAGACGGAAGAGCCAAAATTTACAATATACCAAATTTCCAAGTTTTTAAAGAGCCACTAACATTTTTATTTCAATATTATTATTTTGATAAGGAATAGGCATATATATATATATATATATATATATATATATATATATATATATATATATATATATATATATATATATATATATATATATATATATATGTGTATATATATATATATATATATATATATATATATATATATATATATATATATATATATATATATATATATATATATATATATATATATTTAAATAAATAGATTTAAATATGAAGTATTATTCATATACGTGTCGAATCTGTTCCTCCACCCTACACTGGACGAACCATTGCCAGCAAACGCCTTCAGACACACCACTGCAGGAAGACCCAACAGCACAACCAACAACGCCAGCAAAAACAACGCAGCAGACAACCCCAAAACCAGCACCACGATCAACTGTAAAATCAACAACGCCAATTACAACAGGGATCGCAATACAGCCAGTCATTTCCTTTCCCTAAAGCCCATGTCATGAACACATCTGAATCAACGGTCTTGTAGACGCCAACATCTGACCATGGCAAAACAGCACAACAGCCAGTAACAAGCATGTATGCAGTCACCACCCAGATCTCGACACCAGAGAAAGAAACTTCCGGCCCTCAAATCTCACTACAACAAACAATCGTGGAAACATCAACAGCAAACAATCGTGGAAACATCAACAGCAAACAATCGTGGAAACATCAACAGCAAACAATCGTGGAAACATCAACAACAAACAATCGTGGAAACATCAACAGCAAACAATCGTGGAAACATCAACAGCAAACAATCGTGGAAACATCAACAATAAACAATCATGGAAACATCAAAAACAAACAATCGGTGAAACATCAACAACAAACAATCGTGGAAACATCAACAACAAACAATCGTGGAAACATCAACAACAAACAATCGTGGAAACATCAACAACAAACAATCGTGGAAACATCAACAATAAACAATCGTGGAAACATCAACAACAAACAATCGTGGAAACATCAACAACAAACAATCGTGGAAACATCAACAACAAACAATCGTGGAAACATCAACAACAAACAATTGTGGAAACATCAACAACAAGCAAGCGTGGACACAACAACATCAAACAATCGTAGAAACATCAACAACAAACAATCGTGGAAACATCAACAACAAACAATCGTGTAAACATCAACAACAAACAATCGTGGAAACATCAACAACAAACAAGCGTGGAAACATCAACAACAAACAATCGTGGAAACATCAACAACAAACAATCGTGGACACAACAACATCAAACAATCGTGGAAACATCAACAACAAACAATCGTGGAAACATCAACAACAAACAATCGTGGAAACATCAACAACAAACAATCGTGGAAACATCAACAACAAACAATTGTGGAAACATCAACAACAAACAATCGTGGAAACATCAACAACAAACAATTGTGGAAACATCAACAGCAAACAATCGTGGACACATCAACAGCAAACAATCGTGGACACATCAACAGCAAACAATCGTGGACACATCAACAGCAAACAATCGTGGAAACTTCAACAACAAACAATCGTGGAAACATCAACAACAAACAATCGTGGAAACATCAACAACCAAGAGGAAGAAAGAGGACAGCCCAGAACCGGAGAAAACATCAAAAGCAGCTAAAGTTAATGAAGGTGACAACGAGTCAGCAGCCAACACCCCGTTTTAGCTCTTGTAAAAGCTCGTTAACATAAAGTGTTTTAAACATGTTTTTTCCCCTTACTATTTAGTCTTAGATATATGGCTAAGAAAAACACTGCTATACAAGTAACGTAATAAGTCACATGATCCGAAGGTTGATTATAGACCACACCCTGAAGGGCAACAATCTGACCCGCGAGAAAGATTGAAGAAATGTACACTGGATGTCTTGACAGAAGAAATGTTCTGGATGTCTGGACAGAAGAAATGCGCTTTCTTTTTCCAGAGTTTCTTCCAGACTTCTCTACCGCCCGCCCCCCCCCCCCCTCCCACGAACAAGATGTAATTTATACAGGGGTGGGGGGGGGTCACTGGTGAAAGTATATACTTACTATAAAAATTTTATTTCGTTCGCGGTAGGCGAAGGTGGTGGGGGGAGCCTCTGATCCCCACACCTGAATCAATCCCGAACACACACACTCACACACACACACAACATGCGTCCACTAATCACACCCTACACACAACATGCGTCCATTAATCCCCCTTCCCCCCCCCCCCCCCCAAAACAAACACGCCCCTACTGATTCACCAATGCAAATCATTTGCATTGCCTACACTACAACACAACACAATCATTTCGCCCTCACTAAATTTTCCCACACTAAATTCTACCAAACTAAATTCTAACACACTAAATTATCGCCCACTAAATTTCGTTCGCCGTAGACCAGGGGTTCCCAACCCTGTGCACGCGGGCTCCATGGCGCCCTCTGAACGATTCGCATGTGCCCGCCTCTCACTATTCGACAGAGACAGAATTTTTTTTCATAAACATTATTTTAAAATATGATTTATTTTTATTCATTAGTTACAGTTATAATTTTTTTGGCTGCCTAGGTTTATAAATATAAGACCTTAAGAATGATATTTTGCTCAAATCCTTTATGTCAGAGGACTTTTGGAATACAGTGGATAGAGAAAAGTTCCCATTGTTGAAAAAATCATATAAAATTGAATCATTTTTCGATTCGACAAATTTATATGTGAACCATTGTTTTCAAACATGAACTTAATAAAATCAAGATATAGTCTAGAACTCGACTCACCGATGAGCATCTTTATGATTGTCTGTTAACATGATTATCGTCATACGCTCTTAATTATAAAGCTCTGGCCAATGAAATGCAATGCCAAAGATCACATTGACTTTATTATATTTTTAATTAAATGTTTTCTTTGTATTAATGTGTTTTGTTTACTTTCTTTACGTTTTGTAAATACATTTCTCTGTGTGTATGCAATTTGAAAAAAAAATCCTAAATAATTTTATTATTTTGAAACATTTTTGTTTATTATTTATTAATACATTATGACTTTAAGAAAATAAGAAAATAAATTATGGGAAAATGACAAGTTATGGAAGGAGTTTGTCGATTTAAAATAGGTGGTGCCCGCCACCCTACCGATATTTTAGAATGTGCTCTAGAGTAAAAAAAAGTTGGGAACCCCTGCCGTAGACGAAGGTGGGGGGGGGGGGGGTGGAGCCTAAGAAGAAACTCTGATCCATATTCCTGAATTAATCCAGAACACAAACACACACACACAAAATGCGTCCACTAATCCCACACTCACACAAAATGCGTCCATTAATCCCCCTTTCCCCGCAAACCAAACCCAACCCTACTGTTACCTAAAACCCTCACTCAACTAACATATCCACAGTAAACCCCCCACACCAACAGTAGATATAATTGTACACACACCAATGCAAATCATTTGCCTTGCATACACCACAACGCAACACAATGATTTCGCCGACACTAAATTCTGCCAAACTAAATTCTCCGACACTAAATTATCGCTCATTAAATTCTTCTGGAAATCATCCTCACTGCAGCAGAGAACTAAAATAAGGATCTATAAGTCAAATGTACGTTCTGTACTCCTCTATGCTGCAGAGTCATGGAAACTAAACAAGAAAGGAGAGAGCCGACTCAGCGTCTTTGAAAGAAGATCCCTCCAACGTATCCTCAGAATAAAGTGGGACGACAAAGTCCCGAACAAGGAAATATGGCAAATGACAGGATTAAACGACATTGTTTCAGAAGTTCGAATGAGGAGATGGAGATGGCTGGGCCATGTCCTACGCATGAGCAAAAGAAGACTCCCCAACATGGCGCTGAAGTGGAACCCACCCGGAAAGAGAAAGAGAGGAAGACCACTGGGAACATGGAGGAGAGAGATGGAATAAGAAGTGCAGGCTACTGGCAAGACCTGGCATGAATTAAAGTGGCTCGCCCAAGACAGAGTGGAATGGCGGAGATTTGTTGCTACCCTATACTCCACAGGGAGTTATGAGGATTAAGTAAGTAAATTCTTCCACACCAAATTCTCCCGCACTAAATTCTCCCAGAGTGCATTCTCCCACACTAAATTCCTCCGCGCTAAATTCTTCACTAAATTCTCCCACATTTAATTTTCCCACACTAAATTATCTTACACTGAATTCCTTCAAACTAAATTCTCTCACATTAAATTCTCCCGCACTAAATTTTCTCACACTAAATTCTCGCACACTAAATTCTCCGATACTAAATTCTCCCGCACTAAATTCTCCCACACTTAATTCTCGCACACTAAATTCTCCCACATTAAATTTTCTCTAAATGCTCCTACACAAAATTTTCCCACACAAAATTATCCCACACTAATTATCCACCAAAATCACACAAACATTCAACTCCCCTATATTAGTTTCCATCACACACTCCCCCCCCCCCCCCCCCTCCCCCACCCCACCCCACATTGGAACTAAAGACTGACACAGAATAGTAATGTTAGTCCCGAGAGTGAACCAAGGTGTAACACAGTTCACAGCGGTTTGCTTTCGTCTTTTGTTTTAGTCTAAACATCTCGCTCGTGGAGAAATATGGTTTTTAGGGGAGAAAACAAACATTGGTTTTTATTAAAGGGCGGTAATTATAAATTTAAACGATAAAAAGAAGAGGAAAAAATAATAATATATTTTAAAGCATAAACAAGTAAACAAACGTTAGTATAAATTATAGAAAATTAAATTACAAAAAATAGTTTAAAACATTTGGTAATTATTAACAAAATGTTATTCACAACACCTAGTAATTGGAAAATGTTAATCGAATAATTAGAAGTCACTTATATCAAACAGCTTTAATATTAATACCTAGACAATTTTAATAAAATAGATGTAATGGCACTTTTAGCTGCGTGTTTTTTTTTATTCGCGTACCGTCCCAAAGTCCACCCAACTTTAACCAGAACCTCAAACTCCAAGATAGATACCACCTTATCAACAAAAAGTGAGCTCAGCCCCACAGAACAAGGAAAAATAACCAAAGAACAAAAACGCGCAGATTTAACCTACGATCACACGCCATGTAATTTCTGCACCCCCCAATTCAGATCACCTAAAGTAGCGGGAAAACATGAGGACACAGTACACACACAATTCAAACAATGCACCATCTGCACAGATAAAAAAGTGCATACTGACATATGTTGGCCCTACTACAAAGCTCATAACGATGAAACTATATGTATACAATGTCATGTAAAACTGCTCTTGTTGCCTACCCTTGTTCGATTGGGGAAGCAGCAAGAGAGGACCACTATTAAACACAAAAAAAAAAAAATAATCTATACTGAATACGCCGACTCAATCAACAACATTAAAACATACTTCAAACTAGTCGACACATAGAGAGCGCAATTCCACACTCAATACAAACCACCCACGGAAGTATCACTTTTGGGAATAGATTCCGTCTAGACAGAATTTACGCCCCAGTGAACATGAAAATCAACAAAGTAGAACACCTTTTCTCAACACTACAGTTTAGCGACCATACAGCAGTTCTGACAACTTTAAACAACGAACAAACACAAAACAAACAAACACATAACACATACTGAAAACTCAATAATTCACTATTACTAGACGAGCGCTACATCAAAACTATAAAAGACATAATACAATTTTACACGCAGTCATCACCAAATTTTAACAAAATCCAACATTGGGAAGTTTTAAAGCAAGACATTAAGCGGATATTTATTCAGTATGCATGTAGCATTAATAGCGTTAGGGCCCACATAGAAACTAAACTAGAAAAACAACTAAGTATGCTTAAGGGAAAAAACAATAACAAAGAACAAATAGACTCAATAGAAACGGAACTTTCGAAAATACAAGAATATAAATATAGAGGGACACAAATCAGAAGCAACATAGAGCAGATAGGCTCGGAAAACCAAACACACCACACTCTCATACTAGAACAAAGCATACAAAGATCAAAACAAATGAAACATATAATGGACGAAAACAACCAAGAGACGACTGAACCAAGAAAGATTTTAAAATCGACCCGCGCATTTTATTTAAATTATCTTCATAATCTTTTCCCCTTCGTGTCCAATACACAAATGGCAGATAAATTAAAGATTGTGTTTCAAGCTTCTCGACATACAGGGAGATAATGTGGTCAGTACTAAGCCTATCCGCCTTAGTTACCTAAGGTGCGTCAGGTACCCATCAGAGCTGGATGAACTCACGGAGCCCAACAGAACTGAGTCCGGAACTCGAGACATTCGGACTAGCAGTAGAAAGCTTTGTGTTAAGTATTATAGCTTAAAAAGTGTACACTTACTTTTGTAATTTAGCGCCTGTGAAAGCTGGTTACTATATAGAGTGTTTGACATGTTTTTCCCCTACTATTTAGTCTTTTAATAGAATAGCGAGTGTTTATTGGTTATATTTATTATTATATTGTTCATTAGTGAGTGTTGCAGACTAATATTTATGATTTTTAAATATTAACAAATAATATTTATTAATATTTGTGCACGGAGCTGAAGAGCCGCATCTTGGCATAAAAAAAGAGGCATGCGGCTCGCGAGCCGCAGGTTGCCGACCCCTGCTGTAGGCCTATCTGTCAAAATATCTCGCGCGTACAAGTTTTTTGTCAGGGGAAAAAACAAACAATAATTTTGTTGAAGGGAGGTAATTATAAAATTAAACGAAAAAAAAACAGAATAGAAAAAAAATATATATATATAATATAATATAAACAAAAAATATACATAAGCATTAATTATAAAAAAATTAAATTACAAGAAATGTAATCAAACCTTTAGGTGATTAATAACAAAATGTTAATTACAACTCCTAGTAATTGTTAGTTGTTAACACAAAAACTAGTAGTCTCTATTCTCAACCAGCTGTAATATTAATACAAAGAAGATATATTTAAATTCGTTGCATAGTGATCATGACAATAGCGTGTTCTATAAACTGTATTAACTGAAAAATCTGTATTACTCAGACCACCTATGTCTTGTAACAGATTGGTAAAGAACAGGGTCGGCAACCTGCGGCTCCCTTAACGTCCAGGTGCGGCTCTCCAGCTCCTTGCACAAATACTAATAGATATATAATTTAATTTTTGCTGGACGGTGGGGGTACGAGTCTACCCTGCGTTCAGTGGGATGGAAGATAAGCCTGGTGAGAACCAAAGGATAGAAGCGAACGATGCAAGTTATTCAAACCGATATCCAAACCACACCCAAAAGGACACCCCCACCCCCTCAACCAACCTTAATCCATACACCTCCACTCAACTTACCCACATTAAACCCAATCACACGTAGATTTATTTATATACACACAAACACTCAAATAACTTCCTTTGTCTACACTACAACACAATATACTCATTTCTTCCACATCTAATTCTCCTACACAAAATTGTCCCGCACTAAATTCTCCCACACTAAATTCCCCCACGCTAAACTCCCACACACTAAATCCCCAGAATATTAGTGTTAGTCCCGAGAGTGCACCAAGGTTTAACACAGTTCACAGCGGTTTGCTCTCGTCTTTTTTTTTTTTGAGTCAAAAATCACGCGCGTGGAACTTTTTTGTTAAAGGATAAAACAAATATTGAGTTCTTTTCAATGGAGGTATTTATAACATTAAACGACAAAAAGAAATTGAAAAAAAAATAATATATTTTCAAGCAAAAACAAGTAAACAAACGTTATTATAAATAAAAGAAAATTGTATAGGTTTATGTTAGGCTTATGTCAGGTTTATAGGTTTATGTTAGGTTGAAAAGTTTATGTTAGATTCAAAGGTATATGTTAGGTTCATGATAGGTTCAATGGTATATGTTAGTCTCATGATAGGTTCATGATAGGTTCAATGGTATATGTTAGTCTCATGATAGGTTCATGATAGGTTTATATCAGGTTCATGGTAGGTTCATATTAGGTTTGTGTTAGGCTCATAGTAGGTTTATGTAAGGTTTATAGGTTTATGTTAGGTTTATGTTTGGTTTATGTTATGTTCATAGGTTTATATTAGGTTTATAGGTTTATGTTAGGTGCATATGTTTATGTAAGGTTTATAGATTTATGCTGGGTTCATAAGTTTATGTAGGGTTCACGTTAGGTTTATGTTAGGTTTGTGTTAGGTCCATGTTAGGTTTACGATTAATTCAAGTTAGGTTCTTGTTACTTTAATATCGAGTGCAATTTAATAATTCGTATTACGTTCAATTAAGGTGTAAAATTAAGCAACTTGCTAGCATTCAGGTAAGTTCATAACAAGTTCATGTTAGGTTCATGTTAACTCCGCTTTTAGGCCATTGGTAGGTTCATTAAACGTTCAAATTAGGTTCAAATTAGGTTCAAATTAGGTTCAAATTAGGTTCATGTTAACTCCTCTTTTAGGCCATTGGTAGATTCATTATAGGTTCAAATTACGTTCAAATTAGGTTCATGTTATGTTTGACTTAGATTATAATTTCATATTAGCCACATGCTAGTTTCAAGTTAGGTTTATGTTAGTTTTTTCCATAAGTTCATGTTAGTATTATGTAAGGTTGAAGTTTTGTTAGGTTTATTTTAGTATGAAGAAAGGTCCTTGTGGTGATCAGTTTATCGTGTGTACATTCTCTTCTTCTTCGTTCTTAATTTTAGTGTGGGAAGGTATCCCCTCCAGCATAATTACCCCTTTCAGGACCACAAGGATTACAGGCATAATTTCAAATATCTGTGCACACATTTAGTAGTAAAATGGCACGTAGATTTAAAAAATGTTAACGGTTTTCTGATATCTGAAATAGTTTGTGTGATACAGCATGGGACATATGTGTACCTACGGTTATCAAAGGAAAACTATCGAAAATAGGTTACGTTGTGAGTTATGTCTATATGTTTATTCTAAAAGTGATCTATCGCGTGTTAGTTGTTCTGGTACATTAGAAATTGAAAATATCAGTATTGAGAACACATTTATGTCCTTTATGAGTGTATAATCATCTATGAATGGAGCTTATGGAAGCAATTACGTGGTGTTATATATTATACACGAACATGGCAGATATAATACACACTGTCCGCTCTGTTCTCAATCTTTTCTGTTGCTCATTGTGCATAACTCCTGCGTTTTTCTTCCTTTGATTTATCAACCTCCGGTGGGGTTGAAGTAAAATTCTTGCCTTTAAGAACAAGTCTTGAGGTGATATCTCTTTGATGTAATCCCTAAATGTGAGCTCTCGCTATCATTTGCCTATATTCAAGCTTGGTTTTGTATTGTAGCCAGCGTTGAATTGTCAAATATAGGTATAAACAGCTTTCTGACTCCAAATCAATATCTTGGAAACATATTATCAATGTATGAAACATGGATTTAATTGCCTAAAATCATTAGGATCTTCATTTCAATCAACATCTATTGTCAATTTCCTATAACCATAGTCAATAACTTTTATTGGAAACTGTGTTTTCAGAAGCCTCTAGTTGAAAATAATATCTTGCTCCATCCTCTTTTTTCAATTATCACAAAAGCGTTTGGTTGTTAATGTTTTGGGCAAGTCGAGTTCTATTGATGATAATGATATGTGTCAGCTTCGGGTCTAGGACATTACCACCCCCCTTCCTCCCCCCCCCCCCCCCACCGATGCTGAAGACACCTGATCTTAACCCCAAACTCCAAGCCTATAGCTAACCCTAACAAAACCCCTAATTCCAACTCTAAATCTACATTTAACCCTAAAACTAGCCATAACCCTAATCTAACCCTAGTCCTAACTTATCCATAACTGGACGAGGGATAATTGCTCGGAGGTGGTAATTTCGGGCGGGGGGATGTCGGAGGAGTAATTGTAACTATTAACGCTCCATTTGAGGGGAAAACTCTAGTGTACATCGTATATTTTTTGTGCGCGGTGTTCTAAAAATCTCATACAAGGTTAAATGTATTTTACGAAATGACAGCGCGGCATGTTCACAAATACTGCGCGGACCATGCAGATTTGAGGGAATATTAGTCACTATAGCATGTGACATTGACGATGTATGCAATGTATGCAAAACGGAATGACTAGAATAAAGTGTAGGCCTTATCGTAGTAGTGACAATCTGCTCTGGGACTTGAACAAGTTGTTTGATTAAAGCTTCTACACTTACTTTGTCGGCATATTTCTACAGAAAATTCACATCTTTTTCATAAAGAAGCAAGTTGTTTTCATCGTCTTTATTGTAAATAAACAGTATTTGCACAGCATTTTGTTCAGTTATAGTAAATAAAAGCTCTGCAACTATTTGTATTCTAATGCCAAAACATATGCTTAGCAACATTGTAAAAAAAAGTTAGCTCCCTCCCTGACCGTAGCAAAAAAAAAAAATACTTTAAAAAAAACAAGCAAAGCTATTAGGAAAAACAAATGTAAATATAATACCTAAGTAGTAAACCTTTGAAAAACCGCCAGTAATTTCTTTCTGTTACAGTAAGTATTTTTTATATAAAAATGTAAACTGTAGCTTTGCGAGTGGTCTAGAAATGCAAAGTTCCCATAATTATGACAACAAAACTATCTCATGTATACTGAAAGCAACTTTATTTATATTAAGTCTATCATGTAATAAATGATTTAAAGCAAATTCAACAACTCTATGTTATTCCCATTTCATTTGGTGATCATTTGAAAATTTGGGACACCGGTGTCCCTTGGTCCTACAACTGAATGGGCTTAAATTAATCTTCTTGGTATTGAAATTACGTCTGGTTGACACTCGTTACATTTCATTGTTGGATTATCTTTGACAATTTCTCGGAGTTGTAATTAACATTGTGTGATTAATCACCAAATGTTTTGAACAAGCTTTTAAAAATGTATTTGTATACAATTAATACTGATGTCTGTTTATGTGTTTGTGTTTAAAAATGTATTAATACTTTATTCTCTTATTTTTATCGTTTAATTTTATAATTATCTCCCGTTCAAAACAACATTGTTTTATTTTCTCCCCTGACAAAAAAGCTCCACGCGCGAGATACTTTCACACAAACAAAAGACGACAGCAAACCGCTGTGAACTGTGTTACACCTTGGTGCACTCTCGGGACTAACACTAATATTCTGTGTCAGTTTTTAGTTCCATGTAGGGTGGGGTGGTGGGGGGGGGGGGGGGGAGGGTGTGATGTAGTCTAGTATGGGGGAATTGAATGTTTGTGCGATTTTGGTGGAGATTATTTTTGTATCGAGTTTAGATTTGGGAGATTTTTAGTTTTGGAGGATTTATTGTGGGAGAATTTAGTGGGGGATAATTTAGTGTGAGAGCATTAAGTGTGGGGGAATCTAGTGTGGGAGATTTTAGTGCGAGAAAATTTTGTGTGTGGGAATTTAGATTTGGGGAATTTAGTGTGGGGGAATTTCGTGTGGGGAATTTAGTGTTGGAGAATTTAGTGCGGGAGAATTTAGTGTGTGGGAATTTAGTGTGGAGAAATTTAGTGCGGGTGAATTTTGTGTGTGGGAATTGAGTGTGGGAGAAATGATTGTGTGGTTTTGTAGTGTAGGCAAGGGAAACTATTTGAGTGTTTGTGTGTATATAAATAAATCTACAGTGGGTGTGATTGGGTTTACTGTGGGTAAGTTGGGTGGGGGTGTTTGGATTAGTGGGGGGAGGGTGGGGAAGTTGTCCTTCTAGATAAGGATTAATCGACCTCCGGATCATGTGACAATTTGACGGATTGTGTCATTTGTATAACGGTGCTTTGTTTATTTCTTCATCTAAGACTAAATAGTAGTGAAAAACATGTCAAATATCCTATATATTAACGAGCTTTCACAAGCGCTAAATTACAAAAGTAAGAGTACACTTTTTAAGCTATAATACTAAACACAAAGCTTTCTACTGCTAGTCCGAATGTCTCGAGTTCCGGGCTCAGTTCTGTTGGGCTCCGTGAGTTCAGCCAGCTCTAATGGGTACCTGGCGCACCTTAGGTTACTTGGCTTAGTACTGACCACATTATCTCCCTGTATGTCGAGGTGATTGAAACACAATCTTTACTTTTTCTGCCATTTGTGTATTGGGCACGAAGGGGAAAAGATTATGAAGATAAGTTAAATAAAAAGCGCGGGTCGATCAGTGGCGGAACTAGAAAACAAGGGGCCACCCCGCAAAAAAAAATTTAGCCTCCCCCCATATAAAATTATAGGCCTATATATGTGTATCTCTCTCTCTCTCTCTCTCTCTCTCTCTCTCTCTCTCTCTATATATATATATATATATATATATATATATATATATATATATATATATATATATATATATATATATATACTCAAACACAAAATACGAACATAGGATACTTATTGCTAGCCTTTTCGTGTTTTAAGAAATACGTGGGTTTGTTTTTTTTTAACAAATGACAACATCATGTCATGTAAGTGCATTCGCGTGTTTCGTAACATTTAATTTTAATTTATCTCTGCTTTAAGATCGTAGTGTACATTCCCTTGAATAAAAACTGATCTAAAGGTTAAAATAAATAAATCATATATTACAAAGATCAGAATTGCATTCAAGAATTAATATTAGTTAATTGTGTAGAAAACATTTTTATAAAATATTTTATATTTTTATAAAGAAAACCGGGATTTTTGTGAAATATAAAAAAATATAAATAACTTTAAAAACAACTGCTAGGTTGAAATTTAAAGCTTGTTTTTATCTTACCTAACCACTTTTCTAATGGGTTTTTTTAAATATTAATTTCATATAGATTAATACCCAACCTTACGATAACCCTAACACAAGTGTCGGCAACCTTTAGAGACGGAAGAGCCTAAAGTTACAATTTACAAATTATCAAGGTTTTTAAAGAGCCACTAGCATTATTTTTTTTCAATATTTTGGTATTTGATAAGGATTTGGTAAATACATTTGACTTTGTTTTAAAATAAATAGCGCTAAATATGAACTTATTATTTCATATAAAAACAGACAAATGTTTCGCACAAAAACTGTTTTAGCTAGATCTGCTATGATAAAATTAGAAATCACATAATATAACTATAGGACTATCGCAATCCACTTTAGAAGCCAATAACTTTTTGTTTCTTTCTTTACGGACACCACTGGTTCAGTAGGTATTTTTCATAGCTAGGCAGGCCTCAGCACGGCAAACTCCGACTAACTTGTTTGGATATCGGTTTGATTACTGTATCGGTCGCTTCTGTCTTTCGGTTCTCACAAGGCTTATCTTTCACCCCACGCGAACCCAGAGTCCAGTACCTTATAGCTCAACCGTAGGAAACTAATAACTAACATACTTCGTCACTCAGGTCAAATTATTGCATACTGGCAGGTAGAGGAATGCATTCTGAATAAAATAACATTCCCCGTGTAACGACAATCGAAAAGGGCGGCCCTTGGGCAGTGGCAAGCAAGGAATAGTCGCCATGGTGCTGCTTACAGCGGCTGTGGGGCTGGGCCTGGTGCCCAAGCGGCTGCCGGTATACTTTCTACCTCACTTATTCTCACTGTTCTCTGATGAGTTTTTTAATCCTATTTAAAGTTGTTTTTAATCACAGAATAATATTTTTAATAGTTTTGTAAATGAAACTAAATAATTATTAATCATCGTGCATGGAACTGGAGAGCCGCACCATGGCATCGGAAGAGCCGCATGCGGCTCGCGACCCTACCTCAGGGGTCGGCAACCTTTTGAAGCAGAAGAGCCAAAAGTTACAATTTTTAAAATTTCCCTGGTTTTAAAGAGCCACTAACATTTTGTTATTTCAAATATTTTATTTTTTTATTAAGATTATTAGTACTTGCGCAAGGAGCTGGAGAGCCGCATCTTGATATCAAAAGAGCCGCATGCGGCTAGCGAGCCGCAGGTTGCCGACCCCTGCCCTACCTTAACATAATGAGTGAGACTTAAGTAATGCAGATAAACAAGAACACTTCTCATAGCAGGAGAACAATCGCTGAAGAAATATTCTTGGTATTAATATTATAGATGTTTGATACTAGTGTTTACTAATTACAGTATTAATATCTAACAATTTCTAGGAATTGTAATTAACGTCTTTTTATTAATCACCAAATGTATTAGATATTTTTCTTTGAGTATAATTTTCTATAATTAATTTTAACATTTGTTTACTTGTTTTTGTTTCAATATATATTAATATGTTTTTCTTTTCTTCATACTGTTTAATTTTATAATTACCTCCCTTTAAAAAAAATGTTTTTTTCCCCTGACAAAAAAGTTCTACACGCTAGATATGACAGAAACAGAAGACGACAGCAAACCACTGTGAAGTGTGTGACACCTTGGGTGTGATGGTTTTAAGGTGTAGGTTCCTGAAGGTGTCTATTGTGTCTGTTAGAGCGTATTTCCTACACCATTGAATTCTGTTGTATAGTGGAGTTGAGAGCTTTTGCACTAACTTTTTGTAAATGTTTTGTGATTTTTCGTGTACAATTTTTTGGTAGTTGTTTAATATTTGTAAGCATTCTGTGTAAAAGGGACTATGTTTTTGTAATTTGGAGTTGTGTTATTGATTTTTGTAGATTTGTTGAGCTGAATGCCTGTATAGTAGTGAGATAAAGGGCGAAAGTTTGGTTGACAAATTATTCTGCTAATGTGTGTTAGTCTGAATGTATTGATTTTGGTTTGTATATCGTGCAGGTTTATTCCTCCATGAAGTTTGTTTAGTACTAACGTGTTGTGGCTAATGTTTGAAATTGTAGTCTGACATATGTACTCTCTAATGATTTTATTCAGATGTTTAATTATTGGCTTTGGGGTTGTTTTAGCCGTGGCTATATAGGTAGTTTTTGGGATGACGTACCTATTAATTATAGATGACCTAGCAAAAATCGTTGTTGAGCTAAATTTATTAAGTGCTATGGTGTTTTGGATTTTGCTTGAGACTTGTTTCCATTCATCATCGTTCTAGGTGTGTGGGTTACTATAGTGCAGGGGTTCCCAACCTTTTTTACTCTAGAGCACATTCTAAAATATCGGTAGGGTGGCGGGCACCACCTATTTTAAATCAACAAACTCCTTCCATAACTTATCATTTTCATATAATTTATTTTATTGTTTTCTTATAGTCATAATGTATTAATAAATAATAAACAAAAATGTTTCAAAATAATAAAATTATTTGGCATTTTTTTCAAATTGCATACACTCAGAGAAATGTATTTACAAAACGTAAATAGTGCAGTCTGGCTCGCCGCTAGACAAGTTGAGTCAAGTATCGAACATATTTAATAAACCTAGGTAGTCAAAAAAAAATTAAAACTGTAACAAATGAATAAAAATAAATCATATTTTAAAATAATGTTTATGAAAAAAATTCTGTCTCTCTTGAATAGTGAGAGGCGGGCACATTCGAATCGTTCAGCGGGCGGGCGCCATGGCGCCCGCGGACACGGGGTTGGGAACCTCTGCTATAGTGGGTTATGCCTTAGAGTTTGAATTTGTTGGTACCTGGCATGTTAAGTGGGTAATTTAGTTTGTTTTGGTTTTTGATTTTGGTTTTTTTTTTTTTTTTTTTTTTTTGCCGTCTGGCGTTTAATAGTCTTCCTTCCACATGTGGATAGGTTGCATGTTAAAAAATTACAATGTAATACATAGTATAA
The DNA here is from genome assembly GCF_028476545.2 of Physella acuta. Classification (NCBI taxonomy): domain Eukaryota; kingdom Metazoa; phylum Mollusca; class Gastropoda; family Physidae; genus Physella; species Physella acuta. Next base: position 261,052 of record NW_026732691.1, on the reverse strand, counting down.
CATTAAAAATATTTACACTGTCTTAATATCCCTTCTGATTTCTTTGTTCCATGTTTCTTTGATTTCTTTGTTCCGATTTCTTGGTTCCATTTGTTTCTTTTGATTTCTTGATTTTGTTTCCGGTTTGCTTATGACATAAAGTACAGGACAATACAAGATACATGATCGCTTCTCTGTTTTTGGCCGTGCTTCTTGTGATTTATACACTCTTGATTGGGTAGTGGTTGATTCTTAGTTGGTATTTGTAGTTTGAGAATGTTAATGAGAGATACTCTGTTGTTGAAAGGGTGAGCTTGTGTCTTGTCGTTGATGGTAGAGTTGATCGAATGGTGTAGAACTTGGAGAGGGTGGTTGAGGTAGTGTCCTTGCGTTGAAGTATGGTTTTTCCTAGGTTGGTTGAGAGATCGTTTGAAGTGAGTTGCTTTCAAATATTGTTCATTGTGGTTTTGGAGAGGAGTGACGTTGTGACTTCAGTCGAGTAATTGAGTTGGGCGAAATGACGTTGAAGATTGAAGTTTTGCTGATGTTGCTGAGTCGAGGGTTTTGAGCTTGGTGAAGTAGTTGAAGTGGGTGAAGTGAAGCTGTTTGACGATTGTTTATTTTAGGTAAGTTGAGTAGTTGGTCTTTGAGAGATGGTTAGTTGATTTGCTAGTGTTTGACGTAAGCCTCCCACCTAAGATTTCTCCTAGGTGGGTGTCGTCAGAGTGGTAGTGAGTTTGTTGGGAGCGAGGTAGTTGTGTTTGACGTAGTAGATGAGTCGATTTGCTGGCGATTGTGACGGACCTCCCATCTAAGATTTCTCCTAGGTGGGTGTCGTCAGGCTGAAAAATAGAAGATTGAAAATTAGCCACTCGTACATTTGAAGCCACCCAATACAAGTACTGGGTGACTCATCTCGAGTGCATGTGCATTTCGAGGGATGTGTGGGCGCAGCCCCACAGCGGTCGTTGGCGTGAGTTGAGTAGTAGAAAGACCTGACCGCCTCTCGGCCCCGGCAGCCAGTCCTAAAAAGGGCTGACCATCCAAATGGCTAAGATCCATGTAGGTCCATAACAGATACTACACTTTGATCTTAGCCAAAAGGCCGAGAAACTTTTTTTTTTTTTTTTATTTTTATTTTTTTTTTTTTTTTACAAGTTGTGACATGTGTAATACAAAACGTCTATAAAGTTAATAGAGTTCTATATTAAAAGAGCCTACTCGAAAAGATGTGAAACTTCTCTTATACCATCTTTCTGCTCCTGGGTCAAGAGATCATAATGGTGTGCTTCCATGTGCTGAAGAAAGCTTCGTTCTTGCAAGAGTGCATCACAAAAGCAACAAGTTGTTAAAATGTCGTTATGTTTTACCTGACAGTGTTTTGTTATGTTATTGTGCACAATTGTATCCTTACAGGTGTTGCACTGTTTCAACTTAACGTGTTCTGCATTCTCGTGCTCTCTAGCTTCCTTAATTGTTTGGTACGGTTTAGCGCAGAAAAGGCAGGTTCGACGATCATGTTTTTGTTTCGTGAATTCTTGAGGGCTTGTTACTTCCCCTTGTACCATCTCTTCGGTTTTTTTACTCTTCGTTTTTAGCTTTGCCTCTGTAGTTTTTAGAATTTTAACTGTTTTTGTGTCCGTGGAGCTGTCTTCCTTTTTCCTTTTTGATTGTGTGCTGTCACTCATTTCTACACTTAGGCTGGGGTCGTTGGTTTTAGAGGTTGGCGTCGCTGTAAACGTAAAAGTGTTCGGGCTCAGCGCGAGTGGTGAAGCAAAATTTGGTATGGGTACTTTTGATGTAATTGATTTGATGGTTGATGTTATCGTTATGCTTGTACTTGGGGTTGTTGGTTCAATGGCTGTGTTTGCTTGTTGGCTGCTTGGTGTTGAAGCTGGCTGGGCAAGTGGCGCTGGGTTTTGTGCTGAGAGTTGTTTTTTTGGCGATGGTTTTGGGTTCGATGCTGTTTCTTTGATTGGGGAGTTTTGGTGATTGCTTGGCATAGGAGGTAGTGGAGCAGGTGGTGCTGCAGATTGTGCTGATGGTAGATTCCTGGGCGTTGACTCTGGGTTGAGGTTTTGGCATTGATTGGTCCAATGCAGGGTGGATGAGCAGGTCTGGCAGGCTTGTTTTCTTCCATTGACGGCGATTAATATGTTGAGGGATTTGTTTTTGTAGTTTATTTGAATGTAGTGCGGGATGTTTGTTGGGATGTCAGTGTGTATGGAGAAGTTGCGGTTACTTGTGTGAGGGATGGTAGTTATGATTGGTTCTTTGTTGCTGTAAGGCTGTAGTACTTGTATGAGTGTGAGGTCGTTGAGTGTGGGTGGGACCCATCTAAGGGTTCCGTTTATTTTGTCTTTTTCATGTAGAGTGAAGCGTAATGTGTAGGGGCCATGTATTTTGTGCGTATTGTGTAGAGTGGTGACATCGAATTCTTTTTTTTTTCTTTTCAGCGAGACTTGTTCAGTAAATACGCAGAAATAATAATACGAATTGGCAAAGGACCTAGTCAAGTAATGTTAATCAATCTTCTTGGTATTTATATTACAGCTAGTTGATACTAGTGTTAACTAATTATTGGATTAATCATTAACAATTACTAGGAATTGTAATTAACATTTTGTTATTAATCACCAAATGTTTTAGATACTTTTCTTGTAGTTTAATTTTCTATAATTAATGTTTACGTTTGTTTACTTGTTTTTGTTTCAGTATATATTAAAACTTTTTTCATTTCTTTTTATTGTTTAATTTTATAATTACCTCCCTTTAAAAAAAAACATCATTTGTTATTTCCCCTGACAAAAAAGTTCTACGCGCGAGATGTTTTGACAGAAACAGAAGACGACAGCAAACCGCTGTGAACTGTGTGACACCTTGGGTGTGATGGTTTTGAGGTGTAGGTTCCTAAAGGTGTCTGTTGTGTCTGTTAGAGCGTATTTCCTACGCCATTGAATTCTGTTGTATAATGGGGTTGAGAGTTTTTGCATTTTTCGTGTACTAGTTTTTCGTTATTTTGTAATATTTGTAAGCATTCTGTGTAAAAGGGACTGTGTTTTCCTCGTATGTAATGTGGAGTTGTATTATTGATTTGTGTAAGTTTGTTGAGCTGAATGCCTATATTATGGTGACAGGACAGTTGATCTCAGACAAAATATCTCAGACAAAATATCTCACAGCAAAATTTTAATAGTGTGTGGGATGATTTTAGTGTTTTTTTTATTGACGGTCATGTTTTGTTTATTTTATTTAGTGTTTTTTATAGGTCTATATAATAATTGTAAGAATTGTTTGTCGCATAATTTTGTCATATTCTATTAAACTTTTAAAAATTAAGATTACTAACATAGTATGCGAAGATTAAAGAAATTGTGCTATAGACAGCGTAGGTGAACCTGCCAAAAATGAGTTAATCCTACCCTGTCAGGTTGATGAAACTATATCAAAGAGAATGAAATAACAATAAGGACACACATTCGTATCAAGGTGGCCGCACGCTTTAATTGCAGAGACATGCCTTTAGGGAAAGGCAACCGCCCTCCATGGACAATATAACTAGTCAATAGTTATGAGTCGGTCACGTAACCTTATTTAAACGACAGCGGTCATCGCGGGGACAAGTTCGCCATTGTGTGTATGCAAGCAAAGCAGTATTAGTAGTGGCCTACATCGCAGAAAGGAACTTAGTTTCAAGTGAATTTATGTTGAGCAAGAATTCACACAATAGTACGTAATCACATAATATTACAGGTGTGATCACAGCCATACACCAGGGGTCGGCAACCTTTCGAGACGAAAGAGCCAAAAGTTACAATTTACAAAATTTCCCAGTTTTTAAAGAGCCACTAACATTATTTTTCCAATATTCTGGTATTTGATTAGAATTAAGTAAATAAATTTAATTCTTTATTTGAAATAAATACCGTTAAATATAAACTAATATTAATTCATAGAAAAGCATGTTTCGCACAAAAAAGTGTTTAAGATAGATCTGCTATCATTAAGTTAGTTATCAAATAATATACCTATATGACAATCCCAATCCACTTTAGAAGCCAATAACTTTGTTTTTCTTTTTTTACGGACACCACTGGCTCAGGAAATGTTCCCCATAGCCAAGCAGCCCTCAACTCTGACTAACTGGCTTGGATATAGGTTTGATAACCGAATCGGTCGCTTCTGTCCTTCGATTCTCACGGTGCTTATCTTCCACCCTACTTGTTCCCCACAGTCCAGTACCTGGCTCCACCGTAGGATACTAGTGACTAAGATGCTTCGGTAGAGGGATGCATTTTGAATAAAATAACATTCCCCAATTAACAATAATCGAAAGGGTCGGCACTTCAGCGGTGGCAGGGATGGAATGGTTGAGGCGGGGCTGGCTACAGCGCGGCAGTGGGGTTGGGCCTTGTGCCCAAGTTAAATACAGTTTTCCATTACTTTCTACCTCGCCTATTCTCTGATGAGTTGTTTTTTTTCAATCCTATTTAAAGTCGTTTTACTTTAGCAACTAACAATTACTAGGAATTGTAATTAACATTTTGTCATTATTAAGCAAAAATGTTAAATACTTTTCTTGTAATTTAACTTTTTATAATTAATACTAAAGTTTGTTTACTTCTTTTTGTTTCAGTATTTATAAACACTACTTTCTTTCCTATTTATCGTTTAATTTTATAATTATCTCCCTTTAAACAAAAACATTGTTTGTTATTTCCCCTGACAAAAAAGTTCTACGCGCGTGATACTTTGGCCCAAACAGTAGATGACAGCAAACCGCTGTGAACTGTGTTACACCTTGGTGCACTCTCGGGACTAACACTGATAATCTGTGGGCATTTCACCCCCACTTCACCCCACCCCCGCCTCTCCCTAATTCTTCAGCAGGTCTTAACACAAAAAATTACCAATTGCTCTCTAGAGGGTATTCGCACGGGCACACGGATCAGCGCGGCGTGAGTACTCCCCAGTAGCACGTGCATCAATCATTGACCAGCCGGGTGAGAAACACAATCAGCGCGGTGGTAACAAGGTCGGTAACCGGATCTGTTTGACACGTGGCAAGATAGCCGGACCCGGTAGTCGGAACACTTAGCCGGACCTGTTAGCCGGAACACTTAGTTAGCCGGAACACTTAGTGAATCGAATCACGGAGCTAACAGGAACACTGAGTTAGCCGGACCACTGAGTTAGCCGGAATACTAAGTTAGCCGGAACACTGAGTTAGCCGGACCAGCGATTTAACGGGACCACATAGTTAGTTGGAATACTGGATTGGCCGGACCCATAAGCCGGACCACTGAGCTAGCCGGAATACTAAATTAGCCGGACCATTGAGTTAGCCGGAACACCAAGTAAACCAAATCATGGAGATAGTCGGTACACTTATTTTGCCGGATCACTGAGTTAATTCCGTACCACGTTTAGAAAAGCAAAACGTACCCTACGACTTTATAGCTAAATTATCTACCATACTTTACATACTTTAAACTTCATTTTTAGGGGAGAAAACAAACAATGTTTTTGTTTAAAGAAAGGTAATTATAAAATTAAACGATAAAATAAAGAGAAAAAATTAGTAATAAATTTTAAAACAAAAACAAGTAAACAAACATTAATATTAATTATGGAAAAATAAATGTAAAAAAGTAATTTAAAAACTCGGTGATTTATCACACATCGTTAATTACAACTTCCAGTAATTGTTGATGTCAATCCAACAACAATAACTAAATGTAACTAGTATCATCCAGCTGAATAATCATACCAAGACGTGTGACAAAGTACTTCCTTGTGGACTATCACGAGTTTAGCAATTATGTCTGCGATTTTTCGTTTGTTAGCGGGCAAATGTAATGGACCACCCCCAAATAATGTCCTGTTAAAAATGGACAAAAAAACTATCGTTTATTTTGTTTATGTATAAATTCAACTATGTTAAATTTGCTGATGTTAATTAAAAAAATTAATTGAACTTTTTATATTAGATTAAAAAAGAAAAAAATGTAATGGATCAGGATCGGCAACCTACGGCTCCATGCACACAAATTAATAATTATCTTATTTTCAGAACTCATTAAAATGTTTTTCTGCAACACTCGGTAATGAACGATATAATAATAATAAAATAATATAATAATAATTATAAACAATAAACACTCGCTATTCTATTAGAACTAGGCATGCTGCCTTGATCGCTTAGGTTTTCAAAAACATTGAGAATATTTTAATGCTTAATTAATTAGTGATTGGCTGTTATGTGTAGTGCTTACGTTTAAACAGTAACGCTAACTTTAGAGAAATTTTTGTTGTTGTTGTTTGTTGTTTATAGCCCGTTTTCAGAGAGATTGATGTGATGTAGGGAAAATTCTGACCGGTCAGTTCTAAAGGTCTTCCGGAGTTTTCTACGATCTCAAAAGTTATAAAGAGGTTCCTGGATTTGACAACCAAACATTTGTGGAGTGGTAAGTTCACGGAAATCACGAGCAAGTTAGGAGAATTGGAGGTCTAGTAAAACATGCACGTTACGCTGCACAAAAGAACAACTCTAAAAGATATGCTGCGAGTTGAAGCAGTAATATGTGACGCATGGAATAGTCTCCCAGGATAGTAAAGTGAGGTGAAGAAGTTGTTATCTGGAGTGCTGACGATCTTCGGGTCAACATATTCATACAAGCCAGCGTTTTCTTACATGAATATAATAAAAAGTAAAGAAGCCGGGACATCCAGGGCATCAAGAGTGCGTTCTGCCGCTAGACCACGCCACTCCACTGATTAGCGTTAGGCAAAGTAACAGCGGCTGGGCATTGTGCTGAACACACTACCCCCCCCCCTCCTATATATCCCGAGATAATTTAAATTAAGGGACTCTATTTCGTATGTCTCATGTATCTGGGGTGCGAACTAGAGATGATTTATACATGTTTTTGTTATAACAAAGCTGTTTTCTATAATCGTTATTACTTTGTAATTGGCTTTTTACGTCTGTCTGTCTCTCTGTGACTTGATACATGAAGTAAAACTACAACGTATGGGTTTTATTGTGTGCTTTTTACATTTGAATATGTCATACATTTTTATATATTTTATCTATTACATCATCTTGAAATAAATGTAATATTACCGTTTAGTTAGTAGACGTTTTTTATATAAATATCTTATTTTTCAAATGCTACACGTGTTTCAGATGTGCTGCTAAATGATATTTAGCCTAACTTTAACTCTAAGATGGACTACAAAAGAAACACCGAACACAGAACAGTGAATGTAATAAATTTGAATTTGATACAAGGGTGTTCAAACTGAAAGAAATTGCTTCTGTACTTTGTTGTTTTCTAGAAATGTATCCTGCATAAATGGCTCTTACTAATAAAAATGTCACAAAATTATATATATATATATATATATATATATATATATATATATATATATATATATATATATATATATATATATATATATATATATATATATATATATATTTTACCCAAACATTCAACTCCCCCTTACTAGATTACATCACACATTCCCCCCCCCCCACCCACCACACATGGAACTAAACACTGACACAGAATATTAATGTTAGTCACGAGAGTGCACTAAGGTGTAACACAGTTCACAGCGGTTTGATCTCGTCTTTTGTTTGAGTCAAAATATCTCGCGCGTGGAACTTTTTTGTCAGGGGAGAAAACAAACATTTTTTTTTGTTAAGGGAGATCATTATACAATTAAACGATAAAACGAAAATAAAAAAGTTTTAATATACACTGAAACAAAACCAATTAAACAAACGTTAGTATTAATTATAGAAAATTAAATTAAAAGAAACGTATTTAAAAGTTTTGGCGATTGGTAACATAATTTTATTAAAACTCCTAGTAATTGTTAATTGTTAATCCAATAATTAGTAGTCACTAGTATCAACCATCTGTAATATTAATACCAAGAAGATTGATTGTGTTCACTGCTAACAGGCGGTGGTACACCGTAACCGTATATCTGCACATCTTTTTTACATACAGAATTGAGCTTTATATAGTAGACTAATAATATTCCGCATAGTTAACTGCCAATCATGTCATCTCCCAAAAGAATGACCTATGCAGCTATTATCAACATCAACAAAGGGGTTGCGCCCTTGGATGTTCCCCCTGGGTCGAGAGACTTGGGGAGGAGCCACCCGGACTACGGTTCGGGTGGCTTAATAAAATACTGGGCCCAACCCTTTTTAGCTACAACGAATTCAACTACCCTAATAATCGAGTTGCCCGAAGAAGAGAGGCCAGATCTGTTCTCCAGCCAACCGACACCAAACACAACCATGCAAGTGGTAATTCAAACGAATGGACATCCAAATCTTCGAGGGCACATTATCCGAAAACTGATAAGTCCACAACAGATTCTGCTGATGAATTACGGCCGAAGTGACACGTGGTTCTTCTCATCAGACTCCCTCAACGTGGCGGCGATGGATAACACTAGCAAACATTACGGGCCCTACACACTACACTTTTCAATCTATCACAAAGACAGAATCAATGGCACACTTAGGTGGGTCCCACCAGCACTAGAGAACGACGCCCTGCTAAAGGCTCTCAGAATAATAAGCAAAAAAGAACCAATAGTAAACAGTATCCCATACACAAACAACCGCAGCGTCACCATCTTCTCCGACACTCCGAACTCTATACCACATTATATCAAGTTTAACTATAAAAACAGACCCATCAACATCCTCATGTCCTTACCTGGAAGACGACAAGCCTGCCAATCATGTGGTTCAACACAACATTGGACAAGCCAATGCCACCAGAGAGATCAAAAATGGGAACAACAACCATCCTCACCGACAACTATAACCGCACCACCTAAGGCTACACCTACACTGCAGCAGCCAACAGCGCCCACAAATCAGACGAACCAACAAGCGAGTGCAAACACCCCCAGTGTACAACTACCAGCAACACAAGAACCAGTAACAACTTCACCGCAGCCCCCAGAACCGATGGAAGCGGAAATATCGTTCAGGGAACCAACCAGCCCTCCCAAAACATCAAGTAAACCAACAAATAAAACGAAATCACCAGTCGTCAAAACTCCCGCACCGCAGCAACCAATAACACCACCAAAATCATCGGGAAAAATAAAAACCCCAAGCACAACCACAGCTCAATCCCCAACCAGAAAGCCAACAACATCTCAAAACAAGGAAACAAAAAGCCCAATCGCAGAAACAGATCAAGCCCAGCCATCGAAAAGGAAAAGTAAAAATAGCCCCACGGAACAAGGCAAAATAATTAAAGAACAAAAACGCAAGGAAAGATTTTACAGCTGCTTCTTCTGCACCGAACATTTCCCAAAAATGAGGGAAACAAGAAACCATGAGAACACAATACATGCGGAGCTTAAACGGTGCACCATCTGCAAAAACCAAATAGTCCACAATGACATAGGCGCCCACTATCAGCACTATCACGAGAGTGCATACATCCTTCACTGTAGCCAATGCGAAGTGTACCTCCCCGAAGAGGGCATGAAGTCGCACATGGCGTACCATCACCCGATGTCTTAAATAGAGACAATATTAGACGTTTTGTTTAGTGTAAAACTTGACATGATTAATCTAGGAATATTGAATATAACATATATTAGACGTTTTGTAAAACTTGACAAATATGACAAAAAAAGAAAATAGAAAAAAAGAAAAAAAAAAAATATAAAAAAAAAGATATATATATAAATATTTATTAATTTATGTTGATAGATAAACATTGACTTCACGATAAATCCACATGTAAGCGGACATTACAGCAGAAATAAATATATATATATATAAGGCAGGGGTCGGCAACCTTTTGAAGCGGAAGAGCCAAAAGTTACAATTTTCAAACTTTCCCTGGTATTAAAGAGCCACTAACATTTTTTTTTATTGTAAATATTTTATTTTTTTATTAAGATTATTAGTATTTATTCGAGGAGCTGGAGAGCCGCATCTTGATATCATAAGAGCCGCATGCGGCTCGCGAGCCGCAGGTTGCCGACCCCTGATATAAGGGGAATTATATCTAAAGTACTGGGAAAAAGATATAAATGCTCGAATCACTGTATCGTACCAAAAAAAGCTTAAAAAGTTTTCTCGGTATTAATAGTACAGCTGCTTGATACTATGACTACCGTTTATTGGATTAGCAACTAACAATTACTAGGATTTCTGATTAATATTTTGTTATTAATCTCATAAAGTCTTAAATAATTTCCTTGTACTTTAATTTTTTATAATTATTACTTACGTTTGTTTACTTGTTTTTGTTTCAATATGTATTACATTTTTTTTCTTTTCTTTTTATCGTTTAAGTATATAATTATCTCCCCTTATTTAAATTTTTTGTTTGTTATTTCCCCTGACAAAAAAGTTCTACGCGCGAGATACTTTGACAGAAACAGAAGACGACAGCAAACCGCTGTGAACAGTGTTACACCTTGGTGCACTCTCGGGACTAACACTAATAATCTGTGGGCATTTCACCCCCACTTCACCCCACCCCCACCTCTCCCTAATTCTTCAGCTGGTCTTAACGCCACAAAAAAAAACCACCAATCGCTCTCTAGAGGGCATTCGCACGGGTACACGGATCAGCGCGGCGTGAGTACACCCCAGTAGTATGTGCATCAATTATTGACCAGCCGGATGAGAAACACAATCAGCGCGGTGGTAACAAGGTTGGTAACCGGATCTGTTTGACACGTGGTAAGATATCCGGACCCGGTAGCCGGAACACTTAGTCGGAACACTTAGTCGGAACACTTAGTTAGTCGAAACACTTAGTAAACCGGATCACGGAGCTAGCCGGACCACTGGGTTAGCCGCATCACTGGGTTAGCCGGAATACTGAGTTAGCCGGAACCGTAAGCCGGACTACTGAGTTAGCCGGACCACAGAGGTAGCCGGAATATTGAATTAGCCGAACCCGTAAGCTGGACCACTGAGATAGCCGGAATACTGAATTAGCCGGATCACTAAACTAGCCGGACCACTGAGCTAGCCGGACCACTGAGTTAGCCAGATCAATAAGTTAACCGGAACACTGAGTATCGGACCACTGAATTAGCCGAACCCGTAAGCCGGATCGATGATTTTTGCCGGACCACTGCGGTAGCAGGAATACTTACTTAGCCGGACCGCTAAGCTAACCGCGCCACTGATTTAACCGGAAACTTGAACCATAATTAGCCCACTAGTAATCCGGACCACGGAACGAAATAACTTTTCTCTTAGCATCTGTCACGTGATACCCGTCTCCCAAAATCAATCATGCATGTGTTCATAAGCCGTGGGCGCCATGTTTCTTGTCGTGATGTATGTTTCTAATCGAGGATTACTTTTTAAAAGTCTTTATTGCCACTTTATAACAAGTACAATGACAGCAACATATTTTACATAATATATATACACAATTTTCCATAATATAACATAAGTTCTTTGTACAAAATATCCTGCAAGTTTTGAGGTTGTCAAAATCTTTGTTTACATTTGAAAAAAAACAAAAAAAATGTGGTTGTCAAACCAAATGAACATAATATATAATATATATTCAACCAAAAAGGGTAATCATAAATGTAGCTTCCGTAGTATTTCTGTACTTGTACTGTAACTTAAAATCAAGGATGAAAATCATAACAAAATTTGGAGGGGGTGGGGGGGGGGGAAGGGGGAGTTCATTTGCTTTGCTTTGAGTGTTGGGCTGGATGAAGTGTTGTGTCTACTGCGATGTTTTGCCTGCTTGAACGTCAAGGGATGTAACTTTTCCTGATGTTTACTGTGTGTATTTTAATTGTTGTCTCCCTTTCACCAGTCTTCTGTCGGTCGCCACATGGTTTCTAAGGTCATGTCCTCTGTAAGTCTTTAGTACCTGTCGGTCACTGTCGTTCACCTTTTCACAGGTGTGTCTAGCCTAATGTTGAATTTTGTCACGTCCACTGTGCTTTGTCCTTCGTTTGTCCTCTCTTACCGCTCCGTCTCCGTCATTATCAGACTGGTGTGTTGTGTATGTTAGGCATCGTGCAGACTCAAGTTTGTAGTTTTTAAAAGGGGGGGGGGGGATAGTCAATGGGTATTACAGATTTTTCAGAAAATACGCAGTTTTAAGAACACGCTGATTTAATTCCTAACAGAAAGTGGATTTGATAAATCTTCTTTGTATTAATATTACAGCTGGTTGAGACTAGAGACTACTAATTTTTGTGTTAACAGCTAACAATTACTAGGAGTTGTAATTAACATTTTTTATTAATCACCTAAAGTTTTGATTACTTTTCTTGTAATTTAATTTTTTATAATTAATACTAACGTATTTTTTTGATTTTGTTATATTATATATATTTTTTTTTCTTTTCTTTTTTTATTCGTTTAATTTTATAATTACCTCCCTTTATCAAAATTATTGTTTGTTTTTTCCCCTGACAATTAACTTCTTCGCGCGAGATATATATGAAAATATTTGTATTTTTTTTTTTTTTTTTTTTTAATAATTTTATTTTGTTGTTCATAAAACATTCATTCATAAGAACACTGACAAATTTCCATTGAATAACATAATAGAAAACAGGAAGTGTGCAGTTAAATTGTTTACAGAGCTAGCTATAAGCAAAACTCCCATTCATGACGACAAGCAATCCAAGGTGGCGACCATTCAACATCCATATTTAAATTTGTCCTAAAAAGTCTATTCTTTTCCTTGTGCTGCAACTGTTTTAACTATTTTTCCATTTTCCCATTTGGCTGTTTTAATAACACTGTCATCTCTTCCAAACACATTTGTCTTGTGAGGCTCTTTAAGGACCTCCTTACAACTTTAGCACATATCTGAGAGTAATTTATGTAATTTAGTCCAACTTGTCTCCAGAAGGCGGTCATTTTAAAAATATTTTAAGAATGTTGTCTCTAAAAAATGTATGCGAGGGCACCTTCAGTGGAAGATAAATTTTCTTTTTAAAAGTTTAATAGATTTCCTTCCACCCAGTTCACTCCTTTCGAGCCAGGAGCTTGCTGTGTGGATAGGTTGCATGCTAAAAAATTACAATGTAATACATAGTATTTCATGAAAAATTTTACAATGCCATTTTCTTGATTTTCCTTCTGTTTTCTGTGTTCCATTTTTCCATGTTTCTTTGATTTATTTTTCTCTTTTCCGTTTTCTTGGTTCCTTTGATATAACATAAAGCACAGGACAATACATGATCGCTTCTCGTCGTTTTTGGCCTTGCTTCTTGCGTGTATTACAATTTTGGTTGAGCAGTGGTTGATTCTTAGTTGGTAGTTGTAGTTTGTGTCAATTAAGGATGTTCCGACATTGGGATGATGAGTTTGGTGCCTTGTCGTTGCTGGTAGAGTTCATCGAGTGGTGTAGAGCTTGGAGAGGGTAGTTGAGGTCCTTGTGTTGAGATATAGTTTTTCCTAGGTTGCTTTGCTGTATTGTTCATTGTGGTTTGAAAGAGAGTGAAATTGTGTTGTAGGGCATTCTTGCGTAGTTGAGTACTTGAGATGGGCGAAATGACGTAGAAAAATGATTAGTTTTCGTGATATTGCTGAGTCGAAGATTGTAGATGTGAGGAATCAGAGCTTGGTCTAGTAGTTGAAATGAGTAGAGTTAAGCTGTTGACGAGTGTTTATTTTGGGTAAGTTGAGTTGGTTTTTGAGAGAATGTTAGTTCATTTGCTGTTATTCTGTTATTTTTTTGTTTTTTTTTAATATTTTTATTTGCAATTAAAACAAGTACATCAGCATCAAATTTTTTAACATAATTTACGAAGATTTATGTAGATATAAGCACATGACACAGCTAACAAGATAAAACGTCACTTTTCCCATCTTCTTGGTATTAATATTATAGCTGGTTGATACTAGTGTCTACTAATTATTGGATTAACAACTAACAATTACTAGGAGTTGTAATTGGCATATTATTATAAATCACCAAATGTTTTAGATATTTTTCTTGTATTTTATTTTTTATAATTAATTTTAACGTTTGATTACTTGTTTTTTCTTTCAATATATATTAATACTTTTTTCTTTTCTTTTTATCGTTTAATTTTATAATTACCTCCCTTTAAAGAAAATTATTGTATGTTTTTTCCCCTGACAAAAATGTTCAACGCGCGAGATATTTTGACACAAACAGAAGACGACAGCAAACCGCTGTGGATTGTGATACAACTTGGTACACTCTCGGGACTAACACTAATATTCTGTGTCAATGTTTAGTTTCACGTGGGGTGGGGGGTGGGGGAAGTATGTGATCGAATCTAGTAAGGGGGAATTGAATGTTTGGGCGATTTTGGTGGAGACTATATTTGTATCGAGTTTAGATTTGGGAGATATTTAGTTTTGGAGAATTTATTGTGGGAGAATTTAGTGGGGGATAATTTAGTGTGGGAAAATTTAATGGGAGATTGTGGGAGATTTTAGAGTGGGAGAATTTAGTGTAAGAATTAAGTGTGGGGGAATTTAGTGTGGGAAAATGATTATGTCAATGTTGTGTTGTAGTGTAGGCAAAGGAAATTATTTGAGTGTTTGTGTTTATCTATACATATAATTCTCTTCATGGAGACCATAGAAAACACCCAGCAGCTTAGCCACCACCCCATCCCCAAACTGTCAGGTGAGCTGTGGTTCACCCCGATGTTTACAATCGTAGAGCCGGGTTAGTGACGGCTATTAGGGGCAGATAATTTAGTATAAAAAAAATTCAAAACGAAGGGGAAGTAACAATTTCTGATTGATCTTTTCTTTGCCTGTAAACGGCAGCTTTTACTGGGCGTGAGAGGTAGTGTTAAATTCACAAATTATGAATTGCTTATGAGCAGAAAATAAAACAACAAGATGGCGGCGTTTACTACGTCGCGGGTCAGCTCGTAAAAATAAATCTACGTGTGATTGGGTTTACTGTGGGTACGTTGAGTGGGGGTGCTTGGATTATAAAGGGGTGGGGAGGAGTTGTCCTTCTGGGTGAGAATTAATCGACCTCCGGATCATGTGACAATGTGACGGATTGCGTCATTTGAATAACGGTGCTTTATTTATTTCTAAATCTAAGACTAAATAGTAGGGAAAAGCATGTCTAATACCCTAAATGTTAACGAGCTTTTACATGCGCTAAATAATAAATGGAAGAGTACACTTTTAAAGACATAATTCTAATAATAAATACATAAAAACGCTTATAATTACAGGCTTTTATAAATGCCGTAAAAAGAAGAAAATAATACAATGTTTATTAAATATGAAATAATTTTTAAAAATATAATAAATCTGCGGCTACTTTAAACATAAAAAAAATATTTCTTTAAATATATTAATGCACTACTATTTATATAACTATAAATAAAAGCGGGGCCGCTATAATAATGAGTATTATAATAAATTATTTATATTATATTTACTAAAAACTGTATTATTTTCTTCTTTTTAGTGCATTTATAACAGCTTATAATTATAAATGTTTTTATGTATTTATTATTTTTATACTTTTTAGTATTAACGAAAATATACGCATGTAAAGACAATATAGTGTAGCATCAAATATATGATACACAATTTGAAAAACAGTTTTGCTTTAATAATATGATTAGTTTTACTATACGTGTCACATTTACTGATGTTTTAGTTACAATCCAAAAATTGCCACAATTAGCTGAACACATATCATAGAACACAAATCTTAAACACTTCTTTAACCGAAGACATTATGACATTAATACTGTTCAGTCTGTGGTCAAGTTTATAGCTAAAGTTTCAGTAAAGTATTATGTGATGGCGTAGTCTAGTGATAAAGAACTAGACTGCTGACCCGACTAAAAACCACCGCGCGCCTTTTAAACGTAATGATGTGCTTTTGACGTAGAGCCCCCTCGCTTCACGCCCAACACAGTCGTGACGACGCGTGTGGATAGAACTGCCTACTAATTCGGTCTAAATTTTTATTAATTCATAAAAAAATAATTAGGCGACCAATTAAGTAAAAATTGAATGTCACGATGCTTTGTCTTCATGTCTTGACCCACGTACCAACAACGAACCCTATCTGTCAGTTAGAAGTGCCTGCAATTTCACACGGGCGTTTCGATTTAGACAGACAGACTGACTAAAGACTGACGAGGAAGTGAGTTAAATAAAAGCTTGTAAAAACTTAGTTGTTTTACAATCAAGTACCGGACCAACAACTAACCTTACTGGAAAATTTAACAGAACCACTAAGAGCACCAGTCACTCCGCAGCAACAAATGGTACACCCAAATCTGACGAACCAACAAGCGAAATCACCAATCGTCAAATTAACAGCAACAACAGACCTCAGCTCAGACCTTAATTCACCATCCACGCTGATCCCAAACACGTCTACAGCGAAGCCAATTCTTACAATAAACATCCTTAGCCGAGAATCAGAAATGGACGCCAGCACAAATCCAAAAAGGAAAAAGAAGGACAGTCATACAGATGCAAAGCAAACAACAAAAAGTCTAAAAACCGCAAAATTGGTAGATGACAACACAAAATGCAGATTTTGCAGCCAGCAACACAAAACATCCACTGAAGCGGAAAAGCACGAACATAAAGCACACACGAAGCTCTTACAGTGTTATATTTGTGACGACAAAACAATCAACGCAGACATGTTCATGCACTATACAGAAAAACATTACGACGTAACAATGTATAGCTGTCAGATTTGCAACGTATTCCTCCCATTAGAGGATATGACGTTACATGCAAAAAACACCATCCGGGACAGAAATAGATCGCTCATCAAACAGCTTCGAAGGAACAGTAATTAATTGTTTAACCCATTGCAAACTTAGACGTTTTTTATAGTGAAAATTTAAAATGACATGCTTAATTATAATATGGGAAAAATTGTATGCAATACTATGTATTACGTGTAAAAAAAATAAAGGAAAAAAAAGTGACTGTTCTTATTAAAAAAAAAAAAATTCTATATATAATCTATACCGAATACGCAAACTCAATCAACAACATTAAAACATACTTTAAACTAGTCGACACCTACAGATCGCAATATCCACACACAATACAAACCACCCATCGGGCAACTCGATTATTAGGGTAGTTGAGTTCGTTGTAGCTGAAAAGGGTTGGGCCCTGGATTTCATTAAGCCACCCGAACCGTAGTCCGGGTGGCTCCTCCCCAAGTCTCTCGACCCAGGGGGAACATCCAAGGGCGCAACCCCTTTGTTGATGTTGATAATAGCTGCATAGGTCAGGGGTCGGCAACCTGCGGCTCGCGAGCCGCATGCGGCTCTTTTGATGTCAAGATGCGGCTCTTCGGCTCCATTCACAAATATTAATAATCATTTTATTATATTTTCAAAACTCATAAAAATATTGTTCAGTAACACTCGGTAATGAATTATATAATCATAAACATAAACATTAAACACTCGCTATTCTATTAGAATATTTAGGTACTCCCTATTTTCAATGTACTTCCTATTAAACTGTTCATCCCGAATTGAAACATTCAACTTCATGGTGGATATCACAAAGAAAATAATCGAGCTAATTGTAAAACTGCAAGGAAAGGAAAACTCAGCCTATGCCTTACTTGAGAAGTGGATGTTAAAAAAAATTGCTTTTTTTTTTTTATTGAAGACACGGAAAGCGGTACATTACTTGATTTCGAAAAATCTGAAAAAAATATCTAGAAAGCGATGCAACTAATAGCATGAATAGCTTCAGCATTACAACAAAGAAAACGAAGGATATATATACACCAAATCCTAAATGTTGAAAAAAATTTTAGTGGCTCTTTAAAATCTGGTAAATTTTGAAAATTGCATCTTTTGGCTCTTCGGTCTCAAAAGGTTGCCGACCCCTGGCATAGGTCATTCTTTTGGGAGATGACATGAATGGCAGTTGACTATATATATATCTAATATATAAAGCTCAATTCTGTACGCCTCGGTAAAACCTCATTGGCTATGGTACCGCCACTGCGCAAAGAATATATATATATATATATATTTTTTTATTTTTTTTTTCACGCAAATAAAAACATTTTAGCTGGCTTTATAAATCAAAGTTTAAGGAATTTTCTTGCTATTAACATTAAAGTTGGTTGATAAGAGTAATTTCTAATTAATCGATTAACAATTAACAATTCTTAGGTGTTGTAATTAACATTTTTTATTAATCACCAAAGCTTTTAAATACCTTTTTGTATTTTAATTTTTTATAATTTATAGTTTTGTTTGTTTACTTGTATTTGCTTCAAAAATATATTATTATTTTTCCATTTTTTTTTATCTTTTAATTTTCTTATTACCTCCCTTGATATGAACTCAATATTTGTTTTCTCCCTTAACAGAAAAGTTCCACGCGCTAGATATTTTGACTCCAACAAAAGACGAGAGCAAACCGCTGTGAACTCTGTTACACCTTGGTGCACTCTCGGGACACTAATATTCTGGGGGAGGGGGGGAGAGGAGTGTGATGGAATCTAGTAAGGGGGAATTGAATCTTTCGGTGATTTTGCTAGAGACTTATTTTGTATCGAGTTTAGCTTTGGGAGATTTTTAGTGTGGGAGAGTTTAGTGATGCAGAATTTAGTGTGGCAGAATTTAGTGTGGGGGAATTTAATGTGGGAGAATTTAGTGTGTGAAATTTTTTTGTGGGGGAGTTTAGAGTGGGATAATTTAGTGCGGGACAATTTTGTGTATGAGAATTAGGTGTGGGAGAAATGAGTATATTGTGTTGTAGTGTAGATAAAGGAAATTATTTGAGTGTTTGTGTGTATAGAAATAAATCTACGTGTGATTGGGTTTACTGTGAATAAGTTGAGTGGGGGTGTTTAGATTAGTGGAGGTGTTTGGATTAGTGGGGGTGGGTGAGTTGTCCTTCTGGGTGTGGTTTAATCGACCTCCGGATCATGTGACAATGTGACGGATTGCGTCATTTGTATAACGGAGCTTTATTTATTTCTTCATCTAAGACTAAATAGTAAGGAAAAAGCATGTCTTATACCCTATATATTAGCGAGCTTTCACAAGCGTTAATTTACAAAGTAAGAGTACACTTTAAAAGCTATAATACTAAACACAAAGCTTTCTACTGCTAGTCCGAATGTCTCGAGTTCCGGGCTCAGTTCTGTTGGGCTCCGTGAGTTCACCCAGCTCTAATGGGTACCTGACGCACCTTAGGTAACTAAGGCGGATCGGCTTAGTACAGACCACATTATCTACCTGTATGTCGAGGTGATTGAAACACGATCTTTAATTTATCTGCCATTTGTGTATTGGGCACGAAGGGGAAAAGATTATGAAGATAAGTTAAATAAAAAGCGCGGGTCGATTTTAAAATCGTTCTTGATTCAGTCGTCTCTTGGTTGTTTTCGTTCATTATTTGTTTGATTTGTTTTGATCTTTGTATGCTTAATTCTAGTATGAGGGTGTGGTGTGTTTGGTTTTCCGAGCCTATCTGCTCTATTTTGCTGCTGATTTGTGTCCCTCTATATTTATATTCTTGTATTTTCGAAAGTTCCGTTTTTATTGAGTCTATTTGTTCTTTGTTATTGTTTTTTCCCATAAGCATACTTAGTTGTTTTTTTCTAGTTTAGTTTCTAAAACAGCCCTAACGATATTAATGTTACAAGCATATTGAATTGATATCCGCTTAATGTCTTATTTAAAATCGTCCCAATGTTGGATTTTGTTTGATTTTTGTGATGACTGTGTGTACAATTGTATTATGTTTTTTATAGTTTAGAGGCAGCGCTCGTCTAGTAATAGTGAATTATTGAGTTTCAAGTAGGTGTTATGTTTTTGTTTGCTTTGTGTTTGTTCGTTGTTTAAAGTTGTCAGAACTGCTGTATGGTCGCTAAACTGTAGTCTTGAGAGTAGGTGTTCTACTTTGTTGATTTTCATGCTCAGTGTGGCGTAAATTCTGTCTTATCGGAATCTATTCCCAGATGTTTTACATCAGTGAGTGGTTTATAAGGTGTGTGGATATCGTGCTATGAGTGTGTAGACTAGTTTGAAGGATGTTTTAATGTTGTTGATTTAGCCGGCGCGTGGTTTGTCTGCAGTTAAGCGGTTTTGAATGATGTCTTTTGGTTCTACAATTTCTAGTTTGTCTTCTATGAAATTAAAGTCCTTTGGGGCTGGGCGTGTTGGGGTTGGTCTTGTAGGGCTCTGGATAGTATCCGTTTCAATAATGTGTTCATTTTCTTTGCTTCGTGTACTGTCTTTTTTATTTTTCCTTAAAGGCTTGTTTCTTCTTCCCGGAACTGTTGTCCATTCTCCTTCTGTGGTTGGGGCTATGACTGTGTCTGGTTCTTAGGCTGGCTCTTGGGCTGGCTCGGTTTCTGTGGCGTTGTCTGACACATATTCTCTGTCATCTACAAGTTAATCATTGTCGAAATAGTTCCCATCATTATCTATCGATATATTGTCTCGTTCCCTTACATACGAACTTCGGCAGGCG
The DNA here is from genome assembly GCF_028476545.2 of Physella acuta. Lineage (NCBI taxonomy): Eukaryota > Metazoa > Mollusca > Gastropoda > Physidae > Physella > Physella acuta. Next base: position 240,573 of record NW_026732691.1, on the reverse strand, counting down.
GCCGGTCCGTGTTTGGTCGTGCCACATAGGGGGAATATAGATCTTCTACCGTTGAGTCGTAGTAACAAGGTGTAAGTTTCCCCACCGATCTCAAGATCAATATAATGGGGTAAATCCTTTAAAGGTGCGTTTGAATAGAAATCGACTGCCCACGTATCACTCTTTCCGATCTTAAGAGTTGAAACCATTGTCTGGTTTTGATATTTCAATCATAATTTTGTTGATCATGTTCCGGGTAATGGTAGGGGGTACCCATTTTGGGTGACCCCTCCGACCGTTTTTGTCCACATGCAGCAGCAAAATGCTGCTACAATAATCCGGATGTTCGCATATCACTGCCAAATGTAGAGAGTTTGTAAATTTCATCTGATTTGAGAGAGATAAACCATTCGCTTGGTTTCCCCAAGTTGTAGACATTAAGAATTTGAGAACGATTTACGTTCAGTTTACACGTAAATGGGTCCTCTAATATGAATTCGTGGATTCGACGTTCTTTATTCCTTTTATCAACACACGTAGCGTGTTTTTGGGATGCCGCCCAGGTGCGGTCCACGAAGGTGCGATTTTTTTTTTGAAGAGTGTACTTACAGGTACAGGTCTCTCCTTTTGTGACACATCTCCGTTTTTTCTCCCAGTTTGAAGAACATTTACAGTTTCATTTGAATATGTATCTGTTACGGGTGTTGACACAGGCCAGATGGTTGTTTGCGTGGTGTCCGTATTATCTTCAGGACAGAGCGTGGGCCAGCTGAGGTTTTTTTGAATGTCTTGTCTGTCGGGTTTCGGCCATCTTGAAGCAGACATAGGATACTGCTGTCCATAATTCCTCTAATTAAGCAATGCATATTAAAACTTCCTGGTATAAATACTACAGCTGGTTGGTACTAGTTTCATTTTATTATTGGATTAACATTAACAATTACTGGGTGTGGTAATTAACATTATGTAATAAAACACCAATTATTGTCAACTTTTTTTTATGTTTATTTTTTTTTATAATTAACAACAATGTCTGTTTACTTGTCTTTGTTACACAATGTATTACTATTTTTATCTCTTTTTTCTATCGTTAAACTTTTTACTTACTTCCCTTGAACAAAAAATATTGCTTGTTTTTTCCCCTGAAGTCCCGTCACCCCCCCCCCCCCGAATGGATTTTGTATAGTAAACATACGCTTTTACTAGTGTCCGTCACCCCGAAACATGTTAACCGCCTCCCCCCCCCCCCCACCCCCCAAAAGAAAAAATTCAAGTGCCCCCCCGCCCCCCCCCCCCCCCGGAGAAAAAGTCTGGAAGAAACACTGGTTTTTATTTCTTTGAAGTTTTACATTTAGCTTGTTTAGTTTATTTGTAATATCCATAATGAACTTGACTTGAATATTTCAATTCGGCATGGCCAAGTTAAGAGAAAGTACACTGAAATAGGGAGTAACTAAATATTCTAATAGAATAGAGTGAGTTTATTTCCGAGTCTTGCAGAATAATTCTTTTTTTTTTTAGTTTTGCACCTAAAATAATTATTAAAATGTGTACATGGAGCTGAAGAGCCGCATCTTGACATCGAAGGAGCCTCATGAGGCTCTATTATGTGGGACTACAGTAAATACGCACTTGTTTTAGATATAATTTTTTTTTTTTTTTTTTTTTTTTTTTTTTTTTTTTTTTTTTTTTTTTTTTTTTTTCCGTGTTGCCTGTTTTCTTACTTCTTTTCCTTCTGAGACATCAACCAGTGCCTAGGTTTTCTTCGCTTTTGAGCGTTGAGCGATTGGGTGGTGGTTTTCTGTATGCATCCGTATACCCTCTAATGGGAGGGATACGTCGCATATGTTGCAGGCGTACATTGTTTCGTCGGGGTGTTCTTCTTCGTAGTGCTTGAGTATGTCCGTGTAGAATGTGCTTTCTGTGTAACCTGTCGTGGTTTGTTTACAAATATGACACTGTTTGAACTTTTTATGCATTGCGTCTTCGTGTAGATCCACTTCCAAGGTTGTTCTGAATCGCAGGGTGCAGAATTTGCAATGTGTTTTGTTATGAGCTAGTTTTTCGATTTTTAGATTCTTTGTTAATTTCTTTGCCTCTGTGGGGCTTTTCTTCTTTTTTCTTTTTGAGACTGCATTAGTGTCCATATCTGATACTAAGCTAGGGCTGTCGAATGCAGGGATTTGCTTTGTTGTAGTTTTGTCTGGGGACGTCGTGGGAGGTGATGGCAGGTCTGAGTTAAGGATTGTTGTCTCAGTTGCTTTGATGATTGATGGTTTCGTTGTGCTTGTATTAGAGTTTGTTGTGTTATCAGGCGGTTTGGAAGAGTTGGCTGGACTACTGTTGAGAGTGTCCGTGATGGTCGTGTTTGGGGTCGTCTGGTCATCTATCGGCTTTGAGGGTTGTGGTGCAGTTTGGTTATCCGTAGAGGTTGTTGTTTCGCGTGGTGGTGCATATTGAGCTGTTGACAGGTTGGACATTTGGCATTGGCTCGTCCAATGAAGGTTGGAGGAGCAGAATTGGCAGGCTTGTTTCCTTCCGGCAATTGTTATAAGTATGTTGAGTGTGTTGTCTTTGTAGTTTATGTGGATGTAGTGTGGGATGTGTGTTGGGTTGTCGGTGTATATGGAGAAACTGCGGTTGTTGGTGTGTGGGATGGTGGTGATGATAGGTTCTTGGTTGCTATAGGGGCGTAGTGCTTGAATGAGAGTTGCGTTGTTTAGTGTAGGGGGTACCCATCTAAGGGTCCCATTGATTTTGTTCTTTTCGTATAGTGTGAAGTGTAGTGTGTATGGTCCGTGAGTTTTGTGTGTGTTGTGTAGAGTGGTGACGTCAAAGGCTTTCGATGAGAAAAACCATGTGTCCGCTCTGCCGTAATTAAGTAATTGGATTTGCTGGTCACTGATGATTTGCCGGATTACGTGACCTCGTAGGTTCGGATGGCCTTTGGAGATTATGTTCAGTTGCATTGTGGGCGTTTCAGCTTCAAACAGGTCTGGGCAGTTTTCTTCTGGCAGGTTCAGGAATGTAGTCGACTTGGCTGAAAAGGGTTGGGCCCAGGCTTTCATTAAGCCACCCGAACCGTAGTCCGGGTGGCTCCTCCCCAAGTCTCTCGACTCAGGGGGAATATCCAGGGGCGCAACCCCCTTGCTGGCGCTGGTAATATCTGCGTATGACATCATGCGAGGAGATGACATTGTAGGATGTTGTAGGATGGAACGTCCCGGCAAGACCAACTTTAGAAATCTTTAGTAAAAGGCGAAAGATTTACTCGATGTGAAGAGAAACCAGACAAAGAATTAGATCAGATCAAACGATTGAAGACAGTTATGAAACATTATTAAAAAAAATCTTATTGTTATTAATACTGAAGCTGGTTGATACTAGTGTCTGCTAATTATTGGATTAACAACTAACAATTACTAGGAGTTGTGTTAAACATTTTGTTATTATTCACCACAATTTTTAAATTCTTTTTTCGGATTTTAATTTTTTATAATTAATACTAACGTTTGTTTACTGGTTTATGTTTCAGTATATATTAATATTGTTTATTTTGATTTTAATCGATTAATTTCATAATTACTTCCCTTAAAAAAAATTATTGTTTGTTATCTCCCCTGACAAAAAAGTTCCACGCGCGATATATTTTGACTCAAACAAAAGACGAGAGCAAACCGCTGTGAAGTGTGTTACACCCTAGTGTTTACCCTTAAACTCCGCTTACCCTTAACTTCCCTTTAACCCCTAAACTCCGCTTACCCCAAACCTCCGCTTACCTCAATCCTCCGCTACCATCCTGATCCTCACTACAAGTACATGATGGAATGCTTGGTACCGATTTTAAACTGAGTTATTTGCTTATGTATTAAATTTCTACCTGTCTATTTAAATGCTATCTTTTTGGCAGGGTTAAATTTAAAACAAAAACAAATATACACATATCTTTTTGGCAGGGCTAACTTTAAAACAAAAACAAATATAAACATCAACAACCCCTCGCTATGTGATTTATGATATATTGAAAAGTATTTTATATAGCTTTATGATATACACAATTGTATTATACTAACTCTAGCATTATAGCAATCCTTGGGGTAGGAATAGCATTGGCGAGGTCATCAATAAGCAACACGTTTTTTTTCCAGCTTAATGTTTCTTTATTAGCAAGTAATTAACGGGTAAAGATAATTACCACAACTCAGCAAGATATGATCGTCACGATGTACATAAAGTTTGCGAGTGGTGGGTGGCGTTTAAATTTTAAATCATATGTCTGTGGTTCAATTTACAATACTGAACAGGTTGAACAAACAGAGTTGGTTTTTCAATGGCTTGTTGGTGGTTCATATACTAGACAGAACACGTAGCATGAAATGAGTTGGTCATTTAACGGGTGGGCTGACTGAGTTGGTTATTTAACAGTTTGTCTTAGTTGGTCTTTTAACGGGTTGTCTGACTAAGTTGGTCATTTAACGGGTTGTCGGAATGAGTTGGTCATTCCGACAATTTGTCAATGCTTCAAATACAAAAGAACAAGTCGGACTGAACTGTTGTAAATGGGTTGTTTACTTTTACATATTTGAACCGCACCCCATACTTATTTTTCCAATGCTTTTAATACATGTTAATAAGTGTTGATTTTAACATTGGATGTGGGAGGCGGGATGTTTAAGGGTGTGGGGGTGGCGGTGGGGGTGGGGGAGTTGTGTGGAAGAGGGTACTAGTGGTTAGATCGTGACGTAGGTGGCATAATGAAGTTACCGTAAAATATTTAAGTTATCATAAAATGACATACATTACCTTAAAATAAATGAAGTTGCCGTAAAATGAAAGAAGTTACCGTAAAATATTAGTTACCGTAAAATGAGATACATTACCTTAAAATGAATAAAGTTACTGTAAAAAAAAATTAGGCACAGTAAATTTACAAACTCCAAGTGAAAGACACGTTTTTACCTACGATCAAAATTTGATTGCAACACTTCACATTTGTTTTGTTTTGTTTTTTTTCAATTTTTTTTTCAATTTTTAAATCAGCCAATCAGAGAGCAGAACAAGACAAAATACACCCACAACAAAACTTAACCAACCAATCAGGATGGATTTTTTTTTTAAATTACGTGAACACCACCCAATCAGATTTACCAACTTTCATTCTGCCTGATATTGATTGTGTTGTATTAAAGTTCTAGTTCCAGGTTTTTGTTAACCAATAAACCGGGAGTGATCTCCCCTAAACTTTCTCGAATATTTTTATATAAAATAACAGGGGATGGGAACTCGGGCTATAGACATGATTTTTAATCCATTTTAAATACTTAAAGTTTTAAAAAAAATAGAATAAAATCTCGTAGACAAATTAATTGCACACCAAGTGAACGCGAAATAAAAAAGCGCATAATAGTGCGCAATATTATTAGTACTTTTAAAATTTACATTAGTTTTTTGAGAAATCGGAAGTAGCGTAAATTACTACTTCCGGTCAACGGAAATTACTCAAAATTTAACAGAAGGTAGAGAATTAGATCTTTTACTTACATGTGAAATTTCATTTATCTATCTGAAATAGTACTCAAGTTATAGGCTTTTGAAAAATTCAAAGTAGAAAAAGTACCACTTCCGGTTGTCGGAAATCGCTCAAAAGTTGATACGGATCTACGATTTCGATATAATACTTATATATGAAATTTCATCAACCTAGCTGTAACGGTACTCAAGTTATCGTGTTTACACACGGACACACACACAGACACACAGACACACACACACACAGACATACGGACAAGATTGCAAAATTATGTTTTTCCGTATCAGTGAGGTGTAAAACGTCGAGATTTGTAAAAATCTCGATTTTTTTTTTTGCACGATTACAATACTTTCTCTATACTACGTATATACGAGAAAGTAAATAAACCGGGAGTGATCTCCCCTAAACTTTCTCGAATATTCTTATATAAAATAACAGGGGATGGGAACTCGGGCTATAGACATGATTTTTAATCCATTTTAAATACTTAAAGTTTTAAAAATAGAATAAAATCTCGTAGACAAATTAATTGCACACCAAGTGAACGCGAATAAAAAAGCGCATAATAGTGCGCAATATTATTAGTACTTTTAAAATTTACATTAGTTTTTTGAGAAATCGGAAGTAGCGTAAATAAGTACTTCCGGTCAACGAAAAATTCTCAAAATTTGACAGAAGGTAGAGAATTAGATCTTTTACTTACATATCAAATTTCATTTATCTATCTGAAATAGTATTCAAGTTATAGGCTTTTGAAAAATTCAAAGTAGAAAAAGTACCACTTCCGGTTATCCGAAATCGCTCAAAAGTTGATACGTATCTACGATTTTGATAAAATACTTATATATGAAATTTCATCAACCTAGCTGTAACGGTACTCAAGTTATCGTGTTTACACACGGACACACACACACACAGACACACAGACATACGGACAGAATTGCAAAGTCCAGTTTTTCAGACTGGATTACGCATAAAACCTTTTAATTTTGATAAATCTGGTTTGATAATTTTTGCCCGATTAAAATAAGTCCTCTATACTTCGGATGTGATGAAGGACTGAGGTGTAATACGGTGAAAATAGTTAAAATTTCAAGTGATTTTTGTGCACGATTAAAATACTTTCTCTATACTTCGTATATACGAGAAAGTAAAAAGGTTGAAAACAAAATGTATTTTTAGAATAGTACGTGAATTCAAACGGAACTCGCCTTAATTTATATGAGCAGGAAAGGCTTGGACAATGCAACAAGGTACTCACGCGTGAATAGAAATAACGCTTATCTTATCTATCAATACATGAGCAACACAAATTTACTGCATCATTTTCTAAGTTGGACCATGCTAAGATAAAAAAAATCTAAAAATCACTTTGCTAATTTAGTAAACACAAGTAAATTTATTCTGAAATATAAAACGTGTGAACATTCTAGACACGTGTGTCGTGCTTTCCTTAACGTTTCATTGAATGGAGATCTAACAAGATTAAAAATATAAAAATATATATTTTGATGAAATCGTGATTTATTCATCTATTTTAAGGGATTAGCTTCCGTCTCCGGAAGATTAATTCTATATGAAATTATAAAAAAAAATCATATAGTTGTCTTGTCACTGTAAGTAGTAAAGTACCCTTTTAAACCGTACGGTCTCTGTTGCAGGTGAAGTAGAGTTATCTTATTTCTGTGACCTCGGCGAAGAAAAGATAGTATGGTCGACATTATACCCAGCCGCTTTTACTTTTGCTAAAGATATTGAGGTGCCTATCATAGCTAGATCGACGGAGTGGTGTAGCGGTAGAGAGTTGGACTGCTAACCCGTAAGTCTCGAGTTCGAATCCGGGTTCAAGTTAGTAGACCGTGCCTGAATCCACCCAACTCTGATGGGTACCTAACTCACGATAGGGAAAGTAAAGGCGGCTGGGCAAAGTGCTGACCACACTATCTCTTCATATGCCGAAGTCACAGAAACAAGTTACTCTACTTCACTTGCCCTATAGACCTTCAGGTTTAAAAGGGTTACTTTACTTTTACTTTATCATAGCTGGGTGGACTCAGAGACGTTCTACATACACAAACACGGGATTCGAACTTTCGGGTTAGCAGTCGTATGCTCTTTCATCCGACCAATACCTTGTCTCTGTAGATGCATTTATCTTTACCTTTAGAAAGAAACCGCTCAACTATACATGGAAAATACTTCTCTATATGCACTCTATATTCTACACCCACGCAGACGGGAGTGAAGCTTAAAAAACAGATATCTCACAAGCATACACGTGCAAAGTGTGAGTCGTGATAGAAGGTTGACCTCAGAGAACTTGACAGCACTGCACGTCTTGACATCAGACCCCCACCCCCGCCCCACCCCCACTCCACCCTAATTCTTCAGCAGGTCTTAACACCCACACAAAAAACACCAATCGCTCTCTAGAGGGCATTCGCACGGGCACACGGATCAGCGCGGCGTGAGTACACCCCAGTAGCACGTGCATCAATCATTGACCAGCCGGGTGAGAAACACAATCAGCGCGGTGGTAACAAGGTCGGTAACCGGATCTGTTTGACACGTGGTAAGAAAGCCGGACCCGGTAGTGGAACACTTAGCCGGACCTGTTAGCCGAAACACTTAAATAGCCGGAACACTTAGTGAACCGGATCACGGAACTAACCGGACCACTGAGTTAGCCGGACCACTGAGTTAGCCGGACCAACTATTTAACCGGACCACATAGTTATTTGGAATACTGGATTAGCCGGACCCGTAAGCCGGACCACTGAGCTAGCTTGAATACTGAATTAGCCGGACCACTAAGTTTGCCGGACCAATGAGTTAGCCAGATCAATAAGTTAACCGGAACACTGAGTATCGGACCAGTGAATTAGCCGAACCCGTAAGCCGGATCACTGATTTTTGCCGGACCACTGCGTTAGCCGGAATACTTACTTAGCCGGACCGCTAAAATAACCGTACCACTGATTTAACCGGACCATTGAAAACTAGACCATAATTAGCCCACTAGTAATCCGGGCCACTGAATGAAATAACTTTTCTCTTAGCATCTGTCACGTGATACCCGTCTCCCTGCATCAATCATGCATGTGTTCATAAGCCGTGGGCGCCATGTTTCTTGTCGTGATGTATGTTTCTAATCGAGGATTACTTTTTTTTTTTTGTTTTAATATTTTTTTTTGTTCCTCTCTTGCTGCTTTCCCTTCCCAAGGGTTGGCAGCAAGAGTAGGTTTGCATAAAAAAAAATATATACATATAATACAAGTTGTTACATGTGTAATACAAAACGTCTATAAAGTTAACAGAGTTCTATATTTAAAGAACCTGCTCTAAAAGATGTGAAATGTTCCTTATATCATCTTTCTGCTCCTGAGTCAAGAGATCAGAATGGTGTGCTGCCTTATGCTTAAAGATGCACCGTTCTGGCAGGAGTACATCACAAAAGTAACAATTTGTTAAAACTTCATTATGTTTTTTCTGACAGTGTTTTGCTATGTTATTGTGCACAATTGTATCATTACAGGTGTTGCACTGTTTCGAGTTAACGTGTTCTGCATTTTCATGCTCTCCAGCTTCCTTGATTGTTTGATACGACTTAGGGCAGAAGAGGCAGGTTCGACTATCATGTTTTTGTTTCGTGAATTTTTTTGCGCTTGTTACTTCCCCTTGTACCAACTTTTCGGTTTTTTGACTCTTCGTTTTTAGCTTTGCCTCTGTAGTTTTTAGAATTTTTACTGTTTGTTTTGTGTCTGTGGGGCTGTCTTCCTTTTTCCTTTTTGATTGTGTGCTGTCACTCATTTATACACTTAGGCTGGGGTCGTTGGTTTTAGAGGTTGGCGTCGCTGTAAACGTAAAAGTGTTCGGGCTCAGCGCGAGTGGTGAAGCAAAATTTGGTATGTGTACTTTTGATGTAGTTGATTAGATGGTTGATGTTATCGTTATGCTTGTACTTGGGGTTGTTGGTTCAATGGCTGTGTTTGCTTGTTGGCTGCTTGGTGTTGTTGCTGGCTGGGCGGGTGGCGCTGGGTTTTGTGCTGGAGGCTGTTTTTTTGGGCGGTGTTTTTGGGTTCGATGCTGCGCCCTTGATTGAAGAGTTTTGCTTATTGCTTGGCATAGGAGGTAGTGGAGAAGGTGGTGCTGCAGATTGTGCTGATGGTAGATTCCTGGGCGTTGACTCTGGGTTGAGGATTTGGCATTGATTGGTCCAATGCAGGGTGGATGAGCAGGTCTGGCAGGCTTGTTTTCTTCCATTGACGGCGATTAATATGTTGAGGGATTTGTTTTTGTAGTTTATTTGAATGTAGTGCGGGATGTTTGTTGGGATGTCAGTGTGTATGGAGAGGTTGCGGTTACTGGTGTGAGGGATGGTAGTTATGATTGGTTCTTTGCTGCTGTAAGGCTGTAGTGCTTGTATGAGTGTGAGATCGTTGAGTGTGGGGGGTACCCATCTAAGGGTTCCGTTTATTTTGTCTTTTTCATGTAGAGTGAAGCGAAATGTGTAGGGGCCATGTATTTTGTGCGTATTGTGTAGAGCAGGGGTCGGCAACCTTTTGAAGCGGAAGAGCCAAAAGTTACAATTTTCAAAATTTCCCTGGTTTTAAAGAGCCACTAACAATTTTTTTTATTTCAAATATTTTATTTTTTTATTAAGATTATTAGTATTTGTTCAAGGAGCTGGAGAGCCGCATCTTGATATCAAAAGAGCCGCATGCGACTCGCGAGCCGCATCTTGATATCAAAAGAGCCGCATGCGGCTCGCGAGCCGCAGGTTGCCGACCCCTGGTGTAGAGTGGTGACATCGAATTCTTTTTTTTTTCTTTTCAGCGAGACTTGTTCAGTAAATACGCAGAAATAATAATACGAACTGGCAAAGGACATCGACAAATAATGTTAATCAATCTTCTTGGTATTTATATTACAGCTAGTTAATACTAGTGTTAACTAATTATTGGATTAATCATTAACAATTACTAGGAATTGTAATTAACATTTTGTTATTAATCACCAAATGTTTTAGATACTTTTCTTGTAGTTTAATTTTCTATAATTAATGTTTACGTTTGTTTACTTGTTTTTGTTTAAGTATATATTAAAACTTTTTTCTTTTCTTTTTATTGTTTAATTTTATAATTTCCTCCCTTTAAAAAAAACATCATTTGTTATTTCCCCTGACAAAAAAGTTCTACGCGCGAGATGTTTTGACAGAAACAGAAGACGACAGCAAACCGCTGTGAACTGTGTGACACCTTGGGTGTGATGGTTTTGAGGTGTAGGTTCCTAAAGGTGTCTGTTGTGTCTGTTAGAGCGTATTTCCTACGCCATTGAATTCTGTTGTATAATGGGGTTGAGAGTTTTTGCATTTTTCGTGTACTAGTTTTTCGTTATTTTGTAATATTTGTAAGCATTCTGTGTAAAAGGGACTGTGTTTTCCTCGTATGTAATGTGGAGTTGTATTATTGATTTGTGTAAGTTTGTTGAGCTGAATGCCTATATTATGGTGACAGGACAATTGATCTCAGACAAAATATCTCAGACAAAATATCTCACAGCAAAATTTTAATAGTGTGTGGGATGATTTTAGTGTTTTTTTTATTGACGGTCATGTTTTGTTTATTTTATTTAGTGTTGTTTATAGGTTTATATAATAATTGTAAGAATTGTTTGTCGCATAATTTTGTCATATTCTATTAAACTTTTAAAAATTAAGATTACTAACATAGTATGCGAAGATTAAAGAAATTGTGCTATAGATAGCGTACGTGAACCTGCCAAACATGAGTTAATCCTGCCCTGTCATGTTGATGAAACTATATCAAAGGGAATAAAATAACAATAAGGACACACCTTCGTATCAAGGTGGCCGCACGCTTTGATTGCAGAGACATGCCTTTAGGGAAAGGCAACCGCCCTCCATGGACAATACAACTAGTCAATAGTTATGAGTCGGTCACATATCCTTATTTAAACGACAGCGGTCATCGCGGAGTCAAGTTCGCCATTGTGTGTATGCAAGCAAAGCAGTATTAGTAGTGGCCTACATCGCAGAAAGGAACTTAGTTTCTAGTGAATTTATGTTGAGCAAGAGTTCACACAATAGTACATAATCACAATATATTAGAGGTGTTTTAAAGAGCCACTAGCATTATTTCATTCAATATTTTGGTATTTGATAAGGATTAGGTAAATACATTTGACTTTGATTTGAAATAAATAGCGCTAAATAGGAAATTATATTTCATATAACAAAAAAAAATGTTTCGCACAAAAACTGTTTTAGCTAGATAAGTTATGATACAATTAGAAATCAAATAATATAACTATAGAACTATCCCAATCCACTTTAGAAGCCAATAACTTTTTTTTTTCTTTCTTTACGGACACCACTGGTTCAGTAGGTATCCTTCATAGCCAGGCAGGCCTCAGCACGGCAAACTCCGACTAACTGGTTTGGATATCGGTTTGATTACTGTATCGGTCGCTTCTGTCTTTCGGTTCTCACAAGGCTTATCTTTCACCCCACGCGAACCCAGAGTCTAGTATCTTATAGCTCAACCGTAGGAAACTAATAACTAACATACTTCGTCACTCAGGTAAAATTGATGCATACTGACAGGTAGAGGAATGCATTCTGAATAAAATAACATTCCCCATGTAACGACAATCGAAAGGGGCGGCTCTTAGGCAGTGGCAAACATGGAATGGTCGCCATGATGCTTACAGCGGCTGTGGGGCTGGGCCTGGTGCCCAAGCGGCTGCCCGTATGCTTTCTACCTTACCTATTCTTACTGTTCTCTGATGAGTGTTTTAATCCTATTTAAGGTTGTTTTACTTTATGAGTTTTTAAAATGAAACTATACAATTATTAATCAGTGTGCATGGAACTGGAGAGCCGCACAATGAAATCAATGGAGAAGCATGCGAGCCACAAATTGCCGACCCCCGCCCTTAGCATATTATGTGAGACTACAGTAATTAATATTTTCTTTTTTCTGTGAGACGTGTTCAGTAAATATGCAGAATTAAGAATACAAGCTGGCCAACGACTAATGTTAGGTATCTTCTTGGTATTTATATTACAGCTGGTTGATACTAGTGTCAACTAATTATTGGATTAAACATTAACATTTACTAGGAGTTGTAATTAATATTATGTTAATAATCACCAAATGTTTTAGATACTTTTCTTGTATCTTAATTTTCTATAATTAATGATAACGTTTGTTTACTTGTTTTTTTTTAATTGTATATTAGTACTTTTTCTTTCCATTTTGTTATTTAATTTTATAATTACCTCCCTTTAGAAATATATTTTGTTTGTTATTTCCCCTGACAAAAAAGTTCTACACGCGAGATATTATGACAGAAACAGATGACGAGAGCAAACCGCTGTGAACTGTGTGACACCTTGGGTGTGATGGTTTTGAGGTGTAGGTTCCTGAAGGTGTCTATTGTGTCTGTTGGAGCGTATTTCCTACACCAGGGGTCTTCAAACTACGGCCCGCGAGGTCCTCTCATACGGCCGTGGCGATCTTTTAGTTCACTGAATAAATGTTTGTTAGAGGTGGCTGAGGAACTTTGACCAGAAAATTTAAAACAATCTGAAAATGTTGCTTTGGGTGCACATATCATTGCTCGCCGTGTTGAAGGCATTGGTGAAAACATCGTGACTCAAATAGCGAAAAATGCAAGCAAGTTTCGCCATTTTTTTAATTGCAATGGATGAGTCGCTGGACAGCTGTTCCACCTCTCAAACTTCTTGTGTTCATTTGCGGTGTGGATGAAGACATGAACATAACACAAGAGCTGGCTTACCTATATAGAATGTATGGCACTGTTACCATAGATAGTTCAGAGACATGCTGAAAGATACAATCACAGAATCGCAAAATTTACCATATTTCACAGCAGTAAGATGGCTAATTTGCGAGAAAGTCCTGAGCAGAGTATCTAAGTTTAGAAAGGAAATAGGTGACTTCCTGGAAAGTAAAGGCAAGCCTCAGCTATAAATGTCTGATGAAGAAAAGGGTATAGAAATTGGCCTCTGCTGCAAACATAACTAGTCATTAAATTTTCTGGACCTAAAACTATAAGAGAGGTAAACTTACTTGCAGCTAGAGGTCATTTGATTGCAAGCAAATGACCTCCTTAGAGACTAGTTCACAGAAGAGAGGGTGGGTATTTTATACGTTTTTGACTAAGGAAGACTTTCCTAAAACTTTTGCCTCAAAGTACCTTTCAAATTTTAGAACAACATACCTGAGTGAAGTACCATTTTCAATAATGAAATACGAGAATAAAAATTTGTGAGCAAACTTGTACCTCAAGTATGTTGTTGGCCCCCGACATTGTTTCTTTCAGACTTTTTTATCCGGGGCAGGAGAGCACTTGAAATATATCGAACTCAAGATTGTCGTGTTAGCCGTTGTATGCCATACAGTCCGACCACGCCGTCCCATTTAAAGTGTTGGTAACAGCCTAGTAACTTCATTGAAAATATTCATGGGAATGGGGGGGGCGGGGGGGGGGGGGGGCACTAGTTGGTATCTTAATCAACCGAAAGCTTTTTTTTTTCTATTTCTAAATCTGTTTGTACATTTTGTGTTCACAGATGGGCTATGCATTTGGGGCAAATAAATATTAGTGGCCTTTCTATAAAAGCGGCCAATGTTGGCCTTTCCATAAAAGTGGCCAATGTTGGCCTTTCCATAAAAGTGGCCCAGGTGGATTAAGTTGGCCTCTGTGCACGTAACACCGCCTCTTATTGAAATCACGAATACGTGAAAAGACAACTGAATACAAAGTGGTACAAAGGCAGAGTGTTCAAATACCTAGTGTGACGTGAAGTTATCGTACCAACTGCCTCAAATTTGGACCAGTAAAGTTATTTTAGAAAGTAATAAATGACAACACTATGACAGAAATATTAGAATTAAATCAACTTTTTCGTGTTTTTAAAAATGCATAAGAATTTTACAAAACTCGTATGAAAGTAATTTTATGTTTTTTTAAAAATTACCAGAAATTTGTCTTATATATATATATATATATATATATATATATATATATATATATATATATATATATATATATATATATATATATATATATATCACATTCAAAATTCTGTAAGCTATATACATGCTATATATACATACTGAACTAAACGAATGTAATTTATCTAATCATATACAAGTTATACATATATATAACATAGAATAAATAGGTTTTCAATCATCGAACTTTGTAAACAATGTCACGTGGTCATACTAAAGTCGCGTGCTGGACTCTCCGTTAGCTTGTCTGTCTGACGTAGCACAAGTGTCTGTCTTCTCGGTAGAGTCTGTCTGGAACCGCTTGCAGAAGAAGACTTTCTGCATGGCGCGATCATAGGGTTCTAAAGACCGTAGCGGCTGGGGTAGGAACATCCAGTCTTGGAGCTTTCTGGGCAGGCTCTGGGGACGTTTAGCCTGCAGGCATTTGATGACGCCGATGATGATGAAGAGAAGGCAGACGGGCCCGATGACGCCGAGGATGACGTACCAGCCCGGGATGGAGAGAGCGAAGACTAGGGCGGGGAAGAGGAAGAACATGAGGAGGATGTAGACGATGGCGAACCAGCGGTACTCGGCCGTGCAGTTGCCTAGACATTTGGCAAGCGGGATGGGGAAGCGGAGGTAGGGGATGGGGTAGAACAGGAGGATGCCGGTGATGTTGAAGAAGAGGTGGTAGAAGGCTGCTTGTAACGCGTTTCTGAGGCCGTCCGTGTTGGCTAAGACTGAGAGAATCGCCGTGGTCGTGGTGCCGATGTTTGACCCCAGGGTCAAAGGGTACATCCGGTCGAGTTCGATGACCCCGATGCCGACGAGCGGGGTGAGGGTGGAGGTGAAGATGGAGGAGCTCTGGACGATGATGGTCAACCCGGCGCCGATGATGATGGCGAGGTATCCGGTAATGTAGCCCAGCAGTCCGGGAAAGTCCACGTTGATGAATTTTTTGATGATAAGAGCGATGGGTCCTTGCAGAAGGGAGTGAAGCAGTTTGACAATGGCGACTAGACACAGGCAGAGAATGGTAAGGGAAATTAACCATCATGATTGCTCCAATAGCTTTGTCGTTTAATGTGGAGTAGGCCCTACATTCCCTTGAACAAAAAACTCACCTAAAGGTTAAAATATAATAAATATTATATTACAAACATCATAATTACATTTAAAAATTAATATTAGTTAATTGTATCAAAAATGTTTAATTGTATATTTTATATTCATATAAAGAAAACCGGAAATTTTGTGCAATTTAGAAAATTATAAATAACTTTAAAAACATTACTTCTAGGATTAAAGCTTATTGCTTCTTACCTAACCACTTTTCTAATAGGTTTTTAAAAATGATAATTTCATATAGATAAATACCCAACCTTACGATAACCTTAGCACTGGAGTCGGCAACCTTTAGAGACGGAAGAGCCTAAAGTTACAATTTACAAAATATCCCAGTTTTTAAAGAGCCACTAACATTTTTTTCAATATTTTGGTATTTAGGTATTTGATAAGGATTAGGTAAATACATTTGACTTTGATTTGAAATAAATAGCGCTAAATATGAACTTATAATTTCATATAAAAACAAACAAATGTTTCGCACAAAAACTGTTTTAGCTAGATCTACTATGATAAAATTTGTATTCACATAATAATACTGTTTCAGTAGGTATCTTTCATAGCCAGGCAGGCCTCAGCACGGCAAACTCCGACTAACTGGTTTGGATATCGGTTTGATTACTGTATCGGTCGCTTCTGTCTTTCGGTTCTCACAAGGCTTATCTTTCACCCCACGCGAACCCAGAGTCTAGTACCTTATAGCTCAACCGTAGGAAACTAATAACTAACATACTTCGTCACTCAGGTCAAATTATTGTATACTGACAGGTAGAGGAATGCATTCTGAATAAAATAACATTCCCCATGTAACTACAATCGAAAAGGGCGGCCCTTGGGCAGTGGCGAACATGGAATGGTCGCCATGGTGCTGCTTACAGCGTCTGTGGGGTTGGGCCTGATGCCAAGGCGGCTGTCAGCTGTCCGTTTTACTTTCTACCTCACCTATTCTCACTGTTCTCTGATGAGTTTTTTAATCCTATTTAAAGTTGTTTCTCTTTACAGTATAATATTTTAAAGAGTTTTGTAAATGAAACTAAATAATTATTAATCATCGTACATGGAACTGGAGAGCTGCACCATGGCATTGGAGGAGCCGCATGCGGCTCGCGAGCCGCGAGGAGCCGTAGGTTGCGGACTCTGCCTTGACATATTAAGTGAGACTTAAGTAATGCAGATATACAAGAACACGCAATAACATAAAACACCAAATAGTTTAATAAATCTTCTTGGTATTAATATTATAGATGGTTGATACTAGTGTTTACTAAATACAGTATTAACATCTAACACTTACTATGAGTTGCAATTAACATCTTGTTATTAATCACCAAATGTATTAGATATTTTTCTTTGAGTATAATTTTTTTATAATTAACTGTAACGTTTGCTTACTTGTTTTTGTTTCAATATATATTAATATTTTTTTCTTTTCTTTATTTTGTTTAATTTTATAATTACCTCCCTTTGAAAAAATATGTTTGTTTTTTTCCCCTGACAAAAAAGTTCTACACGCTAGATATGACAGAAACAGAAGACGACAGCAAACCGCTGTGAAGTGTGTGACACCTTGGGTGTGATGGTTTTGAGGTGTAAGTTCCTGAAGGTGTCTATTGTGTCTGTTAGAGCGTATTTCCTACGCCATTGAATTCTGTTGTATAATGGGGTTGAGAGTTTAGCACTAACTTTTTGTAAATGTTTTGTGATTTTTCGTTGTTTTTTAATATTTGTAAACATTCTGTGTAAAAGGGACTATGTTTTCCTACTATGTAATGTGGAGTTGTATTATTGATTTTTGTAAGTTTGTTTAGCTGAATGCCTATATAGTAGTGAGCTAGAGGGTGAAAGTTTGGTTGGCTAATTATTCTGCTAATGTGTGTTAGTCTGAATGTATTGATTTTGGCCTGTATATCGTGCAGGTTTATTCCTCCATGAAGTTAGTTTTGTACTAGCGTGTTGTGGCTAATGTTTGTAATTGTGGTCTGAAATATGTAGGCCCCTACTCTCTAATGATTTTATTCAGATGTTTAATTGTTGGCTTTGGGATTGTTTTAACCGTGGCTATATACAGTATTTCTTCCAGACCTTTTTCTCAGGGGGAGGGGGCACTTGAAATTTTAGAAAGGGAGCGGTAGACTTTCTTCCGGAAAGGGGGGGGGGGGGGCGGACACTATTAAATGTATACATTTTCTATATAAATTCCATTTCGTTCGGGGTGGGGTGGTGGGCTTTTTTCGGGGGGGGGGGGGAGGGGCGGGGCGGGGCTCCCCCGAAGGGATGTCTGGAAGAAACTATGGTTGAGTTCCCCGTCCGTGGTTCATTAGCAAAATTTGGTGTGGGCTGATGAGTTGGCGGATGATGTGTTCACGTAGATTGGCACGGCCGTTAGCTTGAATGACTACCTGCATGACTGTACTTGGTGTTGGTTGAGTCGAGAATAGATCAGGACTTTCTTCTGCAGGCAATTCAATTGTGAGGGTTGTTGACTTCGCTGAATCTGGGAAGGGGGGGGGGGGGGCTCGGGGATTTCATTGGGCTACCCGGGCCGTAGTTCGGGTGGCTCCTCTCCGGGTCTCTCGACTTAGGGAGAGCGGGAATGTGCACGGCACCTATTTTGACTTTGGTGATGGCTGCGTAGTACATAGTGATAAGCACTCAAGGGTAAGGGATTGAAATCTTTAGTAAAGGGCGAGGGATTTGTTCAGCTTTAGAAATGATCCCTAAAATGTAGGTTTGTCGTGGACTTAAGTAGATAATTTTTTTTTTTTTTTTTTTTTTTTTTTTGACTTGAGTAGATAGACCTAATAAACCACAGAGAGCTGTCAACATCAACAGAAACGTTAAAAATTTTCTGGGTATTAATATTAAAGCTGGTTTATATAAGTGACTTCTAGTTATTCGATTAACAACTACCAATTACTAGGTGTTGTAATTATGATTTTGTTATTATTCATCAAAGGTTTTAAATATTTTTGTTGTAATTTAATTGTCTATAATTTATACTAATGTTTGTTTACTTGTTTTTGCTTCCAAAAATATTATTAATTTTTTGGTTTCTTTTTAACGTTTAATTTTATAATTACTTCCCTTTAAACAAAAACAATGTTCGTTTTCTCCCCTAACAAAATAGTTCCACGCGCGAGATACTTTCACTCGGGACTAACACTAATAATCATGTGTCAATGTTTAGTTTCACCTGGGGTGGGGGGGGGGGAGGTGTGCATTGGCGTAGCAACCCTTCCCGGCGCCCGGGGACAAACTTTCGATTTGCACACCCCACTCGAAATTTTGACTTGCAACCCCCCCCCCCCCATCAAACTTTTGATTTGCCCCCCTCGAACTATTGATTAAGGTCGGCGCCCGGGGACATATGTCCCCCCCCTCTCAATCCGCCACTGGATGTGTGTGATGGAATCGATTATATGGGAGTTGAATGTTTGGGTGATTTTGGTGGAGACTATTTTTGTATCGAGTTTAGATTTGGGAGATTTTTAGTGTGGGAGAGTTTAGTCTGGGAAAATTTTGTGTGGGAGCATTTAGTGTGGGAGAATTTAGTGTGAGAAAATGTAAGGTGGGAGAATTTAGTATGGGAGAATTTAGTGTGGGAGAGTTTAGAGTGGGAGAATTTAGTGAGGGAGAATATAGTGTCAAAGTATTAAGTGTGGGATAATTAAATATGGGAAATATGGGAGTGCGGCGGAATTTAGTGTGGGAGAATTTAGTGTGAGATTATTTAGTGTGGAATAATTTAGTGTAGGATAATTTAGTGTGGGATATTCATTGTGGAACAATTTAGTGCGGGAGAATTTAGTGTGGGAGAATTAAATGTGGGAGAATTTAGTGGAGAATTTAGTGCGGCGGAATTTAGTGTGGAAGAATTCATTATGGGAGAATTTAGTGTGGGAAAATTTAGTGAGGGTGAATTTAGTGCGGGAGAATTTAGTGTGGAAGAATTTAGTGTGCGATAATTTAGTGTCGGAGAATTTAGTTTGGCAGAATTAAGTGTGTGTTACGGGTCATTTGAGGTCAGGTTAGAATAGGGTAGTCGAACTTAGGGGGGAGTGCGTGTGTGAGTTGAGTTCACCCTACTGTGTAGTAACCCCGGTGTGTTATGTCTTGTAATCCCAAGGTCGAATGTGGGTATAAAAGGTCGAGTGAACGATTGTAGGGGGTCAGTGGTTAGTTGCTAGCGATTAGGATGAGGGCTACTCTTGAATGTATTTATTTGAGACGGAATAAAAGTAGTGAAGGTAGCCACGAAGCTTTGTTGTTTATCTGAAACTAACCCGTGTGGGATAATTTAGTGTGGGCGAAATGATTGTGTTGTGTTGTAGTGTAGGCAAGGCAAATGATTTGCCCTTACATACGAGATTCGGCAAGCGGCCGGTCCGTGTTTGGTCGTGCCACACAGGGGGCATATAGATCTCCTACCGTTCAGTTGTAGTTATAGGGTGTAAATTTTACCACCGATTTCAAGATTGATGTAGTGTAGCAAGTCCTTAAATGAGTCGTTTTTTCAGAAGTCGACTGCCCACTTATCACTTTTTCCAATCTTAAGGATTGAAATTATTGAATCTGGTTTAGATTTTTGGGTCATAATTTTATTGATCATGTTCTGTATAATGGAGGTAGGATAATGTATAAATAAATAAAAAGAAATATATAAATAAATAACATTTTTAATTTCAATTCTTGGTATTTGATGAGGATTATATATATATATATATATATATATATATATATATGTGATGACGCAAGATTACGTCAGACATGTTTAGCAGATATAGGTTAGCAGAAACAGACTATAGGCCTAGTTGGATGGGTAGAGAGGCCAATGGGCGCACAGGACTGACCGGTCACGTGGGACGGTCAGCTGACCACTGAGGCGTGGGGCAGTTGATAGGTAGCTAGCGAGGAGTAGAGAAGGAGTTAGGAAGCGGTTAGAGACGGTCGTAAAATGTAGAGCTAGGGAACAGAAAGTTAGTGTTAGGATTGGTCATGGGAGTGCGTAATTAGTAGTATAATGAACAGTCAGTAGTAGAAGTAAATAGTACAGTGTAGATCAGTTAGGTAGAAACTTGAACATATATATCATTTTAATAAAGAACTTTGTATTTGGAACTTGAACTGTGTGTTATTAGATTCTTTCGTTCCGGCTTCATAAAATCCCCACCCTCACAACTGGTGGAGCGCGGGTCGAGGACAGGAAAGACAGTACATATCGGTTTACTCATGACGGAGTACATCTGGTGTACAGCTTTCTTCAACTCAACACAACAGCGGGTTTCTTCAACCGGAACGAGTGGATTACCAATACAAGGGAACTGTCACCATGTCCAAAAAGATAAGTACCTTCCAAAAATTTTTTTAAACGTTTGGGTTTAGACCCGTGCTGGACAGTTTGTGCCAGCGGTTTTTCTGCCTTACACATTCTATTGTTACGCACTGTTGCCTTAGTTATTTTGACTTTCCTCAACACACACACATACACAACCATGGAGGCAGAGTTTCAATGCTATAAACGGGGCATACCATTAGACAAAACAGGAGAAGAAGTTGAAACATTTGTAGAGAATAAGTTAAGAAACAAGATAGTCAAGATAGTAAGACATGTCAAGAACAAAAGCAGAGACACAAGAACTAGAACAATGACATTTTCTTTTTCAGGAACACAGACACAAGATTTTGTTTTGTAAACTGTGCTGTCCCATTTTGTATTGATTACATGATTCATGATTTATGTTAGGGATAGAATAGAGTAGTAAGATAGATAGTTGTTGATGTATTAGATTAGTAGTAGACGCTGAAAAATATAATTTGTCAGCTACAGAAAGGGAGGGAGATATGTGATGACGCAAGATTACGTCAGACATGTTTAGCAGATATAGGTTAGCAGAAACAGACTATAGGCCTAGTTGGTTGGGTAGAGAGGCCAATGGGCGCACAGGACTGACCGGTCACGTGGGACGGTCAGCTGACCACTGAGGCGTGGGGCAGTTGATAGGTAGCTAGCGAGGAGTAGAGAAGGAGTTAGGAAGCGGTTAGAGACGGTCGTAAAATGTAGAGCTAGGGAACAGAAAGTTAGTGTTAGGATTGGTCATGGGAGTGCGTAGTTAGTAGTATAATGAACAGTCAGTATTAGAAGTAAATAGTACAGTGTAGATCAGTTAGGTAGAAACTTGAACATATATATCATTTTAATAAAGAACTTTGTATTTGGAACTTGAACTGTGTGTTATTAGATTCTTTCGTTCCGGCTTCATAAAATCCCCACCCTCACAACTGGTGGAGCGCGGGTCGAGGACAGGAAAGACAGTACATATCGGTTTACTCATGACGGAGTACATCTGGTGTACAGCTTTCTTCAACTCAACACAACAGCGGGTTTCTTCAACCGGAACGAGTGGATTACCAATACAAGGGAACTGTCACCATGTCCAAAAAGATAAGTACCTTCCAAAAATTTTTTTAAACGTTTGGGTTTAGACCCGTGCTGGACAGTTTGTGCCAGCGGTTTTTCTGCCTTACACATTCTATTGTTACGCACTGTTGCCTTAGTTATTTTGACTTTCCTCAACACACACACATACACATACACAACCATGGAGGCAGAGTTTCAATGCTATAAACGGGGCATACCATTAGACAAAACAGGAGAAGAAGTTGAAACATTTGTAGAGAATAAGTTAAGAAACAAGATAGTCAAGATAGTAAGACATGTCAAGAACAAAAGCAGAGACACAAGAACTAGAACAATGACATTTTCTTTTTCAGGAACACAGACACAAGATTTTGTTTTGTAAACTGTGCTGTCCCATTTTGTATTGATTACATGATTCATGATTTATGTTAGGGATAGAATAGAGTAGTAAGATAGATAGTTGTTGATGTAATAGATTAGTAGTAGACGCTGAAAAATATAATTTGTCAGCTACAGAAAGGGAGGGAGATATGTGATGACGCAAGATTACGTCAGACATGTTTAGCAGATATAGGTTAGCAGAAACAGACTATAGGCCTAGTTGGTTGGGTAGAGAGGCCAATGGGCGCACAGGACTGACCGGTCACGTGGTCAATCTTAAGGATTGAAATTATTGAATCTGGTTTAGATTTTTGGGTCATAATTTTATTGATCATGTTCTGTATAATGGAGGTAGGATAATGTATAAATAAATAAAAAGAAATATATAAATAAATAACATTTTTAATTTCAATTCTTGGTATTTGATGAGGATTATATATATATATATATATATATATATATATATATATATATATATATATATATATATATATATATATATATATATATGTGATGACGCAAGATTACGTCAGACATGTTTAGCAGATATAGGTTAGCAGAAACAGACTATAGGCCTAGTTGGTTGGGTAGAGAGGCCAATGGGCGCACAGGACTGACCGGTCACGTGGGACGGTCAGCTGACCACTGAGGCGTGGGGCAGTTGATAGGTAGCTAGCGAGGAGTAGAGAAGGAGTTAGGAAGCGGTTAGAGACGGTCGTAAAATGTAGAGCTAGGGAACAGAAAGTTAGTGTTAGGATTGGTCATGGGAGTGCGTAATTAGTAGTATAATGAACAGTCAGTAGTAGAAGTAAATAGTACAGTGTAGATCAGTTAGGTAGAAACTTGAACATATATATCATTTTAATAAAGAACTTTGTATTTGGAACTTGAACTGTGTGTTATTAGATTCTTTCGTTCCGGCTTCATAAAATCCCCACCCTCACAACTGGTGGAGCGCGGGTCGAGGACAGGAAAGACAGTACATATCGGTTTACTCATGACGGAGTACATCTGGTGTACAGCTTTCTTCAACTCAACACAACAGCGGGTTTCTTCAACCGGAACGAGTGGATTACCAATACAAGGGAACTGTCACCATGTCCAAAAAGATAAGTACCTTCCAAAAATTTTTTTAAACGTTTGGGTTTAGACCCGTGCTGGACAGTTTGTGCCAGCGGTTTTTCTGCCTTACACATTCTATTGTTACGCACTGTTGCCTTAGTTATTTTGACTTTCCTCAACACACACACATACACAACCATGGAGGCAGAGTTTCAATGCTATAAACGGGGCATACCATTAGACAAAACAGGAGAAGAAGTTGAAACATTTGTAGAGAATAAGTTAAGAAACAAGATAGTCAAGATAGTAAGACATGTCAAGAACAAAAGCAGAGACACAAGAACTAGAACAATGACATTTTCTTTTTCAGGAACACAGACACAAGATTTTGTTTTGTAAACTGTGCTGTCCCATTTTGTATTGATTACATGATTCATGATTTATGTTAGGGATAGAATAGAGTAGTAAGATAGATAGTTGTTGATGTATTAGATTAGTAGTAGACGCTGAAAAATATAATTTGTCAGCTACAGAAAGGGAGGGAGATATGTGATGACGCAAGATTACGTCAGACATGTTTAGCAGATATAGGTTAGCAGAAACAGACTATAGGCCTAGTTGGTTGGGTAGAGAGGCCAATGGGCGCACAGGACTGACCGGTCACGTGGGACGGTCAGCTGACCACTGAGGCGTGGGGCAGTTGATAGGTAGCTAGCGAGGAGTAGAGAAGGAGTTAGGAAGCGGTTAGAGACGGTCGTAAAATGTAGAGCTAGGGAACAGAAAGTTAGTGTTAGGATTGGTCATGGGAGTGCGTAGTTAGTAGTATAATGAACAGTCAGTAGTAGAAGTAAATAGTACAGTGTAGATCAGTTAGGTAGAAACTTGAACATATATATCATTTTAATAAAGAACTTTGTATTTGGAACTTGAACTGTGTGTTATTAGATTCTTTCGTTCCGGCTTCATAAAATCCCCACCCTCACAACTGGTGGAGCGCGGGTCGAGGACAGGAAAGACAGTACATATCGGTTTACTCATGACGGAGTACATCTGGTGTACAGCTTTCTTCAACTCAACACAACAGCGGGTTTCTTCAACCGGAACGAGTGGATTACCAATACAAGGGAACTGTCACCATGTCCAAAAAGATAAGTACCTTCCAAAAAATTTTTTAAACGTTTGGGTTTAGACCCGTGCTGGACAGTTTGTGCCAGCGGTTTTTCTGCCTTACACATTCTATTGTTACGCACTGTTGCCTTAGTTATTTTGACTTTCCTCAACACACACACATACACATACACAACCATGGAGGCAGAGTTTCAATGCTATAAACGGGGCATACCATTAGACAAAACAGGAGAAGAAGTTGAAACATTTGTAGAGAATAAGTTAAGAAACAAGATAGTCAAGATAGTAAGACATGTCAAGAACAAAAGCAGAGACACAAGAACTAGAACAATGACATTTTCTTTTTCAGGAACACAGACACAAGATTTTGTTTTGTAAACTGTGCTGTCCCATTTTGTATTGATTACATGATTCATGATTTATGTTAGGGATAGAATAGAGTAGTAAGATAGATAGTTGTTGATGTATTAGATTAGTAGTAGACGCTGAAAAATATAATTTGTCAGCTACAGAAAGGGAGGGAGATATGTGATGACGCAAGATTACGTCAGACATGTTTAGCAGATATAGGTTAGCAGAAACAGACTATAGGCCTAGTTGGTTGGGTAGAGAGGCCAATGGGCGCACAGGACTGACCGGTCACGTGGGACGGTCAGCTGACCACTGAGGCGTGGGGCAGTTGATAGGTAGCTAGCGAGGAGTAGAGAAGGAGTTAGGAAGCGGTTAGAGACGGTCGTAAAATGTAGAGCTAGGGAACAGAAAGTTAGTGTTAGGATTGGTCATGGGAGTGCGTAATTAGTAGTATAATGAACAGTCAGTAGTAGAAGTAAATAGTACAGTGTAGATCAGTTAGGTAGAAACTTGAACATATATATCATTTTAATAAAGAACTTTGTATTTGGAACTTGAACTGTGTGTTATTAGATTCTTTCGTTCCGGCTTCATAAAATCCCCACCCTCACAATATATATATATATATATATATATATATATATATATATATATATATATATATATATATATATATATATATATATATATATATATATATATATATATATATTATTTTTATTTTTGACATTTTTGACATTTTTATTAGTAAGAGCCATTTATGAAGGATACATTTCTAGAAAACAACAAAGTACGATAAAGCGATTTCTTTCAGTTTGAACACCCTTGTATCAAATTAATTTTATTACATTCACTGTTCTGTGTTCGGTTTTTTCTTTTGTAGTCCATCTTAGAGTTAAAGATAGGCTAAATATCATTTAGCAGCACATCTGAAACACGTGTAGCATTTGAAAAATAAGATATTTATAAAAAAAAACTTCTACTAACTATAAACGGTAAGATTAATAAATTTATTTCAAGATGATGTAAGAGATAAAATATATAAAAATGTATGACATATTCAAATGTAAAAAGCTCACAATAAAACCCATACGTTGTAGTTTTACTTCATGTATCAAGTCACAGAGAGACAGACAGACGTAAAAAGCCAATAACAAAGTAATAACGTTTATAGAAAACAGCTTTGTTATAACAAAAACATGTATAAATCATCTCCAGTTCGCACCCCAGATACATGAGACATACGAAATAGAGTCCATTAATTTAAATTATCTCGGGATATATAGGAGGGGGGGGGGGGTAGTGTGTTCAGCACAATGCCAAGCCGCTGTTACTTTGCCTAACACTAATCAGTGGAGTGGCGTGGTCTAGCGGCAGAACGCACGCTTGACGCCCTAGATGTCCCGGCTTCTTTACTTTTTATTATATTCATGCAAGAAAACGCTGGTTTGCATGAATATGTTGACCCGACGATCGTCAGCACTCCAGATAACAACTTCTTCACCTCACTTTACTATCCTGGGAGACTATTCCATGCGTCACATATTAGTGCCTCAACTCGCAGCATATCTTTTATAGTCGTTCTTTTGTGCAGCGTAACGTACATGTTTTACTGGACCTCCAATTCTCCTAACTTGCTCGTGATTTCCGTGAACTTACCACTCCACAAATGTTTGGTTGTCAAATCCAGGAACCTCTACATAACGTTTGAGATCGTAGTAAACTCCAGAAGACCTTTAGAACTGACCGGTCCGAATTTTCCCTACATCACATCAATCTCTATGAAAACGGGCTAAAAACAAAAAACAACAACAACAATTTCTCTAAAATTAGCGTTACTGTTTAAACGTAAGCACTACACATATCAGCCAATCACTAATTAATTAAGCATTAAAATTCTCAATGTTTTTGAAAATCTAAGCGAAGCTAGGCAGCAGTTCTAATAGAATAGCGAGTGTTTATTGTTTATATTTATTATTATATTATTTTATTATTATTATATCGTTCATTATCGAGTATTGCAGAAAAAACATTTTAATGAATTTTGAAAATAAGATAATTATTAATTTGTGTGCATGGAGCCGTAGGTTGCCGACCCTGATCCATTACATTTATTTTTTTTAAATCTATTATAAAAAGTTCAATACTTTTTTTTTTTATTTGCAATTTAAAACAAGTACATTAACATCAGCAAATTTAACATAGTTGAATTTATACATAAACAAAATTAAACGATAATTTTCAAGTCCGTTTATGACAGGTCTTTTTTTAGGAGAGGTACATTTGCAGGTGGGGGGAGGCGGGGGAGCGGATGGTCCATTATTTACCTGCTAACATAGAAAATTCGCAGACATAAATTTGAAAATCTGTTAGTGCGTGATACGTTACTAAGTCAATTTCTTGGTATTAATAATACAGCTGGATGATACTATTTACATTTAATTATTTTTGTTGGATTGACATCAACAATTACTGGCAGTTGTAATTAACATTGTGTAATAAATCACCAAATGTTTAAATTAGTTTTTTACATTTATTTTTTTTATAATTAATAATGTTGTCTGTTTACTTGTTTATGTTTAAAAGTGGTTTACTACTTTTTTCTCTTTATTTTATCGTTTTATTTTACAATTACCTGCCTTAAAAAAAACATTGTTTTCTCCCCTGACAACAAAGTTCAACATGCGAGATACTTTGACACAAACAAAAGACGAGAGCAAACCTCTGTGAACAGTGTTACACCTAGGTGCACTCTCGGGACTAACACTAATAATCTGGGTCAATATTTAGTTTCATGTGGGGGTGGAGGGGGGGGGGGAGGTGTGTGATGCAATCTATTATGGCGGAGTTGAATGTTTGGGCGATTTTGGTGTATCGAGTTTAGATTTTTGAGATTTTAAGTGTGGGAGCATTTAGTGTGGGAAAATTTAATGTAGGAGAATTTAGTGTCGGAGAATTCAGTGTTGTAGAATTTAGTGTGAGATAATTTAGTGTGAGATATTCATTGTGGGAGTATTAATGCTGGAGAATTTAGTGTGGGAAATTAAATGTGGGAGAATTTAGTTGAGAATATATTACGGCAGTATTTAGTGTGTAAGAATTCATTGTGGGAGAATTAAAATCGGGAAAATTTTGTCTGGGTGAATTTAGTGCGGGAGAATTTAGTGTGAAAGAATTTTGGGAGCGATAATTAAGTGTCGGAAAATTTAGTTTGGCCGAATTTAGCGAGGGAAAATTTAGTGTTGGCAAAATGATTGTGTTGTAGTGTAGGCAAGTAAAATTATTTGCATTGGTGTGTTTACAATAATATCTACTGTTGGTGTGAGGGGGTTTAATGTGGGTTAGTTAGTTGAGTGGGGGTGTTAGGTATCAGTAGGTGTGTTTTTGTTTTGGGGGGGGGGGGGGATTAATGGACGCATATTGTGTGTAGGTGGGGCTAGTAGACGCATTTTGTGTGTGGTGGGATTAGTGGACGCATGTTGTGTGTGTGGTGGGAATAGTGGACGCATTTTGTGTATTGTGGGATTAGTGGACGCATTTTGTTTGTGGTGGGATTAGTTGACGCATTTTGTGTGTGGTGGGATTAGTGGACGCATTTTGTTTGTTAAAACGTGAATTTTGTCGACATGAATTCAGCAGAACTTAAATAACAAGTCACCAAATTTAAAATGATGTCACCTGAATATCATAAGTCATGATAGTTAAGTTTAAGTCACCTCACCTAAAATCATAAGATAGAAAACATTATAGGTCATCAAATGAAACCAAAACTCAAAAACTCACTTGTCAACTAATTCAAGTGACAAAACTGGTCTATATACTCTAGAAGAGAACGAAATGCGCTTTACAAAAATCATTAAATCTCATTTCACCCCCCCCCCCCCCCCATTACACACGAGATGTTAGCAGACCTCTCGATTAAATCACGAGAATAAGCGATATTTGTAATAAAATAAAAATGAAAAATCAAGTCTAAACAAATTGAGTTAAAATTTAATATCTTTAAATTGGCGGCTGCATTTATAAACTTGATTTTTTTAAAGAACATAAGGGGATATAAATAAAACCAGACACCCTATATAACCGTCAAATGAAATAAAAGCGACAATATAATGTACATTCATTCCACACACCTTACCCTAATTAGGCCACGCCGTCCCATTTAACTATAGAACAACGATTACAAATTCAAATTTTAAAAATACACACTAATATCCACATTAAAATTTTTTTTAAATTTAAATGTTGGGTACTTTACCGAAGTTTCGGGAAAGTAAAATCAACATAACTAAGTTGTTTATGTCATCGTCACATAAACAAGTGAACTCTACACCTAACATGGAATGAAAAACTGACACGGAATATTAATATTAGTCCCGAGAGCGCACAAAGGTGTAAGACAGTTCACAGCGGTGTGCTCTCGTCTTTTGATTGAGTCAAAATATCTCGCGCGTTTAACTATTTTGTTAGGGGAGAAAACGAACATTGTTTTTCTTTAAAGGGAGGTAATTATAAAATTAAACGATAAAAAGAAACGAAAAAATAATAATATATTTTGAAGCAAAAACAAGTAAACAAACTTTAGTATAAATTATATAAAATTAAATTACAACAAAAATATTTAATTCTTTGATGAATAATAAAAAAATGCTAATTACAACACCTAGTAATTGGTAGTTGTTAATCGAATAACTAGAAGTCACTTATATAAACCAGCTTTAATATTAATACACAGAAAATTTTTAAATCTCCATTCATATTTGACAGCTTCTTGTTCATTAGTCCCATCTAAATATCAGTCCTTTTATACTTTGCTGAAATGTTTGTATACGAATGTATGATATGAATGTACAGGTGTAAGTGTATTACAAGATGCATTCTCATGTATGTTATTATTCATGGTTCTTTATTACAATAATAATGTCATTAAAAGTCTGGTATAAGATATACCCATTGACCCTCCTCCCCCCTCCTTATACACACACACAGTTTACACTCCAACAACCCCTCCCCCCCCCCCTTCCTTCAATACTACAAACTTAAGTCGGCATGATGCCTAACATACACAACACACCAGGCTGGAAACAACGGAGACAAATGGTAAGAAAGGACAAACGAAGGGCACAGCACAGAAGACGCGACAAAACCCGACGTTAGGCTAGACACACCTGTGAAAAGGTGAACGACAGTGACCGACAGGTACTAAAGACTTACAGAGGACACGACCTTAGAAACCATGTTGCGACCGACAGAAGACTGGTCAAAGGGAGACAACAAATAAAATACACACATTAAACATCAGGAAAAGTTACATCCCTTGACGTTCAAGCAGGTAAAACATCGCAGTAGACACAACACTTCATCCAGCCCAACACTCTAAGCAAAGCAAATGAACCCCTCCCCCCCCCCCCCCTCCGACCTGTGTTTTTGACTTTTATCCTCATTATTAAGCTACAGTACAAGTATAGAATTACTATGGAAGCTACATTTATGATTACCTTTTTGTTTGAATATATATTATATATTATGTTCCTTTGTTGTCAGGGGAGAAAACAATGTTTTTTTTCTAAGGCAGGTAATTAAACGATATTAAATTAAACGATAAAAGAAAGAGAAAAAAGTAGTAAACCACTTTTACACATAAACAAGTAAACAGACAACATTATTAATTATAAAAAAAATAAATGTAAAAAACTAATTTAAACATTTGGTGATTTATCACACAATGTTAATTACAACTGCCAGTAATTGTTGATGTCAATCCAACAAAAATAATTAAATGTAAATAGTATCATCCAGCTGTATTATTAATACCAAGAAATTGACTGAGTAATGTATCACGCACTAACAGCATTTTCAAATTTATGTCTGCGAATTTTCTATGTTAGCAGGTAAATAATGGACCATCCGCTCCCCCGCCTCCCCCCAACTGCAAATGTACCTCTCCTAAAAAAAGACCTGTCATATATGGACTTGAAAACTATCGTTCTATTTTGTATATGTATAAATTCAACTATGTTAAATTTGCTGATGTTAATGTACTTGTTTTAAATTGCAAATTAAAAAAAAAAGTATTGAAATTTTTATATTAGATTAAAAAAATATAAAAAAAAAAATAAATGTAAAGGATCAGGGTCGGCAACCTACGGCTCCATGCACACAAATTAATAATTATCTTATTTTCAAAACTCATTAAAATGTTGTTCTGCAACACTCGGTAATCAACGATATAATAATAAATAGAAACAATAAACACTCGCTATTCTATTAGAACTAGGCATGCTGCCTAGCTTCGCTTAGGTTTTCAAAAACATTGAGAATCTTAATGCTTAATTAATTAGTGATTGGCTGTTATGTGTAGTGCTTACGTTTAAACAGTAACGCTAATTTTAGAGAAATTGTTGTTCTTGTTGTTCAATGTTGTTTTTTGTTTATAGCCCGTTTTCTGAGTGATTGATGTGATGTAGGGAAAATTCGGACCGGTCAGTTCTAAAGGTCTTCCGGAGTTTTCTACGATCTCAAACGTTATGAATAGGTTCCTGGATTTGACAACCAAACATTTGTGGAGTGGTAAGTTCACGAAAATCACGAGCAAGTTATGAGAATTGGAGGTCCAGTAAAACATGCACGTTACGCTGCACAAAAGGAAGACTCTAAAAGATATGCCACGAGTTGAGTCACTAATATGTGACGCATTGAGTAGTCTCCCAGGATAGTAAAGTGAGGTGAAGAAGTTATTATCTGGAGTGCTGACGATCGTCGGGTCAACATATTCATGCAAACCAGCGTTTTCTTGCATGAATATAATAAAAAGTAAAGAAGCCGGGACATCTAGAGCGTCAAGCGTGCGTTCTGCCGCTAGACCACGCCACTCCACTGATTAGCGTTAGGCAAAAAAAACAGCGGCTGGGCATAATGCTGAACACACTCCCACCCCTCCTATATATCCCGAGATAATTTAAATTAATGGACCCTATTTCGTATGTCTCATGTATCTGGGGTGCGAAATGGAGATGATTTATACATGTTTTTTTGTTATAACTAAGCTGTTTTCTATAATCGTTATTACGTTGTAGTTAGCTTTTTATGTCTGTCCGTCTCTCTGTGACTTGATACATAAAGTAAAACTACAACGTATGGGTTTTATTGTGTACTTTTTACATTCGAATATGTCATACATTTTTATATTTTATCTCTTACATCTTCTTGAAATAAATTTATTAATCTTACCGTATAGTTAGTAGAAGTGTTTTAATATAAATATCTTATTTTTTTCAAATGCTACCCGTGTTTCAGGTGTGCTGCTAAATAATATTTAGCCTATCTTTAACTCTAAGATGGACTACAAAAGAAACACCGAACACAGAACAGTGAATGTAATAAAATGAATTTGATACAAGGGTGTTCAAACTGAAAGAAATCGCTTTATCGTACTTTGTTGTTTTCTAGAAATGCATCCTTCATAAATGGCTCTTACTAATAAAAATGTCACAAAATAAAAATAAATAAAAATAATATATATATTTATATATATATATATATATATTTATTTATTATACATATTATTATTATATTATACATTATATATATAGACATTATTATCCTACCACCATTATACATAACATGATCAATAAAATTATGACCCAAAAATCTGAACCAGATTCAATAATCTCCACCCTTAAGATCGGAAAAAGTGATAAATTTACACCCTCTTACTACAACTGAACGGTATGAGATCTATATGCCCCCTGTGTGGCACGACCAAACACGGACCGGCCGCTTGCCGAATCTAGTATGTAAGGAAAAATCATTTGCCTTGCCAACACTACAACACAACACAATCATTTCGCCCACACTAAATTATCCCACACTGTTATGTTCGGGTTAGTTTCAGATAAACAACAAAGCTTCGTGGCTACCTTCACTACTTTTATTCCGTCTCAAATAAATACATTCAAGAGTAGCCCTCGTCCTAATCGTTAGCAACTAACCGCTGACCCCCTACAATCGTTCACTCGACCTTTTATACCCGCATTCGACCTTGGGATTACAAGACATAACACACGGGGGTTACTACACAGTAGGGTGAAATCAACTCACACACTCACTCCCCCCTAAGTTCTAGACTATTCTACCCTATTCTAACCTGACCTCAAATGACCCGTAACACACACTAAATTCTTCCACACTAATTCCTCCCGCACTAAATTCACCCACACTAAATTTTCCCACACTAAATTCTCCCAAATTTAATTCTCCCACTCTAAATTATCCTACACTAAATTCTTCTACACTAAATTATCACTCACCAAATTCCGTCGCATTAAACTCTCCACTAAATTCTCCCATATTTAATTTTCCCATACTAAATTCTCCCACCTTACATTTTCTCACACTAAATTTTCCCACATTAAACTCTCTCACACTAAAAATCCCCCAAAGCTAAACTCGATACAAAAATAGTCTTTACCAAAATCACCCAAACATTCAATTCCCCCTCACTAGATTCCATCACACACCTCCTCCCCCCCCCCCCCCACATGGAACTAAACGCTGACACAGAATATTAGTGTTAGTCACGAGAGTGCACCATGGTGTAACACAGTTAACAGCGGTTTGCCCCTCGTTTTTTGCTTGAGTCAAAATATCTCGCGCGTGAAACTTTTTTGTTAAGGGAGAAAATAAATATTTAGTTTTTTTCAAGGGAGGTAATCATAAAATAAAACGATAAAAAGAAATGGAAAATAATAATAATATATTTTTAAGCATAAACAAGTAAGCAAATATTAGTATAAATTATAGAAAATTAATATACAAAAAACGTATTTAAAACCTTTGGTGATTAATAACAAAATGTCAATTACAACTCCTAGTAATTGTTAGTTGTTAATCGAATAATTAGAAGTTACTTATATCAACCAACTTTAATATTAATACCGAGAAAACTCTTTAAGCTTTGCTTTAAGGATATCGTGTGCTGTTTAAATTAATTTTTTTTGCGTGAAACTTTTCGGCTTTTTGCCAAGATCAAGGTGTAGAATCTGTTATGGAGCTACTACTCAACTCACGCAATCATTTGCAAATCTCGCCAACGACCGCTGTGTGGTTGCTCCCACACATCCCTCGAAGCGCACATGCCCTCGAGATGAGTCACCCAGTACTTGTATTGGGTGGCTTCAAATGTACGAGTGGCTAACTTTTCAATCTTCTATTTTTCAGCCTGACGACACCTATCTAGGAGATATCCTAGGTGGGAGGTCTGTCACATTCGCCAGCAATCGAACTCATCTACTACGTCAAACACAACTACCTCGCTCACTACCACTCTGACGACACCCACCTAGGAGAAATCTTAGGTGGGAGGCTTCCGTCAAACACTAGCAAATCAACTAACCATCTCTCAAGACCAACTACTCAACTTAACTAAAATAAACAATCGTCAACAGCTTCACTTCGCCCACTTCAACTACTTCACCAAGCCCAAAATCCTCGACTCAGCAACATCAGCAAAACTTCATCCTTCAACGTCACCTCGCCCAACTCAATTACTCGACTACGTCACAACCTTACTCCTCTTCAAAACCACAATGAACAATATTTCAAAGCAACTCACTTCGAAAGATGTCTCAACACAAGAACCCCCCAACTCAACTATTTTCTCCAAGCTTCACTTCATCGAACAACTCTACTACCAACAACAATATACGAAACTTGCCCTTCCACCAAGCACATCACACCTCATCTCAACGCAAGGACACTACCTCAACCACCCTCTCCAAGTTCTACACAATTCGACCAACACCATCAACGACAAGACACCAAACTCACTCTCACCAAGTATAACTACCAACTAAGAATCAACCACTATCAAACCAAGAGTGTATTAATCACAAGAAGCACGGCCAAAAACGGAGAAGCGATCATGTTGTCAAGTACTTTATGTCATTTTAAAAAGGAACTAAGAAACCGGAAGTAAAAACAAGTGAATCAAGAAAACAGAAAAACAAGGGAAATAACACAAGCAAGGATTAAATTGTTTTAAATATGTATAATATTTCATGTATGTATATAATTATGCAACCTACTCTTGCTGCCTCCCTGCGCGAACAGGGTAGACAGCAAGTGAGGAAATCTATTAAACGCCAGACGGCAAAAAAAAAAAAATCTGCGTATTTACTGAAGTCTCACGTAATAAGTTTGCGCAGTGTTGGCAAACTGCGGCTCCCTTGACGGCATGGTGCGGCTCCCCAGTTCCACGCACAATGATTAATAATTGTATCGTTTCATTTTCAAAACTCATAAAAATATTATACTGTAAAGAAAAACAATTTTAAATAGGATTTAAAAACTCATCAGAGAACATTGAGAATAGGTGAGGTAGAAAGTAAATGGACAGCTGACAGCCGCTTGGGCACCAGGCCCAGCCCCACAGCCGCTGTAAGCAGCACCATGGCGACTATTCCATGCTTGCCACTGCCCAAGGGCCGCCTTTTTCGATTCTCGTTACATGGGGAATGTTATTTTATTCAGAATGCATTCCTCTACCTGTCAGTATGCAAAAATTTTACCTGAGTGACGAAGTATGTTAGTTATTAGTTTCCTACTGTTGAGCTATAAGGTACTGGACTCTGGGTTCGCGTAGGGTGAAAGATAAGCCTTGTGAGAACCGAAAGACAGAAGCGACCGATACAGTAATCAAACCGATATCCAAACCAGTTAGTCGGAGTTTGCCGTGCTGAGGCCTGCCTGGCTATGAAAGATACCTACTGAACCAGTGGTGTCCGTAAAGAAAGAAACAAAAAGTTATTGGCTTTTAAAGTGGATTGCGATAGTCCTATAGTTATATTATGTGATTTCTAATTGTATCATAGCAGATCTAGCTAAAACAATTTTTGTGCGAAACATTTGTTTGTTTTTATATGAAATAATAAGTTCATATTTAGCGCTATTTATTTCAAATCAAAGTCAAATGTATTTACCTAATCCTTATCAAATACCAAAATATTGAAAAAAAAATAATGTTAGTGGCTCTTTAAAAACTGTGATAATTTGTAAATTGTAACTTTAGGCCCTTCCGTCTCTAAAGGTTGCTGACCCCTGTGCTAGGGTTATCGTAAGGTTGGGTATTTATCTATATGAAATTGACATTAAAAAAAAAAACCATTAGAAAAGTGGTTAGGTAAGATAAAAACAAGCTTTAAATTTAAAACTGGCAGTGATGTTTTTAAAGTTATTCATACTTTTTTATATTTCACGAAAATCCCGGTTTTCTTTATATAAATATAAAATATATTATAAAAATGTTTTCTACACAATTAACTAATATTAATTATTGAATGCAATTCTGATCTTTGTAATATATAATTTATTATATTTTAACCATTAGATAAGTTTTTATTCAAGGGAATGTACTCTACGGTCTTATAGCAGAGATACATTAAAATTAAATTTTACGAAACACGCGAATGCACTTACACACATGACATGATGTTGTCATTTGTTTTAATAAAAAAAAACCCACATATTTCTCAAAACACGAACAGGCCAGCAATAAGTATCCTATGTTCGTATTTTGAGTATATATATATATATATATATATATATATATATATATATATATATATATATATATATATATATATATATATATATATATATACATATCTAGGCCTATATATTTATATGGGGTGGGGGGGGGGGGGGGGCTAAACATTTTTTTTGCGGGGTGGCCCCTTTTTTCTAGTTCCGCCACTGATCGACCCGCGCTTTTTATTTAACTTATCTTCATAATCTTTTCCCCTTCGTGCCCAATACACACATGGCAGATAAAGTAAAGAAGTGTTTCAATCACCTCGACATACAGGGAGATAATGTGGACAGTACTAAGCCTATCCACCTTAGTTACCTAAGATGCGCCAGGTACCCATCAGAGCTGGGTGAACTCTCGGAGCCCAACAGAACTGAGAACGGATCTCGAAACATTCGGACTAGCAGTAGAAAGCTTTGTGTTTAGTATTATAGCTTAAAAAGTGTACACTTACTTTTGTAATTTAGCGCTTGTGAAAGCTCGTTAATATATAGGGTATTTGACATGCTTTTTCACTACTATTTAGTCTTAGATTAAGAAATAAATAAAGCACCGTTATACAAATCACGCAATCCGTCACATTGTCACCTGATCCGGAGGTCGATTAAACCACACCCAGAAGGACAACTCCCCCACCCCCACTAATCTAAACACCCCCACTCAACTTATTCACAGTAAACCCAATCACACGTAGATTTATTTATATACACACACACACTCAAATAACTTCATTTGTCTACACTACAACACAATATACTCATTTCTCCCACACCTAATTCTCCCACACAAAATTGTCCCGCACTAAATTCCCCCCCTCTAAACTCCCCCACAAAAAAAAATCCCACACTAAATTCTCCCACACTCAATTCTCAAACACTAATTTCCCCCACACTAAATTCCCCCACGCTAAATACCCACACACTAAATTCTCCCACACTAAATTTTACCACACTAAACAATCC
This sequence comes from Physella acuta, assembly GCF_028476545.2. Lineage (NCBI taxonomy): Eukaryota > Metazoa > Mollusca > Gastropoda > Physidae > Physella > Physella acuta. Next base: position 203,003 of record NW_026732691.1, on the reverse strand, counting down.
CACACTAAAAATCTCCCAAAGCTAAACTCGATACAAAAATAGTCTCTACCAAAATCACCCAAACATTCAACTCCCCCTCACTAGATTCCATCACACACCTCCCCCCCCCCCCACCCCACATGGAATAAACGCTGACACAGAATATTAGTGTTTGTCACGAGAGTGCACTATGGTGTAACACAGTTAACAGCGGTTTGCCCCTCGTTTTTTGTTTGAGTCAAAATATTTCGCGCATGGAACTTTTTTGTTAAGGGAGAAAACAAATATTGAGCTATTTTCAAGGGAGGTAATTATAAAATTAAATGATAAAAGAAATGGAAAAAATAATAATATATTTTTAAGCAGAAACAAGTAAACAAACATTAGTATAAATTATAAAAAATTAAAGTACAAAAAAGGTATTTAAAACCTTTGGTGAATAATTAATAAGTGTTAATTACAACTCCTAGTAAATGTTAGTTGTTAATAGAATAATTAGAAATTACTTATATCAACCAACTTAAATAATAATACCGAGAAAACTCTTCAAACATTCTTCCGTAGCAACTTACAGTTCAAAGATAATTTTTTTATTTGCTTGAATTTACCTACTGAACCAGAGGTGTCCGTAAAGAAAGAAACAAAAGTTATTGGCTTCTGAAGTGGATTGGGATAGTCCGGGGGTCGGCAACCTGCGGATCGCGAGCCGCATGCGACTCCATTTATATCAAGATGCGGCTCTCCAGCTCATTGAACAAATACTAATAATCTTAATAAAAAATAAAATATTTGAAATAAAAAATGTTAGTGGCTCTTTAAAACCAGGGAAATTTTGAAAATTGTAACTTTTGGCTCTTTCGCTTCAAAAGGTTGCCGCGGATAGTCAAAATAGTTATATTATGAGACTCATAATTTTAACGGAGCAGTTCTAGCTAAAACAGTTTTTGTGCGAAACAATTGTTTTTAGTATGACTTTAGTATGAACACGTGACATTGTTTACAAACAAAGTTCCATTATTGAAAACCTATTCATTCTATAATGTTATTTATTATTGTAACTTGTATATGATTAGATAAATTACATTCGTTTTGGTTCAGTATGTATATATATAGCATGTATAAAGCTTACTGAATTTTTTATGTGATATATAAAAGATTAATGTCTGTTCATTTTTCTTTAATATATATATATATATATATATATATATATATATATATATATATATATATATATATATATATATATATAATATAATATATATAAATATTTTTTTAAGGAATTTTTGAGCTCTGTGATCTTGTCATAAGAGTTTTTTTGGAATTTTTATACATTTTTAAAAACACGAAAAGTTTGATTTAATGCTAATATTGTTATCATAGTGTTGTCATTGAAAGCTTTCTAAAATATCTTTACTGGTCCAATTTTGAGGAACTTGGTAAGATAACTGCACGTCCCACTAGGTATTTGAACACTCTGCCTTTGTACCACTTTGTATTGAGTTGTCTTTTGACGTGTTCGTGATTTCAACGAGAAGTGATGTAACGTGCATTAGAGGCCAACTTAAACCACCTGGGCAAGTTGTATGGAAAACCCAACATTGGCCACTATTATGGAGAGGTCAAACTCGGCCACTATTATGGAGAGGTCAAACTCAGTGTGATGACGCAAGGTTGCGTCGGAGAGCTCAGGTAGATAGCAGAAACAGGCTATAGCGAGTTGGTCAGAGAGAGACCAATAAAAATAGGGAACTGACCAGTCACGTGGGACGGTCAGCTGACCACTGAGGCGTGGGTCAGTAGAGAGATAGGCCAGCAGTTGATAGGTAGCTAGCGAAGAGTAGAGAAGGTGTTAGGTTGTAGAATGGAGCAGACGTAGTTATGTAGAGAACAGTTAGATAGTGTTAGAATTGGTCATGGGAGTGCGTAGTTAGTAGTATAGTGAACAGTTAGTAGTAGTAGTAAACAGTAGAGAGTATAGAATAGGCTTGTTAGGTAGAAACTTGATTATATACATTTGAATAAAGAACTTTGTATTTGGAACTTGAACTGTGTGTTATTGGATTCGTGACGCCCTCTTAAAAATCCCCACCCTCACAACTTGTGCAACAAGAAGAACCTACAACCAAGTTCCATTCGTACCATCACACTCAGCCTTTATGAAAAGGCCTCTATCAAACTCAGCCTTTATGAAAAGGCCACCCTAATATTTGCCCCTAATGCATAGCCCATCTAGGACACTTCAAGCATAGGCATTCGTTGCCACTAAATGTACTAAGGACTAACAGATCTAGAAATAGAAAACAAAGCTTTCGGTTGATTAAGATACCAACTAGTGGCCCCCACCCCTGAATATTTTGAATGAAGTTACTAGGATGTTACCAACACTGTAAATGGGACGGCGTGGTCAGACTGTAGGCCACACAACTGCTAACACAAAAGTCTCGAGTTCAGATACCGGGTTGGAGTCTGTATTACATTCCTATATTCACTCATATCTTATAAGTACCTGACACGTTAGGGAAATAAAGACGGCTAGAAATACTAAAGAACAAACTATTTCAGCATAGACCGAGGTCACATAAACAGGTGAACTCTACTTCATCTACCTCATTGACCGCCTGGTTTGATAGAGTAACTACTTTTTCAAACATTTTTAGTGTGCGAGGCGCTGGACTGTTAACCTGAAAGTCTTGAGTTTGAATCCGGGTTCAATTGAGCAAAATTTCAATGAGTCCACCCAGCTCTGATGTGTAGCTACTTCACTTTAAATAACAAATTAAGACGGTCACTGAAACAGATGAACTCTACTTCTTCTGCCCCGTGTGTCTTGGGCACAAACGGTAAAAGATGACGAGCCAACTTTGAATAAAAATTGATGACTTTATGTAAAACATAATGCTTTTATATTTTGTTATGATGATTGGACATACTTCTTATTAATAAAATATTTAAATTTTTTGAAAACTATTAAACTTAAAAAAATAAATAAATAAATAATTGTAATGAACACCCCTCCCCCTCCACCACCTGCAAATGTACTCACTCCTAAAAAAAGGCCTTTTAAAAATGGACTTAAAAACTATCTATTTATTTTAACACGTTTTTAACACGTTTTTATTAACACGTTTTTCTTAACTCAGCTTCGCGTTTATTTGTTTGGTTGTTTGGTTGTTTGGATGTTTGTTGTTAAAATTGACATCGAAAATTAGCCCACTTCTGATTGCTCTAGAGACCTGAAATTTGTCATGCATGCTACTTTTGCCTAACAATTTCAGATGCAATCATAAAAACTAGCAATTAGTGACCGTAATTAGCTTAATTTAATTACGCCCCAAGGACCATAAAATTGAGGACATGATTTCTAAAGATACCGACAAGACTGGAGGCCTATTGACACAGTTACTTCGGCCCCAATCGATGTGAGCGCGCTGGCCGTGATCGTATAGTGGTTAGTACTTCGCGTTGTGGCCGCGACAACCCAGGTTCGAATCCTGGTCGTTCAAGATTTTTAGTCCGTGTATTTATAAACACTTAGTCAAGTCATACTTAATCAAGTCATAAGATAAAGTAGAAAATAAACTATACAAAAAACTTTTTTAAAAACCACGTTTTTCATGTGTAGCAACGGACTAAAAAGTAGAAAATAAAATACTTAAAAAAAACGTTTTAAAAATCACGTTTTTCTTGTGGACTAAAAAGTAGAAAATAAATTTTTCTTTTGTGCTTCCTCGAGCTGTGCAGATTCTGGTGATGACTTACAAAAAACGTGGGTCGGCAGATGGGTCGGGAAATTTGATGGTGAACGTACCCACGTTTTTTGTCAGTCATCACAAGAATCTGCACAGCTCGAGGAAGCACAAAAGAAAAAATTATTTTCTACTTTTTAGTCCACAAGAAAAACGTGGTTTTTTAAAAAAAAAAATTTTAAGTATTTTATTGTATATGTATAAATTCAACTATGTTAAATTTGCTGATGTTAATGTACTTGTTTTAAATTGCAAAAAAAAAAAAAAATTGAACTTTTTATAATAGATTAAAAAAAAAATTAATAAATTAGTAATTGTAATGGATCAGGGTCGGCAACCTACGGCTCCATGCACACAAATTAATAATTATCTTATTTTCAAAAGTCATTAAAATGTTGTTCTGCAACACTCGGTAATGAACGATATAATAATAAATATAAATAATAAACACTCGCTGTTCTATTAGAACTAGGCATGCTGCCTAGCTTCGCTTAGGTTTTCAAAAACATTGAGAATTTTAATGCTTAATTAACACGTTTTTAACACGTTTTTCTTAACTCAGCATCGCGTTTGTGGATTTGTTTGTTTGTTGTTAAAATTGACATCGAAAATTAGCCCACTTCTGATTGCTCTACAGATCCGAAATTTGGCATGCAGGCTACTTTCGCCTAACAATTTCAGATGCAATCATAAATAAAATACTTAAAAAAACTTTTTAAAAAACCACGTTTTTCTTGTGGACTAAAAAGTAGAAAATAACTATTTACATACATTTGATGACAAAAAACGTGGGTACGTTCACCATCAAATTTCCCGACCCATCTGCCCGACCCACGTTTTTTGTCATCAAATGTATGTAAATAGTTATTTTCTACTTTTTAGTCCACAAGAAAAACGTGGTTTTTTAAAAAGTTTTTTTAAGTATTTTATTTTCTCCTTTTTAGTCCGTTGCTACACATGAAAAACGTGGTTTTTAAAAAGTTTTTTATATAGTTTATTTTCTACTTTACCTAATCACTTGATTAAGTATGACTTGACTAAGTGTTTTTAAATACACGGACTAAAAAAATCTTGAGCGACCGATACGCTTTAAACAGAGAAAGGGTGTAATTTACGTTGCTGGCGTGGAGATCTACTCACGAATCACGTGATCAAATCTCCCATAAACAAACAAATAAACGCGAAGCTGAGTTAAGGAAAAACGTGTTTATGTGTATTTTAGCATGCCCAGCGTACCAACCGTGTCACCGTTAACAATGTTACCGTGTCCGTTCTCCTTTTTAGTCCGTTGCTACACATAAAAAACGTGGTTTTTTAAAAAGTTTTTTTTAAGTATTTTATTTTCTCCTTTTTAGTCCGTTGCTACACATGAAAAACGTGGTTTTTAAAAAAGTGTTTATAAATACACGGACTAAAAATCTTGAGCGACCAGGATTTGAACCTGGGTTGTCGCGGCCACAACGCGAAGTACTAACCACGTTACGATCACGGCCAGCGCGCTCACATCGATTGGGGCCGAAGTAACTGTGTCGATAGGCCTCCAGTCTTGTCGGTATCTTTAGAAATCATGTCCTCAATTTTATGGTCCTTGGGGCGTAATTAAATTAAGCTAATTACGGTCACTAATTGCTAGTTTTTATGATTGCATCTGAAATTGTTAGGCGAAAGTAGCATGCATGCCAAATTTCAGGTCTCTAGAGCAATCAGAAGTGGGCTAATTTTCGATGTCAATTTTAACAACAAACAACCAAACAAACAAACAAACGCGAAGCTGAGTTAAGAAAAACGTTTTAAAATTAGCAATTAGAGACCGTAATTAGCTTAATTTAATTACGCCCCAAGGACCATAAAATTGAGGACATGATTTCTAAAGATACCGACAAGACTGGAGGCCTATTGACACAGTTACTTCGGCCCCAATCGATGTGAGCGCGCTGGCCGTGATCGTATTGTGGTTAGTACTTCGCGTTGTGGCCGCGACAACCCAGGTTCGATTCCTGGTCGCTCAAGATTTTTAGTCCGTGTATTTATAAACACTTAGTCAAGTCATACTTAATCAAGTCATTAGATGAAGTAGAAAATAAACTATACAAAAAACTTATTTAAAAACCACGTTTTTCATGTGTAGCAACGGACTAAAAAGTAGAAAATAAAATACTTAAAAAAAACTTTTTAAAAAACCACGTTTTTCTTGTGGACTAGAAAGTAGAAAATAAATTTTTCTTTTGTGCTTCCTCGAGCTGTGGTTTTCAAAAACATTGAGAATTTTAATGCTTAATTAATTAGTGATTGGCTGATTTGTGTAGTGCTTACGTTTTTACAGTAATGCTAATTTTATAGAAATTGTTGTTGTTGTTTGTTGTTTATAGCCCGTTTTTAGAGAGATTGATGTGATGTAGCGAAAATTCGGACCGGTCAGTTCTAAAGGTCTTCCGGAGTTTTCTACGATCTCAAACGTTATGAAGAGGTTCCTGGATTTGACAACCAAACATTTGTGGAGTGGTAAGTTCACGGAAATCACGAGCAAGTTAGGAGAATTGGAGGTCCAGTAAAACATGCACGTTACGCTGCACAAAAGGGCGACTCTAAAAGATATGCTGCGAGTTGAGGTACTAATATGTGACGTATGGAATAGTCTCCCAGGATAGTAAAGCGAGGTAAAGACGTTGTTATCTGGAGTGCTGACGATCTTTGGGTTAACATATTTTTGCAAGCCAGCGTTTTCTTGCATGAATATAATAAAAAGTTAAGAAGCCGGGACATCCAGGGCGTCAAGCGTGCGTTCTGCCGCTAGACCACGCCACTCCACTGGTTAGCTTTAGGCAAAGTAACAGCGGCTTAGCATAATGCTGAACACACTCCCCCCCCCCCCACCTCCTATATATCGCGAGATAATTAAAATTAATTGACTCGATTTCATATGTCTCATGTATCTGGGGTGCGAACTGGAAATGATTTATACAGATTTTGTTATAAAAAAGCTGTTTTTTATAATCGCTATTACTTTGTAATTGGCTTTTTACGTCTGTCCGTCTGTCTGTGACTTGATACATAAAGTAAAACTGCAACGTATGGGTTTTATTGTCATACATTTTTATATATTTAATATCTTACATGTTCTTGAAATAAATGTAATCTTACCGTTTAGTTAGTAGAGTTTTTATATAAATATATTTTTTTTCAAATGCTACACGTGTTTCAGATGTGCTGCTAAATAATATTTAGCCTAACTTTAACTCTAAGATGGACTACAAAAGAAACACCGAACACAGAACAGTGAATGTAATAAAATAAATTTGATACAAGAGTTTTGAAACTGAAAGAAATCGCTTTATCGTACTTTTTTTTGTTTTCTAGAAATGTATCTTTCATAAATGGCTCTTACTAATAAAAATGTCAAAAAAATAAAAATAATATATATATATATATATATATATATATATATATATATATATATATATATATATATATATATATATATATATATATATATATATATATATAAGATAGTTTACTAAGCAAAGAAAATGAACACATTATTGAAAATGCTACTATCCAAAGCCCTACACGGCCAACCCCAACACGACCAACCCCAAAGGACTTTAATTTCGTGTCAGACAAACTAGACATTGTAGAACCAAAAGACATCATTTGAAACCGCTTAATCGCAGACAAACCACACGCCGACTAAATCAACAACATTAAAACATCCTTCAAACTAGTCTACACATGCATAGCACGATATCCACACACCTTACAAACCACTCACTGATGTAAAACATTTGGGAATAGATTCCGATAAGACAGAATTTACGCCCCAGTGAACATGAAAAGCAACAGAATAGAACACCTATTCTCAACACTACAGTTTAGCGACCATACAGCAGTTCTGACAACTTTAAACAACGAAGAAACACAGAGCAAACAAAAACATAACACATACTGGAAACTTAATACTTCACTATTGCTAGACGAGCGCTACATCAAAACTATAAAAGACATAATACAAATTTACACACAGTCATCACCAAAATCAAACAAAATCCAACATTGGAAAGATTTTAAATATGACATTAAATGGATATCAATTCAATAAGTTTGTAGCATTAATAGCGTTAGGGCCCACATAGAAATTAAACAACTAAGTATGCTTAAGGGAAAAAACAATAACAAAGAACAAATAGACAATAGAAACGGAACTTTCGAAAATACAAGAATATAAATATAGAGGGACACAAATCAGAATCAAAATAGAGCAGATAGGCTCGGTAAACCAAACACACCACACTCTCATACTAGAACAAAGCATACAAAGATCAAAACAAATCAAACAAATCATGGACGAAAACAATCAATAAACGGCTGACCCAAGAACAATTTTAAAATCGACTCGCGTTTTTATTTAACTTATCTTCATAATATTGTCCCCTTCGTAGCAGTAGAAAGCTTTGTGTTTAGTATTATAGCTTAAAAAATGTACTCTTACTTTTGTAATTTAGCGCTTGTGAAAACTTGTTAATATATAGAGTATTTGACATGTTTTTCCCTACTATTTAGTCTTAAATGAAGAAATAAATAAAGCACCGTTATACAAATGACGCGATCCGTCACATTGTCACTTAATTCTGTGGTCGATTACACTACACCCAAAAGGAAAACTCACCCCCCCCCCTCACCCCCACTAATCTAAACACCCCCACTCAACTTACCCACAGTAAACCAAATCGCACGTAGATTTATTTATATACACACAAACACTCAAATAATTTCCTTAGTCTACACTACAACACCACATAATCATTTCTCCCACACTAAATTCTCCCACACAAAATTCTCTCACACTAAATTTTCCCACACTAAATTCTCCAATTCGAAATTCTCGCACACTAAATTATCTCACACTAAATTCTCGCACACTAAATTCTCCCACACTAAATTCTCCCACTCTAAATTCTCCCACACTAAATTCTCTCACAATAAATTTCCACACACTAAATTATCCCACACTAAATTCTCCCACACTAAATTCTCCCACACTCAATTCTCCCACACTAAATTATCCCCCACTAAATTCTCCCACAATAAATTCTCCAAAACTAAAAATCTCCCAAATCTAAACTCGATACAAAAATAGTCTCCACCAAAATCACCCAAACATTTAATTCCCCCTCACTAGATTCGATCACACACTTCCCCCACCCCCCACCCCACGTGAAACTAAACATTGACACAGAATATTAGCAGAGTTTCTTCCAGGCATCTCTTCGGGGGGGGGGGGGGGGGGGGGGGCTTAGCCCCCCCGAAAATTTTTTACCGCCCCCCCCCCCCCGAACGAAATGAAATTTATATAATTTATATAGAAAAAAAGATACTTTCAACAGTGTCCGCCCCCCCGAAGAAAGTTTACCGCCCCCCCGAAGATTTCAAGTGCCCCCCCCCCCCCCCCCCGGAGAAAAAAGTCTGGAAGAAACACTAAATATTAGTGTTAGTCCCGAGAGTGCACCAAGGTGTAACACAGTTCACAGCGGTTGGCTGTCGTCTTCTGTTTCTGTCAAAATATCCCGCGCGTTGAACATTTTTTTCAGGGGAAAAAACATACAATAATTTTTATTAAAGGGAGGTGATTATAAAATTAAACGATAAAAAGAAAAGAAAAAAAGTATTAATATATATCGAAACAAAAAGAAGTAAACAAACGTTAAAATTAATTATAAAAAAATTAAGTCACAAGAAAATTATCTAAAAAATGGGGTGACTAATAACAATATGTTAATTACAACTCCTAGTAATTGTTAAATGTTAATCAAATAATTTGTAGACACTAGTATCAACCAGCTATAATATTAATACCAGGAAGATTAATATTTGATGTTTGATCGCGTTACTTGCTGCGTGTGCTTTTATGTACATAAATCTTAGTCATTTGGTTGGTCAACGCTATTTAAGGCTTGCTGCCGGGGTCGAGAGGCGGTCAACCTACTACTCAACTCATCAATCAATCAGTTGCAAATCTCGCCAACGATTGCTGTGGGGCTGCGCCCACACATCCCCGAAGTGTACATGCCCTCGAGATGAGCCACCCAGTACTTGTATTGGGTGGCTTCCTAATGTACGAGTGGCTAATCTTCTATTCTTCAGCCTGACGACACCCACCTAGGAGAAATCCGTCACAATTGCCAGCAAACATTGACACAGAATATAAGCGTTAGTCCCGAGAGTGCACCAAGGTATAAGGGGGTCATCCATAAATGACGTCACGCTTTTGTTGATGATTTTTACCTCCCCCCCCCTCCCCTCCGTTCACGTCGTCACAAAAAGCCAGAAAGCCCACCCCCCCCCACCCTGAAATGACGTCACACCTCAACCTACAACCCCCTCAAAATTGCAGTTGAATTTTTTTTAAACATCGATATTTTTTCCAAAATCTTGTCTAAACTATTACAATTTTTTAAAACAGTTATCTAAAACGCGAAATAACGTCTAAAATTCGTTTTCTAACATTGCTTTTTTATAATGCAAAAATGTGACGTCGCAACATCTGAACCCCCCCCCCCCCCCCCCCCTTCCCCTCATCACACATCGTCACAAAATTACGGACCCCCCTCCCCCCTACGAGAGTGACGTCATTTATGGATGACCCCCTAACACAGTTCACAGCGGTTTGCTGACGTCTTCTGTTTCTGTCAAAATATCTCGCGCGTAGAACTTTTTTTGTAAGGGGAAATAACAAAAAACAGTTTTTTTATAGGGAATGCCCTGTAGAGAGCGATTGGTGTTTTTTTTGTGGCGTTAAGACCTGCTGAAGAATTAGGGAGAGGCGGGGGTGGGGTGAAGTGGGGGTGAAATGCCCAGAGATTATTAGTGTTAGTCCCGAGAGTGCACCAAGGTGTAACACAGTTCACAGCGGTTTGCTCTCGTCTTTTGTTTGAGTCAAAATATCTCGCGCGTGGAACTTTTTTGTTAAGGGAAAAAACAAATATTGAGTTTTTTTCAAGGGAGGTTATTTAAAAAATTAAACAATAAAAAGAAATTGAAAAAATAATAATATATTTTTAAGCAAAAATAAGTAAACACATATTTGTATAAATCATAGAAAATTAAAATACAAAAAATATATTTTAAAACTTTGGTGATTAATAACAAATATTTAATTAAAATTCCTAGTAATTGTTAGTTGTTATTCGAATAATTCGAAATTACTTATATCAACCAACTTTGTTATTAATACCGAGAAAACTCTTAAAGTATTATTTTGTGTCCTTTGAAATATTATTATTTACGTGAAGACCTCCTCCCTTCCCCCTCCCCCCCACCCGACCCTCTCCCATTACGGTTGCTTTCAATTACCCGACCCTCCTTCACCAGCGTTCTTAGTCCGTCACGCGAAAAAAAATCTCCCGCAATTAGTGGAGGCCAGCACACCACAACAAAGCTAACGACTTGCTAGGCTTACTGGCTACCAATGTAGCCTTGCTGGCTACCAACGTAACTTAGCTGGCTACCCACATACATTAGGTAGCTACCAACATAAATTAGCTGGCTACTCACATAAATTAGCTGGCTACTCACATATATTAGCTGGCTACCCACATAAATTAGCTAGCAACCCACATAACTGAGCTAGCTACCAGCGTATTGCTGGCTACTAGCATAGTTTTGCTAGCTATGATGTGATGTTTTCTACTATAAGGTATCTTGGTTAGAAAAAGCAATCAGTCATCTAAAGCTGGCTTTATATTACACCGGTAAAACGTGTCTAAAAAATTAATGTTTGAAAGAAATACGACGCGATTACAATTAATTTTATTTTGCATTAATAATAATGTAACCTAATACCGATTACCGATAACCGGAAAAGATACTTATTCTACTTTGAATTTTTTCAAAAGCCTATAACTTGAGTACTATTTCAGATATATAAATGAAATTTCACATGTTAGTATAACATCTAATTCTCTAACTTCTGTCTAATTTTGAGTAATTTCCTTTGACCGGAAGTAGTAATTTACGCCATTTCCAATTTCTCAAAAACGCATGTAAATTTATAATGTACTAATAATATTGCGCACTATTATGCATATTTTTTTTGGCGTTCGCTTGGTGCGCAATTCTTTTTTCTACGAGATTCTATTCTATTTTTAAAAGTTTAAGTAATTAAAAATCATGTCTATATTCCGAGTTATATAAGAGTATTCAAGAAAGTTTTGGGGAGATCACTCCCGATTTATTTTACATTGATTCTGCCAGCAGTGACAATACTATTATTGTATACAATTTCCTTTTATATACTCATCACTCTTTATGAATGTTTTCCCAATATTCGATTATGTGAGACTGGAAGAGTCATCTTCCATTTTAGAAAACCCAAAACCCAAAACTAAAAACTGGTAAGGTGGGGTAATTCCACACACGGGGTAATTCCACACACTATATACTGGATACTCTCTATTTTTAATGAGAGTAAAGTTTAATTAAAAGTTACTATTCCCTGTTTCTAAGAGGTGATTTCTTGTACTTTCTGATACTGTTAGAGAAGCGTTCACCTACATTCAGAGCAAGAATTTTAATTTTATCTGCATCTATCTTCAAACATCCTTAGGTAAGTACAACACCTGCACTTTTTAAAAAATATTTTTTTTGGTCTTATTTTTAATTGTTGTCAATTATTTATTGATTATATGAAAGCTTAATCATTTGTGTTAATAGTAACAGTTAATGATGCTAGATTCAGCCTTTAATTTAGAACAGGAAAGCATATTTTTTTTCAATAGTTGGTGTGGGGCAATTCCACACACATGGTGTGGGGCAATTCCATACACTACAGTTTGGAATGTCCCATGTTGCTTTTTATACTCTTTAGAGGGTTTGGCTTTTATTTTAAACCATTTAAACTGGTTGTGGCTAATTCTGTAATTCACAACTCATGATTTAACCTTAAAAAATACTTGAATAGTACTAGATCTAGTACTTTTTATTTTTTAAAAAGACTCTGCTATTAAAGTTAAGTAAAATTGCCACATACTTCTTTTATTTCTTTATCTATTATTATTTTTACTTTACCTATATTATTTATTATAATTTATGCAATATTTAGAGCTAAACATCCCCATACACACATTAGTAATTAGACTTTCTAACATTTAATTTTGTATTTATTTCAGAATGGTCCACAATTATAAACGAATAACTTCGGCCTATGACAGATGAGAGTAGAATTCAGGAGGAAGAAATCGAGGCTTTCTCTTCATCCAGTGATGAAGACTGGTTGCCCCCATGCAAAATTGTTTCCAAGGGGAAAAATGTTTTTTACACATTTTTAAATACATGAATTTTAAAATTTTCATAATGTGTGTGGAATTGCCCCACTTGCCATGTTTTTGCAATAAAAGTGAAATATTTTAAAATTGTATTTTATTTTGTGAATTATCTTTATATTTGTTTGCCATCATATAAGTAATGCATGTCTAGTTTTACCCTCAATATTATATTGTGGTAGTGTTGATTTTAGATTTTTTACATTTTTTTTAGAAAAGTAGTGTATGGAATTACCCCGGGTTACCCTAACCCCATACTCTTTTGTTTGAAACATGGAATATTTACAAACCGTAATATAAATAATACTATTCATGATACTTGGGCATAATATTACTGCTGTCTGTAACTGCATTTTTACATTAAGGCTGCCGGTAGAGACAATCCTATTTTTGTACACACATTAGTATAAATTATAGAAAATTAAAGTACAAAAAAAGTATTAAAAACCTTTGGTGATTTATAACAAAATGTTAATTACAACTCCTAGTAATTTTAATTGTTAATCGAAAAATTAGAAGTTACTTATATCAACCAACTTTAATATTAATACCGAGAAAACTCTTCAAGCATACTTTTGTGATATTTTGTGTCGTTTTAAACATTTTTATTTGCGTGAAAAAAAAAACATAAAAAAGTAAGAAATAGAAAAAAAAAGTGAAGCTTCTGTATATTCCTTTGTAATCCTCGACTACAAACACACATACATACATCTCACCTCATTTTCACCTATGTCATCCTCCAAGACGACATTTGAAAAAATTGTCACCGCCAGCAAAGGGGTTGCGCCCCTGGATGTTCCCCCTAGGTCGAGAGACCCGAGGAGGAGCCACCCGGACTACGGTTCGGGTGGCTTAATGAAACCACGGGCCCAATCGTTTACAGATACAGCGAAGTCAACCGATCAATCAACAACCCTAATAACTGAACTGCCTGATGAAGAAAGACCTGAACTTTTCTCGACTCAACGAACACCACGTACAGTCATGCAGGTAGTCATTCAAGCTAACGGCCGTGCCAATCTACGTGGACACATCACCCGCCAACTCACCAGCCCACACTAAATTTTGGTTCTTTTCGTCCGAAAACTTCAACGTGGCTGAACTGGACAACACAACCAAACAGTACGGACCTTACTCACTACACTTTACGATCTACCATAAGGACAAAATCAATGGAACACTAAGATGGGCTCCCCCGGCACTCGGAGATGACACCCTGCTCAAAGCACTAGGAATAATTAGCAAAACAGAATCATCAGAATCATCAGTCAAAACAACTCCACACACCAACAATCGAAGCTTCACCATCTTCACAGATAACCCGGCAACCATCCCTCACTAGGCCTACATCAAATCAACTACAAAAATAAATCTATTAACATTCTCATAGCCATCCCAGGAAGAAAACAAGTAAGTCAAACATGCGCATCCACACAACACTGGACTAATCAGTGTTACCTAACAAAACAAGACTCGCCACGACAGGGTACTACGTATATCTATATATATAAAGCAAAGTTGTCGGGTGCCCGATAGGGCACTTCCCGGCGCCGCAGGCGCGTCAAATTTGGCACGATGGTGCCTTGGGGCGATAGAACACGAGGGCCCGTGACGGTTCGCCGAAAAGTCTACGGAGAGGGGGTCAAAACTGACCTCGACTGACCGGCGCCTTATATGGGCTATATTACGAAAAAAAAATTCCTCCGACGACCCCCCTTGAAATTTTGTGAGGTGGTAGAAGAACCCCATGGGGTGTCACAAAAAACTCGGCATATCTGGGAAAACTTCGTAAAGCGGTCAAAACTGACCAGTTGTATTTCCCTATATAATCTTTGTATTTTATGGGAAAAACAGAGGGTCATTTCAACGCAGACTTTAGGGTACTTAAGCTCAGTATATCTGGCTAATTTTTTGCATGCTCCTAGGACAATGGCTTGACCTTTAGGGAAAACTGTCGGTTACACTCAAAGCCCTCGATGAGGGCTAAAAAGTGACCGCGAGTGAAATTCTCTTTATATGAGCTCTATTACGAAAAAAATTTTCCTCCGACGACCCTCCTTGATATTTTGTGAGGTGGTAGAAGAACACCTAGGGGTGTCACAAAAACTTCGGCATATCTGGGAAAACTTCGTAAAGCGGTCAAAACTGACCAGTTGTATTTCCCTATATAATCTTTGTATTTTATGGGAAAAACAGAGGGTCATTTCAACGCAGACTTTAGGGTACTTAAGCTCAGTATATCTGGCTAAATTTTTGCATGCTCCTAGGTCAATGGCTTGACCTTTAGGGAAAACTGTCGGTTACACTCAAAGCCCTCGACGAGGGCTAAAAAGTGACCGCGAGTGAAATTCTCTTTATATGAGCTCTATTACGAAAAAAAATTTCCTCCGACGACCCCCCTTGATATTTTGTGAGGTGGTAGAAGAATACCTAGGGGTGTCACAAAAAACTCGGCATATCTGGGAAAACTTTGTAAAGCGGTCAAAACTGACCAGTTGTATTTCCCTATATAATCTTTGTATTTTATGGGAAAAACAGAGGGTCATTTCAACGCAGACTTTAGGGTACTTAAGCTCAGTATATCTGGCTAATTTTTTGCATGCTCCTAGGTCAATGGCCTGACCTTTAGGGAAAACTGTCGGTTACACTCAAAGCCCTCGACGAGGGCTAAAAAGTGACCGCGAGTGAAATTCTCTTTATATGAGCTCTATTACGAAAAAAAAATTTCCTCCGACGACCCCCCTTGATATTTTGCGAGGTGGTAGAAGAACACCTAGGGGTGTCACAAAAAACTCGGCATATCTGGGAAAACTTCGTAAAGCGGTCAAAACTTTCCAGTTGTATTTCCCTATACAATCTTTGTATTTTATTGGGAAAACAGGGTAATTTCTACGCAAATTTTATGGTACTTACTCTTTGTATAACTGGCTAATTTTTTGCATACACCTCTATAGATGAATGAGCCGTATGGAAAAACTGTTGGTCAGCATCAAAGCCCTCGAAGAGGGCTAAAAATGACTGCGAGTGAAATTCTCATTATACGAGATTTGGTCATTTGGTCTATGAGCAGGGGAGGTAACTTTTTAATGTTACAATTTTTTAAATATTTTGTATACTTTTTTTAAGAAAAAACAAAAATCATAAAGTATAGCATTGTTAAAAATAGATAATTTGTTATAAATTAAGTTTTGTATTGTATTGAAATTGTAAAATTAATTGCAAAAGTAATTTAATATAATATTTGATTGATAATTTTTATGAAAGCCCTTTCAGTTCTAATGACCTTGCGAGTAATAAGTTTGCGAATATTCCATCAATTTATGTTTATTAAATAAGTACTCCACTGTATAAATTTAGGCCCTAAGCATTTAACATAACAGCCAATCACCTATTAATTAATCATTCAATTTCTCAACTTTTTTGAAAACCTAAGCGAAGCTAGGCAGTATGCCTAGTCTATATATATAAAGCAAAGTGGTCAAGTGCCCGATAGGGCATTTCCCGGCGCCGCAGGCGCGTCAAATTTGGCACGATGGTGCCTTGGGTCGATAGAACACGAGGGCCGGTGACGGTTGGCCGAAAAGTCGACGGAGAGGGGGTCAAAACTGACCTCGACTGAACGGCACCTTATGTGGGCTATATTACGAAAAAAAAATTCCTCCGACGACCCCCCTTGAAATTTTGTGAGGTGGTAGGAGAACGCCTGGGGGTGTCACAAAAAACTCGGCATATCTGGGAAAACTTCGTAAAGGGGTCAAAACTGACCAGTTGTATTTCCCTATATAATCTTTGTATTTTATGGGGAAAACATAGGGTCATTTAAACGCAGACTTTAGGGTACTTAAACTAGGTATATCTGGCTAATTTTTTGCATACTCTTAGGACAATGGCTTGACCTTTAGGGAAAACTGTCGATTTGACTCAAAGCCCTCGACTAGGGCTAAAAAGTGACCGCGAGTGAAATTCTCATTATATTAGCTATATTACGAAAAAAAACTCCTCCGACGACCCCCCTTGAAATTTTGTGAGGTGGTAGGAGAATGCCTGGGGGTGTCACAAAAAACTTGCCATGTCTGGGAAAAATCGGGAAATGGGTCAAAACTGACCAGTCGTATTTCCCTATATAATCTTTGTATTTTATGGGGAAAACAGAGGGTGATTTCAAAACGGATTTTAGGGCACTTACCTTCTTTACATATAGCTAAGTTTTTGCAAGCTCTTAGGTAAATGGCTTGACCTTTAGGAAAAACTGTCGGTGTCACTCAAAGCCCTCGACGAGGGCTAAAAAGTGACCGCGAGTGAAATTCTCATTATATGAGCTCTATTACGAAAAAAATTTCCTCCGACGACCCCCCTTGAAATTTTGTGAGGTGGTAGGAGAATGCCTGGGGGTGTCACAAAAAACTCGCCATGTCCGGGAAAATTCGTTAAATGGGTCAAAACTGACCAGTCGTATTTCCCTATATAATCTTTGTAGTTTATAGGTGAAAAACAGGGAATTTCCAACACGTTTTAGGTTACTTAACCTCTGTACATCAAGCTAATGTTTTGCATACACTTCTATAGCTGACTAGGCCGTATGGAAAAACTGTTGGTCAGACTCAAAGCCCTCGAGCAGGGCTAAAAGATGACCGCGAGTGAAATTCTCCTTAAATGAGATATATATAAATAAATTGACGAACGATCCCCTTAATATGATTTGAGGTCGTAGACCGACCCTGGAGGGGAACAAAAAAAAACGTTATTCACGTCGGAAAAATCCATTGTAGTCGTTAAATATGTTCATATATCAATTTTTTAATATAAGCATAGTAACTGTTTTTAAAAAAAGTAAACAAAAAATACGTCATTCGGTCCATTTTCAAGGGAGGTAACCTTTTTAATAATTATTTTTCAAATAATTGTATACTATTTTAAACAGAAACAGAAAACGACACAGTATAACATTTGTTTTAAAACCTAATAAGTTGTTAATTAAGCTACGTATCATAATTAAATAAAAAATTAATTTTTAAAGTCAATGTAATGTAAATTATGAGATATACTGTTAATGGAACCTCTGTATTTCTAATTCCATTTTAGTTATAAATTGCGCACTTTCTAATTTTTGCTCTGAAAGCGATTGTTAAACAACATACAACATCTTCTCTAAAATTAGCATTACTGTTTAAATGTAAGCACTCCACACCTCATCCATCACCAAATAATTAGTATTCAAATTATCAAATGTTTTTGAAAACCTAAGCGAAGCTAGGCAGTATGCCTAGTATATATATATATATATATATATATATATATATGTATATATATATATATATATATATATATATATATATATATATATATATATATATATATATATATATATATATAGTATACTGATTTTTAAGAACATTGTGGCTTTACAAATTGCAAATACGGTTACCAAGCCATTAAGCGACAAAGTTTTCGAAGAAATCGGGCCTTTACGTTCAGCAAACAAATATTTTAGCCCTGTTCATTCGAAGCTGTTTCTGAAGGATCTAGACAAGCAAAGAAGCTGGGGAAATGGCTACCATGGTGATGGGGTGGGAAGGAGTGATTGTACTGCGGGATGGGAGGGAGGGGTAATAACATGTGGGTAATGTCTAAGAACTGTGCTATTATACACAGCATCATATTTATAAATCATAGGTTTATGTTATGTTCATAGGTTTATGTAAGGCTTATGTCAAGCAGATAGGTTTATGTTAGGTTGATATGTTTATATTAGGTTCATGATAGGTTTATGATAAGTTTATGTCAGGTTCATGTTAGGTTTATAGGTTTATGTTATGTTCATAGGTTTATGTTAGGCTTGATAGGTTGATAGGTTTATGTTAGGTTCATGATAGGTTTATGATAAGTTTATGTCAAGTTCATGTTAGGTTCATAGGTTTACGTTATGTTCATAGGTTTATGTTAGATTGATAGGTTTATGTTAGTTTAAAATGTATATGTTAGATTCATGATAGGTTTAAAGGTTTATGTTAAGTTCAAAGGTATATGTTAGGTTCATGATACGTTCATGATAGATTTATATCAGGTTTATGTTAGGTTCACGATAGGTTCAAAGGTTTATGTTAGGTTCAAAGGTATATGTTAGGCTCATGATACGTTCATGATAGGTTTATATCAGGTTTATGTTAGGTTCATGTTAGGTCCATGTTAGGCTCATAGTAGGTTTATGTAAGGTTTATAGGTTTATGTTAGGTTTATAGATTTATGTTAGGTTTATGTTTGGTTTATGCTATGTTCATATGTTTATGTTAGGTTTATAGGTTTATGTTAGCTGCATTTGTTTATGTAAGGTTTATTGATTTATGCTAGGCTCATAAGTTTATGTAGGGTTCCGTTAGGTTTATGTTAGGTTTGTGTTAGGTTCATGTTATGTTTACGATTAATTCAAGTTAGGTTCTTGTTACTTTAATATCGAGTACAATTTAGTAATTCGTGTTACGTTCAATTAAGGTGTAAAATTAAGCAACTTGCTAGCATTCAGGTAAGTTCATAACAAGTTCATGTTAGGTTCATGTTAACTCCGCTTTTAGGCCCTTGGTAGGTTCATTAAAGGTTCAAATTATGTTCAAATTAGGTTCATGTTATGTTTGACTTAGATTATAATTTCATATTAGCCACATGCTAGCTTCAAGTTAGGTTTATTTTAGTTTATGGTAAGTTCATGTTAGTATTATGTTAGGTTGAAGTTTTGTTAGGTTTATTTTAGTATTATGTTAGGTTGAAGTTTTGTTAGGTTTATTTTAGTATGAAGAAAGGCCCTTGTGGTGATCAGTTTATCGAGTGTTCCTTCTTTTCTTCTTCGTTCTTAATTTTAGTGTGGGAAGGGATCCCCTCCAGCATAATTAAGTATACGTGTCAACTAATTATACGCCAGATAGGCTGTTGATTCCGATTTCAGCCTGCTTTTCTCTTTTGGATTTGCTTCCATAGCCTTTGTCTAACCAAGAACAAACTACAAGACAGCAGTTGTTTGATTTTGAAGTTGTCTCTCCTAGAAGAGTGGCTGTCCCCAGCTAACGAGACTCATCTACCCGAGGGTTTGAACTCGAGACTTTTCGACCACGCAGACCCCTATCGTGTGTATGACTAACTTGTATTCTATCTTAGAATTTTATTTAATTGTTGTGCCCCAAATTTTTTTGGCCATTTTTTATTCCGTGATAACCACGTAAGAATCACATCAGTTATATCAGGTTAAATGTAGTGTCACGCCGGACCTTGTATATACGCCACATTTACTTTAAAGTGACATAGTAGTATTTAACATCGGATCACGTTAAGATAATGTCACGTCAGTGTCACGTAACGACCTAAAATAAGATAAACTTAAACTAAAATAAGATCACGTAGAAAACATGTTTTGGTAAGATCACGTTAAAGTGATGTAGTAAAAAAAAGGAAACGTGTTTTTTTTTCTAATTAAAGACATTTTCCTAGAAATGAGGTCAAGTGATGGGCGTCGTTCCTACGAATAATAACATGGAACAGAAAGGGAGACAAACTAATACATTAAAGGGAAATAACTAGATTTTAGCCTGTAATTAAATATTTTGTTTTTACAAAAATTAAACGCAAATTTCGCGTTATTATACTTTGAATTGGAAATACACTATACGTAACGTATTAAATAAAACTTTGTGAATAAAATCTGAAAGCTTCCACTAATCCCACTACACCCAACATGCGTCAACTAATCCAACCACACACAAAATGCGTCCACTAATCCAACCACACTAAATTCTCCCGCACTATATTCTCCCAACATTAAATTCTCCCACATTAAATTCTCTCACATTAAATTTTATCACACTAAATTCTCGCACACTAAATTCTCCCACACTAAATTCTCCCACACTAAATTCTCCCACACTTAATGCCTCCAAACTATATTCTCCCACACTAAATTCTCCCACACTAAATTCTCCGACACTAAATTCTCCCGCACTAAATTCTCCCAAACTAAATTCTCCCACACTAAATTCTCTTACATTAAATTTTCTCACACTAAATTCTCCCACACTAAATTCTCCCATACTTAATGCCTCCAAACTATATTCTCCCACACTAAATTCTCCCACACTAAATTATCCCACACTAAATGCTCCCACACTTATTTCTCGCACACTAAATTCTCCCACATTAAATTCTCCCACACTAAATTCTCTTACACTAAATGCTCCCACACTAAATTCTCCCGCACTAAATTCTCCCACACTAAATTCTCGCAAACTAAACTTTCCGACACCAAAAAAACTTCGAAATTTAAACTTGATATAAAAATTGCCTCCACCAAAATCGCCCAAAGATTCAACTCCCTCATATTAGATTCCATCACACCCGCCCCACCCCACATGGAACTAAACATTGACACAGAATGTTAGTGTTAGTCTCGAGAGTGCACCAAGGTGTAACACAGTTCACAGCGGTTTGCTCTCTGCTCTCGTCTTCGCGCGTGGAACTATTTTGTTAGGGGAGAAAACAAACATTGTTTTTATTTCAAGGGAGGTAATTTTAATATTAAACGATAAAAGGAAATGAAAAAAAAATATATTTTGAAGCAAATCAAGTAAACAAAGGTTAGTTTAAATTATAGAAAATTAAACTACAACAAAAAATTTTAAAACCTTTGATGATTAATAAGAAAATGCTAACTAAAACACCTAGTAATTGGTAGTTGTTAATCGAATAACTAGAAGTCTTTTATATCTCTCAGCTTTAATATTAATACAAAAAAAAATTCTAAATATAGATTTTACGGCATTTCTTACGTTGACATACTCGTTTTATTTATTTGCGTCCACGATCCAACATACATTTTAGGGATCATTTCTTAAGCTGAACAAATCCTTCGCCCTTTTTCTAAATATTTCAATCCCTTACACATGAGTCCCTATCACCATGTACTACGCAGCAATCAACAAAGACAAAATTGGGGCTGCGCCCATAGCCGTTCCCTCCAAGTCGAGAGACCCAGAGAGGAGCCACCCGAACCACGGCCCGGGTAGCCCAATGAAATCCCCGATCCTACCCCCTCAGATTCAGCGAAGTCAACAACCCTCATAAATGAATTGCCTGCAGAAGAAAGTCCTGATCTTTTGTCGACTCAACCAAAGCCAAATACGGTCATGCAGGTAGTCATTGAAGCTAACGGCCGTGCCAATCTACGTGGACACATCACCGCCAACTCATCAGCCCACACCAAATTTTGCTAATGAACTACATCAGCCCATACCAAATTTTGCTAATGAACTACATCAGCCCACACCAAATTTTGCTAATGAACTACATCAGCCCACACCAAATTTTGCTAATAACCTACATCAGCCCACACCAAATTTTGCTAATGAACTACGGGCGTGGAGACACATGGTTCTTTTCGTCCGAAAACTCTAACGTGGCTGAACTGGACAACACAACCAAACAATACGGACCTTACTCACTGCACTTTACGATCTACCATAAGGACAAAATCAATGGAACACTAAGATGGGATCCCCCGGCACTCGGAGATGACACCCTGCTAAAAGCACTAGGAATAATCAGCAAAAAGGAACCAACAGTAAACAAAATCCCACACACTAACAACCGAAACTTCACAATATTCACAGACAACCCATCAACCATACCACATTATATCAGATTTAACTACAAGAAAAAACGATCAACGTGCTCATAGCAATCCCTGGAAGGAAACAAAAGCTTGCCAGACATGCGGGTCCTTACAACATTGGACAAACCAGTGCTATCAAAGAAATCAAGTACCTGACCAACAACCACCCTTACTGGAAAATTTAACAGAACCACTAAGAGTATCAGTCACTCCACCAGCAACAAATGGTACACCCAAATCTGACGAACCAACAAGCGAAATCACCAATCGTCAAATTAACTGCAACAACAGACCTCAGCTCAACAAATGGTACACCCAAATCTGACGAACCAACAAGCGAACTCACCAATCATCAAATTAACTGCAACAACAGACCTCAGCTCAGACCTTAATTCACCATCCACGCTGATCCCAAACACGACTACAGCGAAGCCAATCCTTACAATAAACATCCTTAGCCCAAAATCAGAAATGGACGGCAGCACAAATCCAAAAAGGAAAAAGAAGGACAGTCCTACAGATGCAAAGCAAACAACAAAAAGTCTAAAAACCACAAAATTGGTAGATGACAACACAAAATGCAGATTTTGCACCCAGCAACACAAAACATCCACGGAAGCGGAAAAGCACGAACATAAAGTACACACGAAGCTCTTACAGTGCTATATTTGTGACGACAAAACAATCAACACAGACATATTCATGCACTATACAGAAAAACATTACGACGAAACAATGTATAGCTGTCAGATTTGCAACGTATTCCTCCCATTAGAGGGTATCAAGTTACATGCAAAAAAACACCATCCGGGACAGAAATAGATCGCTCATCATACAGCTTCGAAGGAACAGTAATTAATTGTTTAACCCATTACAATCGTAGACGTTTTGTATAGTGAAAATTTAAAATGACATGCTTAATTATAATATGTGAAAAATTGTATGCAATACTATGTATTACATGTAAAAAAAAAAAAAAGTATTTGTTCTTATTAAAAAAAAAGTTCTATATATAATCTATACCAAACACGCAGACTCAATCAACAACATTAAAACATACCTCAAACTAGTCGACACATACAGAGCGCAATATCCACACACAATACAAACCACCCACGGAAATAAAACATCTGGAAATAGTACGATAAGACAGAATTTACGCCGCACTGAACATGAAAATCAACAAAATAGAACACCTATTCTCAACACTACAGTTTAGCGATCATACAGCAGTTCTGACAACTTTAAACAACGAACAAACACAAAGCAAACAAAAATATAACACATACTGGGAACCCAATAATTCACTATTACTAGACGAGCGCTACACAAAAGCATTAAATATATAAAATATATAATACAAATTTACACACAGTCATCATCAAAATTTAACAAAATCCAACATTGAGACGATTTTAAATAAGACTTTAAGCGTATATCAATTTAATATGCTTGTATCATTAATAGCATTAATAGGCTCGGAAAACCAAACACACCACACTCTCATACTAGAACAAAGCATACAAAGATAAAAACAAATCAAACATATAATGGACGAAAACAACCAAGAAACGACTGACCCAAGAACGATTTTAAAATCTACTCGCGTTTTTTATTTAACTTATCTTCATAATCTTTTCCCCTTCGTGCCCAATACACAAATGGCAGATAAAGTAAAGATCGTGTTTCAATCACCTCGACATACAGGGAGATAATGTGGTCAGTACTAAGCCTATCCGCCTTAGTTACCTAAGGTGCGCCAGGTACCCATCAGAGCTGGGTGAACTCACGGAGCCCAACAGAACTGAGCCCGGAACTCGAGACATTCGGACTAGCAGTAGAAAGCTTTATGTTTAGTATTATAGCTTAAAAAGTGTACTCTTACTTTTGTAATTTAGCGCCTGTGAAAGCTCCTTAATATATAGGGTAATTGACATGTTTTTCCCTACTATTTAGTCTTAGATAATGAAATAAATAAAGCACCGTAATACATATGACGCAATCCGTCACATTGTCACTTGATCCGGATGTCAATTAATCCTCACCCAGAAGGACAACTCCTCCACCCCCACTAATCTAAACACCTCCACTAATCTAAACACCCGCACTTAACTTACCCACAGTAAACCCAATCACACGTAGATTTATTTATATACACACAAACACTCAAATAATTTCCATTGCCCACACTACAACACCACATAATCATTTCTAACAACACTAAATTCTCTCACACTAAATGCTCTCGCATTAATTCCCACACATTAAGTTCTCCCGCAAAAAAATTATCCCACACTAAATTCCCCCACACTAAATTCCCCCACACAAAATTCTCTCACACTAAATTCTTGCACACTGAATTCTCGCACACTAAAATCTCCCACACTAAATTATCTTACACTAAATTCTCTTACACAAAAATTCGCCCACACGAAATTCTCCCACACTAAATTTTCCCACACTCAATTATCTCACACTAAATTCTCCCATACTAATTTCTTCCACGCTAAATTCTCTTACATAAATTCTCTTACACTAAATTCTTTCAAACTAAATTCTCCCACACTAAATTTTCCCACACTAAATTCTCCCACCCTAAATTCTCCCACACTAAATTCTCCTACACTAAATTATCTTACACTAAATTCTCCACACTAAATTCTCTCATACTAAATTCTCGCGCACTAAATTCTCCCACACTAAATTCTATCACACTAAATTTTCCCACACTAAATTCTCCCCCACTAAATTTTCCCACACTAAATTCTCGCACACTAAATTCTCTCACACTAAAATCGACCACACTAAATTATCCCCCACTAAATGCTCTAAATAGATTTGTTCTAAACAAATTAAAAAGCAATTACTTCTTTTAGTTATTATCTTTTGATAAAATACTTACTAAAGAATGACATTGTTTAAAAATGAAATGTATTTAAAATTAATAATATAAATACAAAAAAAAACAACATAAAAATAAACATAACACGAGACACCATTACTTATACAAAGCTTTCATGTTTTAAATTCTTTTGACCGCCTGTAGTTGATACGGTCTTATAGCAGAGATTAAAAAAAAAAACTAAATTTTACGAAACACGCGAATGCACTTACACACATGACATGATGTTGTGATTGTTTTAATCCAAAAAATAAAAAAAAACACGTATTTCTTAAAACACGAACAGGCCAGCAATAAGTATCCTATGTTCGTATTTTATGTTTGAGTATATATATATATATATATATATATATATATATATATATATATATATATATATATATATATATATTTATATATATATATATATATATATATATATATATATATATATATATATATATATATATATATATATATATATATATATATATATATATATATATATATTTATATACATACACACATATATAGGCCTATAAATTTATATGGGGGGGGGGGCTAAACATTTTTTTGCGGGGTGGCCCCTTTTTTCTAGTTCCGCCACTGATCGACCCGCGCTTTTTTATTTAACTTATCTTCATAATCTTTTCCCCTTCGTGCCCAATACACAAATGGCAGATAAAGTAAAGATCGTGTTTCAATCACCTCGACATACAGGGAGATAATGCGGTCAGTACTAAGCCGATCCGCCTTAGTTACCTAAGGTGCGCCAGGTACCCATCAGAGCTGGGTGAACTCACGGAGCCCAACAGAACTGAGCCCGGAACTCGAGACATTCGGACTAGCAGTAGAAAGCTTTGTGTTTAGTATTATAGCTTAAAAAGTGTACTCTGACTCAGTGGCGTAGCGAGGTCGGGTGTCACCCAGTGCGGCACTTAATGGTGTCAACTCCCCAGAGGCGTTGCGACCCTTCCCGGGGACAAATTTTCAAGTTTTCGATTTGCACCCCCCCCCCGTCAAAGTTTCGATTTGCACCACCCCCCTCCCCCAAGTTTTTTTATTTGCATCCCCCCCCCCCTCAAACTTTCAATTTGCGTCCCCCCCCTCAAGTTTTTCTCTATATAATTTGCTATTTTTTGCCTTGGTGTCACCACCCTAAATGGTGTCACCCGGTGCAGTCCGCAACCCCCGCCCCCCCCCCCCCTCGCTACGCCCCTGCTCTAACTTTTGTAATTTAACGCTTGTGAAAGCTGGTTACTATATAGAGTATTTGAAATGTTTTTCCCATACTATTTAGTCTTAGATGAAGAAATAAACAAAGCACCGTTATACAAATGACGCAATCCGTCACATTGTCACATGATCCGGAGGTCGATTAAACCACACCCAGAAGGACAACTCCCCCACCCCCTCCACCCTCACTAATCTAAACACCCCCACTTAACTTACCCACAGTAAACCCAATCACACGTAGATTTATTTATATACACACAAACACTCAAATAATTTCCTTTGCTACACTA
Source organism: Physella acuta (assembly GCF_028476545.2). Lineage (NCBI taxonomy): Eukaryota > Metazoa > Mollusca > Gastropoda > Physidae > Physella > Physella acuta. The sequence continues at coordinate 175,908 of NW_026732691.1, read as the reverse complement.
CAACATCACAAAATCATTTCTCCCACAATAAATTCTCCCGCACTAAATTCTATTACTCTAAATTCTCCCACACTAAATTCTCCCATACTAAATTCTCCCACACTAAACTCTCCCACACTAAAAATCACCCAAATCTAATCTCGATACAAAAATAGTCTCCACCAAAATCGCCCAAACATTCAACTCCCCCTTACTAGATTCCATCACACACCAACCCCCCCCCCCCTCTCCCCCCCCCCCCCCCCCAGCGGTTTGCTCTCGTCTTCTGTTTCTGACAAAATATCTCGCGCGTAGAACTTTTTTCTCAGGGTAAATAACAAACAATAATTTTGTTAATGGGAGGTAATTATAAAATTAAACGAACAAAAAAGAAAAGAAAAAGAAATATATATATTATAAAAAAAAAACAAAAAACATACACTGGTATTAATGATATAAACATAAATTACAACAAAAGTAATTAAAACTTTAGGTGATTAAGAACAACATTTTAATTACAACTCCTAGTAATTGTTAGTTGTTAACACAAAAATTAGTAGTCTCTAGTCTCAACCAGCTGTAATATTAATACAAAGATTTATTAAATCCATTATTGATTGACAGTCATAACAGTGTGTTCTTATAACTATATTTACTGAAAAATCTGTAAAACTCAGACCACCCATGTCTTGTGACAGATTGGTATAAAAACAAGATGGCCGAAACCAGACAAGACTTTCAACAAACTTCAGCTCGCCCTGTCCTGAAGATAATACGGACACCACGCAAACAACCAGCTGGCCTGTGTCAACACCCGTAACAGATACATATTTAAATGAAACTGTAAATGTTCTTTAAAGTGGGAGAAAAACCGGAGATGTGTCACAAAAGGAGAGACCTGTACCTGTAAGTACACTCCTCAAAAAAAAAATTCACGCTTTCGGGGACCACACCTGGGCGGCATCCCAAAAACACGCTACGTGTGTTGATAAAAGGAAAAAAGAACGTCGAATCCACGAATTCATATTAGAGGACCTATTTACGTGTAAACTGAACGTAAATCGTTCTCAGATTCTTAATGTCTACAACTTGGGGAAACCAAGCGAATGGTTTATCTCTCTCAAATCAGATGAAATCTACAACTCTCTACATTTGGCAGTGATATGTGAACATTCGGATTATTGTAGCAGCATTTTGCTGCTGCATGTGTACAAAAACGTTCAGAGGGGTCACCTAAAATGGGTACCCCCTACCATTACCCAGAATATGATCAACAAAATTGTGATTGAAATATCAGAACCAGACACAATAGTTTCAACTCTTAAGATCGGGAAGAGTGATAAGTGGTCAGCCGATTTCTGCCCAAACGCTCCTTTAAAGGATTTACCCCATTACATTGATCTTGAGATCGGTGGGGAAACTTACACCTTGTTACTACAACATAACGGTAGAAGATCTATATGCCCCCTGTGTAGCACGACCAAACACGAACCAGCCGCCTGCCGAAGCCCGTATGTAAGGGGAAGGGACAATATATCGATAGATAATGATGGGAACTATTTCGACAATGTTTAGTATTATAGCTTGAAAAGTGTACTCTTACTTTTGTAATTTAGCGCTTGTGAAAGCTCGTTAATATATAGGCTATAAAACATGCTTTTTCCTTACTATTTAGTCTTAGATAAAGAAATAAATAAAACACCGTTATACAAATGACGCAATCCGTCACATTGTCACATGATCCGGAGTTCGATTAAACCACACCAAGAAGGACAACTCCCCCACCCCCACTAATCTAAACATCCCCACTCAACTTATTCACAGAAAACCCAATCACACGTAGATGTATTTATATACACAAAAACACTCAAATAACTTCCTTTGTCTACACTACAACACTATTTACTCATTTCTCCCACACCTAATTCTCCCACACTAAATTGTCCCGCACTAAATTCTCCCACTCTAAACTCCCCCACGCTAAATACCCACACACTAAATTCTCGCACACTAAATTCTCCCACACAAAATTTTACCACACTAAACTCTCCCACTAAAAATCTCCCAAAGCTAAACTCGATACAAAAATAGTCTCTACCAAAATCACCCAAACATTCAATTCCCCCTCACTAGATTACATCACACACTCCCCCCCCCCCCCCCCTCCACCCAACATATAACTAAACGCTGACACAGAATATTAGTGTTAGTCCCGAGAGTGCACCAAGGTGTAACAGAGTTCACAGCGGTTTGCTCTCGTCTTTTGTTTGAGTCAAAATATCTCGCGCGTGGAACTTTTTTGTCAAGGGAGAAAACAAACAATGTTATTTTTAAAGGGAGATAACTATAATATTAACCGATAAAAAGAAATGAAAAAAAAAGTAATAACATTTTGAAACAAAATTAAGTAAACAAACATTAGTATTAATTATAAAAAATATATTTTTAAAAAAGGCATTAAATGTTTTGGTGATTAATTACAAAATTTTAATTACAACTCCTAGTAATTATTAGCTGTCAATCTAATAACCAGCCGTGACTAGTATCAACCAACTGTAACATTAATACCAAGAAGATTTATTATGGTTTGTTCATAAAGTATCTCTTACTGCAATATTTCCTCATAATTATAAAATAAAATGGCATAAGAACTAGATTAAAATAAGGTGTGCAAACTAGGTTTCTCTTCACTGCTTAGTTTAGTGTGCTGCGGAGTCAAAAGTTCACACTGTAGCCACCCAAGGACAGAAATAGAAACGACTGGGAGAAGTGTCTTTGTAATCACGTACTGATCTATCATTCCGAAACTTTCCATGACATAAAACTATGTGTACTGCAGAGACACTTCTCCCAAGGTCGTTTCTATTTCCGTCCATGGGCGGCTGCAATGTGAACTTTTGACTCCTCAGCTAAGGACAAAGCACAGTAAACTAAGCAGTCAAGAGAAACCTAGTTTGCACACGTTATTTTAGTCTAGTTCTTATGCCATTTTATTTTCTCCATTTGATTATTATATATGCAATTGATGTTCATGTCTTTGATGTTGTGTAAAATCTATAAAATAAATTATTATTACTGATTTAAATGTTTAAAACAATTGAATTAATAAAACAAAAACAAAATAAAAAGGGAAAAAAAACTAATTGAGGACTGTATAGATATAGATGTTTGAAAGGGAAGAGTGTTTGCTTTTACGTGTCTCATTGTAATAACATAACTTTTCCGATTACTTTAAATTTGTATCATTTTAATTCTCTGTAATCCCAAATTCATTTCAGCTCTACTTTAAAAAAACAAATTCCCCCTCTCCCCCCCTCGTCCCCTCAGCCCACCGCGCCGAGAAAAAAAAAATCCCTTGAATCATCATTTAATTTTAATTACACATTTGCATTTTCAGTTTCAGGTTGGTTTTTAATTTTTAATTTTTCTTTATATTTAGACGTTTTGTATTACATCTATGTATATGTAAACCATCTTAAATGAATGAAAGCAGGCTACAAGTAAGAAAGAAATATTACTATTGTAATATATTGTAATATATTGTATTACTATTTCGTTTTCATTTGATGTTCGAAATTATGTAAGAATTTGATGTTGATGTACTTGTTTTAAATTGCAAATAAAAGTATTTAAAAAAAAAAAAAAAAAAAAAAAAAAAAAAAAAAAAAAAAATTACTCCAAACTTTTTTTTTTTTTTTTTTTTTGTTGCCTCAGACAAAAAAAAAAATTACTCCAAACCAGGACAGGACAATTACTTAAAATTCACTAAACCCCTACATGACGACGACAAAATTCACAACAACACCCCCCCCCCCTCTCCAGAAGGATGATATTACGAAAGCCATTCTAAAACTAAATAGAAATAAGTCCCCCGATCCGGACTGGCTAACTAGCGAATTTTTCAAAACCTTCTCATCCGACTTAACTCCCCTTCTCCTAGACCAGGGGTCTCCAAACTACGGCCCGCGGGCCGGATGCGGCCCGCGAGGTACTCTCATCCGGCCCGCGGAGATCTTTTTTTCCACGGAAAAAAACGTTTGTTGGTGATGGCTGAGGAACTTTGCCCAGAAAAATCAAAAACATGCCTAGAAGAAACTGGCCCCCGAACTGAAATTTGATAGTTAATGCGGCCCTCGGACTGAAAAGTTTGGAGACCCCTGTCCTAGACACTTACAGAGAAATGTTTTTGCTAGAACAATGCCATGAAAATTTTAACAGATCTTACATAACACTAATACGCAAACCTAAAACCAACCCTAAACAAACCCAAAACTAAAGGCCTATCTCTCTTTTAAACACAGACTACAAAATCCTAACAAAAATGTTAGTATCTAAATTAGAACCACATCTCCACAAGCTCATTCATCTAGATCAACAATGTAATATTGCCGGTAGGAACATTCAAAACCACAATCACTTAATTAGAGATATCATTCAATACACACATGAAAAAAATACACAAGCAGCCATACTTAGCTTAGATCAGGAAAAGGGTTTCGGCAGAGTAGCACATACATATCTTTACAAAATTCTAGAAGCAAACAATTTAGGAACATATTTTTATAAATGGATCAAAATAATCTATCATAACGCTCAAAGTCAACTTTTAATAAATAACAACATCACCAAACCTTTTCCTATCAATAGATCAGTCAGACAAGGGTGTCCTTTATCTCCTATCTTATACATATTAACACTAGAACCGCTTCTAGAATGCATCAGGCTCACCAGAGAAATCCGAGGCATAGACTTACCAAGCCTGACAAATAAAAAAATCTTAGCATACGCTGACGACACAGCTTTCACCATACAATCGGAAAAATCCATTACACAAATAATCGACCTTTTTCTTGATTTCTGACCTGCTAGTGGGACAAAAATTAACCTTACGAAAACTAAAATTTTGGGGTTAGGACGCTGGACGAACAAAGAAAACTACCCACAAAAACTGACGGGGACTAACAAATTGAAACTTTACGGAATAACCCACCATAATAACCCACAAGACACAAATGAAGAAGAATGGAAAGAAATGACCAAAAAAAATCAAAAACCTTAGCACTTTACAAATTTAGCACAAAAACAATATTTGCTAGGTCAGCTATTATTAACCGGTACATCATCCCCAAAATTATCTATATAGCCACAGCCAAAACAATCTCAAAACAAATAATCAAAACCATTAACATACTTATTAGAGAGTACACATTCCAAGGCACTATTAGAAACATTAGTCATAATACGCTGGTTCAAAACAAACATAAAGGGGGAATCAACTTACACGACATTCAAACAAAAATTAACACATTTAGAATAACACATATCGGAAGAATAATTGCACAACCACACTTTCACCCACTAGCACACTACTACATAGGCATTCAGCTCAATAAACTCACAAAACTAAACAACAAATCACCCCACTTTTTTGGTCAAGAAGTCAGCGCCTTTTACAAAGAATGCTTACAATCACTTAGAAACAACGAAAAATTCATACACGACAAATCCCAAAATATCTACCAAAAATTAGTACAAAAACTTTCAACCCCCCTTTTTAATCGAATCAAATGGTGTTCAAAATTTGCCCTTACAGATACAACAGACACTTTTCGGAACCTACACTTGAAAAACATTACACCTAAAGCTAGGGAAATTACACACAGACTAATCTACAATACAACACCGATAGGCCAAAGTCAGACCGCCCATTGCCCACAATGCAGACAAAACACAATAGAAACTGAAACACACATCTTTTTAGAATGCCCCACCATACAGACAATGAAAAACAACCTTAGGGCCAAAATAACTAGTAAAAAAAGACACACAATGTCGATATACCCATAACGCTAAACAAACTACCTAAGCAAAAAGACAGGACGGACTTAGAAAACAAAGCAAGGACTGTAGCCATTTATAGACAAACTATTTGGACTTGTAGAAACAGAGCTAAATTCGAAAATTCACAGTTTACGGGACAGATTTTAGATTTAATTTTTAGCAGACGACTGGACAAATATAGCACATCAACACACAAACTATAAATAGTAACACCCCAGTAGTCAGTTCACACACAACACAGTCTCTTACGCCTGGCTTGCCTTAAACTCACACACTCAGTGCCCCGTCAACCCTCGCGACCCGCCCCTTACCCTCAGCATTCATGTCACGCAACAATGATTCCGCTTTATTGGTCCGCCTTACCCAACTAACCCTCACATACACCTTCCCGCCCCTCAACGTTTCTTTTTCCTTCAGTTTTTGTTTATCCATGTAAACTTTAGGCACAGTTTGGCAGTTTTTTCTTTTTCTTGAATGTTTTGTAATCGCATTATTTATCTATATTGCCATACACGGCTAGCTATGTAGTGTGAGCATCAGCTGTCAATAGTTACACCTTTATAAGAATGTTAAATTCTTTTTTTCAAATTTTAGTACTGTATCAAAACTGAGGCTGACAAGCATGTTAACCTTCTATGTTTTACACATCTGTTGTTCATGCACGCAACACCTCCAACCTACACCTCCCCGCCTACACAACAACCTCCGTTTACACCTCCCTGCCCACCCAATAACCCCCACCTACACCACTCCGCCCACCCAACAACCCCCACCTACCCATCCCCGCCCATCTCGCGCGTGGAACTTCAGGGGAGAAAACAAGCAATATTTTTTCTTCAAGGGAAGTAAATACAAAATTAGACGATAAAAAGAAGAGAAAAAAGTAGTAATACATTGTGTAACAAAAAACAAGTAAACAGACATTGTTGTTAATTATAGTAAATAATACTTAAAAAAGAAGTTGAAAGTATTTGGTGATTTTTTACATAATGTTAATTACAACTTCCAGTAATTGTTAATGTTAATTCAATAATAAAATGTAACTAGTATCAGCCAGCTGTAGTATTAATACCAGGAAGTATGTATTCTCTTTGCTAAAGCAGAATACTATGTCTGCTGATATTTTTTTTTCAAGATGGCCGCAACTAGACAGACAAGACCTACCAAAAACCTTAGCTGGCCTTCGCTCTGTCCTGAAGATAATACGGACACCACGCAAACAACCATCTGGCCCGTGTCAACACCCGTAACAGATACATATTCAAATGAAACTGTAAATGTTCTTCAAAGTGGGAGAAAAACCGAAAATGTGACACACACGGAGAGACCCAACTCTGTACCTGTAAGTACACTCCTCAAAAAAATCACGCTTACGGGGACCGCACCAGGGCGACATCCCAAAAACACGCTATTTGTAACCTGTTATATATAGATTTTATCTTTCTTCACATCTTCTCAGTATGAACTTTATGCCAAATCTCAGACTCCTCTCTGCATGCTATGTGATTGAAAAGAGTATAAAATAATTTTCTTCACTTATTCATATAGGCTATACAATTTAAAGATTAACGACACATTTCAATGTCATAAATTAACATTTAATTTTTTAAAACAGCATAAAAATTATAAATTTGAAGAAAAGAAAGACTTAAGCTGCAATTGATACATTTTGGTATCTTAGTTTTAACATGTGAATTTTTATTGTGTTTTAATTTAATATTTCTTATTATTAAGAACAAGTTAATAAAAAGTCAAGTGACAATTAAAAAAAAAAAAAAAAAAAAAAAAAAAAAAAAAAAAAAAAAAAAAAAAAAACAACTAATGACTTCATCTTCCGAGTTTAGAATAGAATAAAGAAATGAACTATTTCATTCAAATATGATTTAGAATTACGTACAATGTGAAATTTTCTAGGCCTAAACTTTTATAAATTTTTAATTTAAATGTGTCGGATTTTTAGCTAATTAGTTATTTCTTTGCTTTGTCATTAATATCGTTCAGCGTGTAGTAATGCGCATTGCGTTTTGACCAATAACTATTTTACAAATAATTTTTCTCAAACAAGTTCAACATTTTAAAATATATAGGCCCATAATTCGCGTGAAACGGGTATCGATGGCTAGTATATTTATATATATATGGGGGGGGGGGGAGCTAACAAAATTGTTTTGCGGGGTGGCCCTGTTTTTCTAGTTCCGCCACTGATTGGGCCCATGCTTTTATTAAGCCCTCCTTCCCCCCCCCCCCCCCCCCCCCCCCCCCGAACCGTTGACCGGGTGGCTCCTGTTCCCGGCTCTCGCCCAAGATGAAATTTCGAAGGGCGTAACCCCTTTTGCTGCCGCTGCTAATGTTTGCGAATGTCGTCTGTGAGGATGACATTGGTGTTATAAAATTGAAAATGTTGTATGTATATAAGTATGTTTGTCGTGGTTAAAATTCTTATCCCTCATTAGAGTGCTTTATCTGCCATTTGTGTATTGGGCCCGAAGTCGAAAAGATTATGAAGATAAGTTAAATAAAAAGCGCGGGTCGATTTTAAAATCGTTCTTGGGTCAGTCGTCTCTTAGTTGTTTTCGTCCACTACTTGTTTGATTTGTTTTGATCTTTGTATGCTTTGTTCTAGTATGAGGATGTGGTTAGCAACTTGGTTAGGTAATAGAAATAAAGTTTTAAACCTACAATTTATAAGGTTTTTATACATATTTATAATTTACTAAATTTCACGAAAATACCTGTTTTCTTTATATGAATATAAAATATATAATTAAAATGTTTTTGAAAGATTTAACTATAATTAAATACTTTTTGAACACTCTACCTTTGTACCATTTTGTATTGAGTTGTCTTTTGACGTGTTCGTGATTTCAACAAGAGTCGATGTTACATGAATAGAGGCCAACTTAAGTCATCTTGGCCACTTTTATGGAATGGTCACGTGGGCCACTTTTATGGAATGGTCACGTGGGCCACTTTTATGGAATGGTCACGTGGGCCACTTTTATGGAATGGTCACGTGGGCCACTTTTATGGAATGGTCACTAATATTTGCCCCAAATGCATAGCCCATCTGTGGACACTTCAAGCATAGGCATTCGTTGTCACTACATGTACCAACAGATCTAGAAATAGAAAAATAAAGCTTTCGGTTGATTAAGATACCAACAAGTGCCCCCCCCCCCTGAATATTTTGAATGAAGTTACTAGGCTGTTACCAGCACTTTAAATTGCACGGCGTGGTCGGACTGTAGGACACACAACGGTTAACACGACAATTTTGAGTTCGAATACATTTCAAGTGCCCCCTCCCCCGGAAAAATGTCTGAAAGAAACAGTGTCGATACAAGTTTGCTCTCAAATTGGTATTCTCGTATTTCATTATTAAAAATGTTAGTTCAAACAGGTAGGTTGTTCTAAAATTTAAAAGGTACTTTGATGCCAAAGTTTTAGGAAAGTCATCCTTAGTCAAAAACGTATAACAAACCCACCCGCCCTTCTGTGAACTAGTCTCTAAGGTGGTCATTTGCTTGCAATCAAATGACCTGTAGCTGCAAGTAAGTTTACCTCTCTTATAGTTTTAGGTCCAGAAAATTTAAATGACTAGTTATGTCTGCAGCAGAGGCCAATTTCTATTCCCTTTTCTTCATCAAACATTTATAGCTGAGGCTTGCCTTTACTTTCGGGGAAGTCACCTATTTCCTTTCTAAACTTAGATACTCTGCTCAGGTCTTTCTCGCAAAATTAGCCATCTTACTGCTGTGAAATATGGTAAATTTTGCGATTCTGTGATTGTATCTTTCAGTATGTCTCTGAACTATATATGGTAACAGTGTCATACATTCTATAGAGGGAAGCCAGCTCTTGTGTTATGTTCATGTCTTCATCCACACCGCAAATGAACACAAGAAGTTTGAGAGGTGGAACAGCTGTCCAGCGACTCATCCATTGCAATTGAAAAATGGCGAAACTTGCTTGCATTTTTCGCTATTTGAGTCACGATGTTTTCACCAATGCCTTCAACACGGCGAGCAATGATATTTGCACCCAAAGCAACATTTTCAGATTGTTTTGAATTTTCTGGTCAAAGTACCTCAGCCACCTCTAACAAACATTTATTCAGTGAACTAAAAGATCGCTGCCGGCCGTATGAGAGGACCTCGCGGGTGGTAGTTTGGAGACCCCTGGTGTAGGAAATACGCTCTAACAGACACAATAGACACCTTCAGGAACCTACACCTCAAAAACATCACACCCAAGTTGTCACACAGTTCACAGCTGTTTGCTCACGTCTTCTGTTTCTGTCATAATATCTCGCGCGTAGAACTTTTTTTGTCAGGGGAAATAACAAACAATATTTTTTTTTAAAGAAAGATAATTATAAAATTAAACAATAAAATGAAAAGAAAAAAGTATTAATATATATTAAAAAATCACAAGTAAACAAACGTTCATTTTAATTATAAAAAATTAAATTACAAGAAAAGTATATAAAATTGTTGGTGATTAATAACAAAATGTTAATTACAACTCCTAGTAATTGTTAGATGTTAATCCTATAATTAGTAAACACTAGTATCAAACATCTATAATATTAATACCAAGAAGATTTTTTGCGATGTTAGAATTTCCTGCTAAACCGCGTGTTCTTATATCTGCTTTACTGAAGTCTAATTTAATATGTTAGCGCAGGGTCGGCAACCTGCGGCTCCCTTGATGTCATGATGCGGCTCTCCAGTTCCATGCACAATGATTAATAATTGTATAGTAATATACTATAGTTTCATTTTCAAAACTCATAGAAATATTGTACTGTAAAGAAAAGCAGCTTTAAATAGGATTAGAAAACTCATCAGATAACAGAATAGGTGAGGTAGAAAGTATACGGGCAGCCGTTTGGGCACCAGGCCCAGCCCCACAGCCGCTGTAGCCAGCCCCGTGGAGACCATTCCATGCTTGCCACTGCCCAAGGGCCGCCTTTTTCGATTGTCGTTACAGGGGAATGTTGTTTTATTCGGAATGTATTCCTCTACCTGTCAGTATGCAATAATTTGACCTGAGTGACGATGTATGTTAGTTATTAGTTTCCTACGGTTGAGCTATAAGGTACTGGACTCTTGGTTCGCGTGGGGTGAAAGATAAGCCTTGTGAGAACCGAAAGACAGAAGCGACCGATACAGTAATCAAACCGATATCCAAACCAGTTAGTCGGAGTTTGCCGTGCTGAGGCCTGCCTGGCTATGAAAGATACCTACTGAACCAGTGGTGTCCGTAAAGAAAGAAACAAAAAGTTATTGGCTTCTAAAGTGGATTGGGATACGGATAGTCCTATAGTTATATTATGTGATTTCTAATTGTATCATAGTAGATCGAGCTAAAACAGTTTTTGTGCGAAACCTTTGTTTAGCGCTATTTATTTCAATTCAAAGTCAAATATATTTACCTAATCGTTATCAAATACAAAAATATTGAAAAAAATATTGTTAGTACCTCTTTAACGACTGGGATATTTTGAAAATTGTAACTTTTGAAGCTCTTCCGTCTCTAAATTTTGCCGACCCTGTGCTAAGGTTATCGTACGGTTGGGTATTTATCTAAATGAAATTGAAAATAAAAAAAACCCATTAGAACAGTGGTTAGGTAAGATAATAACAAGCTTTAAACCTAACAGTAATGTTTTTAAAGTTATTTATATTTTATTATATTTCACAAAAATCCCGGGTTTTTTATATGAAAATAAAATATATATAATTAATATAAGTAATATTTTTGACACAATTAACTAATGTTAATTCTTGAATGCAACTTTGATCTTTGTAATATATGATTAATTTTATTTTTAACCTTTAGGTGAGTTTTGTTCAAGGGAATGTACTCCACATTAAACGACAAAGCTATTGGAGCAATCATGCTGGTTATCTCCCTTACCATTCTCTGCCTGTGTCTAGTCGCCATTGTCAAACTGCTGCACTCCCTTCTCCAATGCCCCATCGCTCTCATCATCAAAAAATTCATCAACGCGGACTTTCCCGGACCGCTGGGCTACCTCACCGGATACCTCGCCATCATCATCGGCGCCGGGTTGACCATCATCGTCCAGAGCTCCTCCATCTTCACCTCCACCCTCACCCCGCTCGTCGGCATCGGGGTCATCGAACTCGACCGGATGTACCCTTTGACCCTGGGGTCAAACATCGGCACCACGACCACGGCGATTCTCTCAGCCTTAGCCAACACGGACGGCCTCAGAAACGCGTTAGAAGCTGCCTTCTGCCACCTCTTCTTCAACATCACCGGCATCCTCCTGTTCTACCCCATCCCCTACCTCCGCTTCCCCATCCCGCTTGCCAAATTTCTAGGCAACTGCACGGCAGAGTACCGCTGGTTCGCCATCGTCTACATCCTCCTCATGTTCTTCCTCTTCCCCGCCCTAGTCTTCGCTCTCTCCATCCCGGGCTGGTACGTCCTCCTCGGCTTCCTCGGGCCCGTCTGCCTTCTCTTCATCATCATCGGCGTCATCAAATGCCTGCAGGCTAAACGTCCCCAGAGACTGCCCAGAAAGCTCCAAGACTGGATGTTCCTACCCCAGCCGCTACGGTCTTTAGAACCCTATGATCGCGCCATGCAGAAAGTCTTCTTCTGCAAGCGGTTCCAGACAGACTCTACCGAGAAGACAGACACTGGGGCCACGTCAGACAGACAACCTAACGGAGAGTCCAGCACGCGACTTTAGTATGACCACGTGACATTGTTTACAAACAAAGTTCGATTATTGAAAACCTATTTTTTCTATAATGTTATTTATATTTATAACTTGTATATGATTAGATAAATTTCATTCGTTTTAGTTCAATATGTATATATATATAGCATGTATATAGCTTACAGAAATTTTTAATGTGATATATTATTTAAAAGATTTTCTCTGGTAATTTTTTTAAATATATAAAAATACTTTTTTAGGAATTTTGAGCTCTGTGATCTTGTCATATGAGTTTTGTGAAATTTTATACATTTTTTATAACACGAAAAATTCTTAGATTGCTATCATTGTGTTGTCATTTAAAACTTCCACAATAACTTTACTGGTTCAAACTTGAGGCTGTTGTTATGATAACAGCATAACTATCGTACTAGGTATTTGATCACTGCCTTTGTACCACTTTGTATTGAGTTGTCTTTTGCCGTGTTCGTGATTTCAACTAGAGGCGATGTTACGTAAATAAAGGGCAAACTTAAGCCACCTGGGCCACTTTTATGGAAAGGCCAACATTGGCCACTTTTATGGAAGACCAATCTCGGCCACTTTTATGGTAAGGTCAACCTTGGCCAATTGTATGAAAAGGCCACTTTAATATTTTCCCCTAATTCATAGCCCATCTATGACAAATCAAGCATAGGCATTCGTTGTCACAAAATAAACCAACAGATCTAGAAACAGAAAAAAAAAAGATTTCGGTTGAGTAAGATACCAACTAGGCAGGGGCGGAACTACAGTGCCGCCAGACCCCGCAGTGGGGGGGGGGGGGGGCATGCCATTTAGGGGCACAAAGCCGACCATAATAAAAAAATATAATTAAAAAGAAATTAATTTTCTTGCATTTTCGACTTGATGGTTGTTTTGTAAAAAGATCACTGTAGCTGCGGTTGGGTTATCTTTATTCAATAGACACCCCCCCTCACGCTCTTGTATATTCTTTTTCCCTTTGTTTTTTAACCACTGTGAAAGCCGAGTCCTCTTTCTCCTACAATCAAACTTATCAAACCACTTCCATGACTTATTTCCCTTTTTAAATAGTCAAATAGGCGTGCTCATAAGCTTTTTTTTTTAAAAATAGATTTGTACTAAACAAATTAAAAAGCAATTACTTCTTTTAGTTATTATCTTTTAATAAAATACTTACTAAAGAATGACATTGTTTAAAAATGAAATGTATTTAAAATTAATAATATAAATACAAAAAAATAAATAAAAAATAAACATAACACGAGACACCATTACTTATACAAAGCTTTCATGTTTTAAATTCTTTTCACCGCCTGAAGGTTAGATAGTCTTACAGCAGAGATAAAATAAAACAAAATTTTACGAAACACGCGAATGCACTTACACACATGACATGATGTTGTAATTTTTTTTTTAATTTAAAAAAAAAATCCACGTATTTCTCAAAACACGAACAGGCCAGCAATAAATATCATATGTTCGTATTTTATGTTTGAGTATATATATATATATATATATATATATATATATATATATATATATATATATATATATATATATATATATATATATATATATATTTATATATACATACATATATACATACAAACATATATAGGCCTATATATTTATATGGGGGGGGGGGGGTGGCCTAAAAAAATTTGCGGGGTGGCCCCTTTTTTCTAGTTCCGCCACTGATCGACCCGCGCTTTTTATTTAACTTATCTTCCTAATCTTTTCCCCTTCGGTTAGATAGTCTTACAGCAGAGATAAAATAAAACTAAATTTTACGAAACACGCGAATGCACTTACACACATGACATGATGTTGTAATTTTTTTTTTAATTTAAAAAAAAAATCCACGTATTTCTCAAAACACGAACAGGCCAGCAATAAATATCATATGTTCGTATTTTATGTTTGAGTATGTATATATATATATATATATATATATATATATATATATATATATATATATATATATATATATATATATATATATATATACATACATATATACATACATATATACATACAAACATATATAGGCCTATATATTTATATGGGGGGGGGGTGGCCTAAAAAAATTTGCGGGGTGGCCCCTTTTTTCTAGTTCCGCCACTGATCGACCCGCGCTTTTTATTTAACTTATCTTCCTAATCTTTTCCCCTTCGTGTGCACAATACACACATGGCAGATAAAGTAAAGATCGTATTTCAATATATTAATATTATTAAGCAGCACATCTGAAACACGTGTAGCATTTGAAAAATAATATATTTATATAAAAAATCTCTACTAACTATAAACGGTAAGATTAATAAATTTATTTCAAGACGATGTAAGAGGTAAAATATATAAAAATGTATGACATATTCAAAAGTTAAAAGCACACAATAAAACCCATACGTTGTAGTTTTACTTCATGTATCAAGTCACAGAGGGACAGACAGACGTAAAAAAGCCAATTACAAAGTAATAACGATTATAGAAAACAGCTTTGTTATAACAAAAACATGTATAAATCAGTGGCGGAACTAGAAAAAAAGGGTCCCATATAAAATATATATATATATGTATATATATGTATATATATATATATATATATATATATATATATATATATATATATATATATATATGTATATGTATATATATATATATATATATATATATATATATATATATATATATATATATATATATATATATATATATATATATATATATATATATAAACAAAATACGAGAATACGAACATAGAATACTCATTTTGGGCTTGTTCGAGTTTTAAAACAATATTAAAAACTCTTAGTTTAAAAAAAAAAATTAAAACAAGTACAACAACGCGTCATTTGTGTAAGTGCTATTGGTCTGTTTAGAAAATCTCTATTTAGTATAGTTTTGTCTTACAATTTTTAACGCCCCTAATGCAGCGAGACTTATGATTCAAGTAGTACACCTATCCCCCTGTGCAGGACACCCAATAAGCGGACCCCTGGTGCTTAGATAGCCGCTGGGGATCTCGGGGCGCTCAACTACACAATTTAAACAAATGTTAGGTCTATGAGTACACAAAAACTTCTCATATTTTACCGACGTGGGGATGGTCTCAACTACTTTTCCTAAAGCCGAAACACTCAAGGCAGAGAATTCAAATCATACACGTTTACTATCGTATTTGTTTTTAACACAAAAAGAAGTAAACGTACATAAAAACCGAAATAGTACAGTTCTACAAATATAACAAACGAACATTTTACATTATGAAATCACAATGGATTGTCGGCCCTTTATCAATGCTATAAAGAAGCAAAAGTCGTCTTAATATCTAGCGGCCTCTCGCGAGATGGACTTTGATTTATTTTCAAAAGAATTTTGCCGACAACAACGTGTGTTCGATTGTAGGAGAAAGAGGACTCGGGATAGTGTCTATAGAATAAAGGCAATCCAACCGCAGCTACAGTATTCTTTAAAAAAAAAAACAACCATCAAGTCAAAAATACAAGAAATTTATGTTTTTAACTATAAAAAAATTGATTATGGTCGGCTGTGGGCCCCTAAACGGCCTGCCCCCGCCCCCCCCCCCCAGTGGCGGAACTAGAAAAAAGGGCTACCCCGCAAAAAAAAATTCTAGCCCCCCCCCCCTATATATATATATATATATATATATATATATATATATATATATATTATATATATATATATATAAACACATAATACAAACATTCGATACTCATTTCGTTTTTCAATTTAAACAAATTACAAGATGTCATGTGTGTGAGTGCATTAATCTGTTTTGAATTATTTTTTTTTTAAAGATTTAGAATAAGTCTATTCAAAATGTTTGCTTTAATACTGTCTACCGCTAGTTTTCAGCCGGTCAAAAGAATGTAAAATAAGAAAGCTTTGTATGTGTAATGGTTTCTCGTGTTTTTTTGTATTTATATTATTTGTTTCAAATATATTTCCTTTTTATGCTGTCATTCTTTAGTATGCATTTCTTAAAAAAATAATAATTAAGAGAAGTTGTTGCTTTTTAATTTGTTTAATACAAATATATCAAAAGGAGTTAGGAGCGCCACTATTTATCTTATTTAAAAAAGGGAAATAAGTCATGGAAGTGTTTTGAACGTTTGCCCATGTTTCACACTACAGCTCAGGCATATATTTTTTTTACGCAACTGCATGTGTTAGCTACTGTATAACATCACCACTGTAGTAGATCTGTTTATTTACAAAAGCTTTTACCGTAAAGTCAAAAATGCAAGAAAATTATTTTTTTAACTATAAAAACTTTATTATGGTCGGCTATGAGCCCCTAAATGTAGTTCCGCCCCTGGTATAAATCATCTCCAGTTCGCACCCCAGATACATGAGACATACGAAATAGAGTCAATTAATTTAAATTATCTCGGGATATATAGGAGGGGGGGTAGTGTGTTCAGCACAATGCCCAGCCGCTGTTACTTTGCCTAACGCTAATCAGTGGAGTGGCGTGGTCTAGCGGCAGAACGCACGCTTGACGCCCTGGATGTCCCGGCTTTTTTACTTGTTATTATATTCATGTAAGAAAACGCTGGCTTGCATGAATATGTTGACCCGAAGATCGTCAGCACTCCAGATAACAACTTCTTCACCTCACTTTACTATCCTGGGAGACTATTTCATGCGTCACATATTAGTGCCTCAACTCGCAGCATATCTTTTAGAGTTGTTCTTTTGTGCAGCGTAACGTGCATGTTTTACTAGACCTCCAACTCTCCTAACTTGCTCGTGATTTCCGTGAACTTACCACTCCACAAATGTTTGGTTGTCAAATCCAGGAACCTCTTCATAACGTTTGAGATCGTAGAAAACTCCGGAAGACCTTTAGAACTGACCGGTCCGAATTTTCCCTACATCACATCAATCTCTCTGAAAACGGGCTATAAACAAACAACAACCACAACAACAATTTCTCTAAAATAAGCGTTACTGTTTAAACGTAAGCACTACACATAACAGCTAATCACTAATTAATTAAGCATTAAAATTCTCAATGTTTTTGAAAACCTAAGCGAAGCTAGGCATCATGCCTAATTCTAATAGAATAGTGAGTGTTTATTGTGTATATTTATTATTATATCGTTCATTATCGAGTATTGGAGAAAAAACATTTTAATGAGTTCTGAAAATAAGATAATTATTAATTTGTGTGCATGGAGCCGTAGGTTGCCGAACCTGATCCATTATATTTATTTATGCATTTCTTTTTTAATCAAATATAAAGTTCAATTCTTTTTTTTTAAATTTGCAATTTAAAACAATACATTAACATCAGCTGATTTTTTACATATACAAAATAAAACGATAGTTTTTTAGTCCATTATTGAAAGGTCTTTATTATAGGAGTGGTACTTTTGCGGGTATTAAAATTACAGCTCGATGACACTAGTTACATTTATAAATTGTTGTTAAATTAGCATAAAAAATTACTGAAAGTTGTAATTGAAAATGTGTAATAAATCACCAAACGTTTAAAATAGTTTTTTACTTTTATTTTTCAATAATTAATAATAATGTCTGTTTACTTGTTTATGTATAAAAATAGCTTACTTCTATTTTCTCTTCCTTTTATTGTTTAATTTTATAATTACCTCCCTTGAAAAAAAACATTGTTTGTTTTCTCCCCTGACAATAAAATCTACACGCGAGATACTTTGACACAAACAAAAGACGACATCAAGCCGCTGTGAACTGTGTTACACCTTGGTGCACTCTCGGGACTAACACCAATAATCTGTGTCAATATTTAGTTTCACGTGGGGGTGGAGGGGGGGGGGGTGTGATGGAATCTATTATGGCGGAGTTGAATGTTTGGGCGATTTTGGTGTATCGAGTTTAGATTTGTGAGATTTTAAGTGTGGGAGCATTTAGTGTTGGAGAATTTTGTGTGAGAAAATTTAAATAATGTGGGAGAATTTAGTGTCGGAGAATTCAGTGTGGTAGAATTTAGTGTGAGATATTCATTGTGGGAGTATTAATGCTGGAGAATTTAGTTGAGAATATATTGCGGCGGAATTCAGTGTGGAAGAATTCATTGTGGGAGAATTTAGTGCTGGAAAATTTAGTGTGGGTGAATTTAGTGCGGGAGATTTTAGTGTAGGATAATTTAGTGTGGGATATTCATTGTGGGAGAATTTAGTGCGGCGGAATTTAGTGTGGAAGAATTCATTGTGGGAGAACTAAGTGCGGGAAAATTTTGCCTGGGTGAATTTAGTGCGGGAGAAATTAGTGTGGAAGAATTTAGTGAGCGATAATTTAGTTGCGGAAAATTTAGTTTGGCCGAATTTAGCGTGGGAAAATTTAGTGTTGGCGAAATGATTGTGTTGGAGGTGTAAGGTATCAGTAGGTGTGTGTTTGTTTTGGGGGGAGGGGGATTAATGGACGCATGGTGTGTGTGTGGTGGGATTAGTGGACGCATGTTGTGTGTGATGGGATTAGTGGACGCATGTTGTGTGTGATGGGATTAGTGGACGCATGTTGTGTGTGATGGGATTAGTGGACGCATTTTGTGTGTGATGGGATTAGTGGACGCATTTTGTGTGGTGGGATTAGTGGACGCATTTTGTGTGGTGTGGGATTAGTCGACGCATTTTGTGTGTGGTGGAATTAGTGGACGTATGTTGTGTGTGGTGGAATTAGTGGACGTATGTTGTGTGTGGTGGAATTAGTGAACGTATGTTGTGTGTGGTGGAATTAGTGGACGTATGTTGTGTGTGGTGGAATTAGTGGACGTATGTTGTGTGTGGTGGAATTAGTGGACGTATGTTGTGTGTGGTGGAATTAGTGGACGTATGTTGTGTGTGGTGGAATTAGTGGACGTATGTTGTGTGTGGTGGAATTAGTGGACGTATGTTGTGTGTGGTGGAATTAGTGGACGTATGTTGTGTGTGGTGGAATTAGTGGACGTATGTTGTGTGTGTGTGCTCGGGATTAATTCAGGTGTGTGGATCAGAGTACCTTCTTAGGCTCCCCCCCCCCACCTTCACCTACCATGAACGAAATAGAAATTATATAGAAAGTTTATACTTTTACCAGTGACCCCCCCCCCCCCCCACCCCGGGAGAAAAGGTCTGAAATAAACACAGTGTGATTGACTCTGCTATAATACACACGAGGAAAAAGAAAGCGCATTTCTTCTGTCCAGACATCCAGTGTACATTTCTTCTGTCCAGACATCCAGTGTACATTTCTTCTGTCCAGACATCCAGTGTACATTTCTTCTGTCCAGACATCCAGTGTACATTTCTTCTGTCCAGACATCCAGTGTACATTTCTTCTGTCCAGACATCCAGTGTACATTTCTTCTGTCCAGACATCCAGTGTACATTTCTTCTGTCCAGACATCCAGTGTCCATTTCTTCAATATTTCTCGCGGGTCAGAGTTGTTGTCCTTCAGGGTGTGGTCTATAATTAACCTTCTGATCATGTGATTTATTACGTTACTTGTGTAACGGTACTTTAGTTAGTTCTGTATTTAAGACTAAATAGTAAGGGGAAAAACATGTCTTAAACCCTTTATGTTAACGAGCTTTTACAAGCGCTAAAACGGGGTGGTGGGTGCTGACTGGTTATCACCTTCATTAACTTTAGCTGTTTTTGATGTTTTCTCCGGTTCTGGGCTATCCTCTTTCTTCCTCTTGGTTGTTGATGTGTCCACGATTGTATGTTGTTGATGTTTCCACGATTGTTTGTTGTTGATGTTTCCACGATTGTTTGTTGTTGATGTTTCCACGATTGTTTGTTATTGATGTGTCCACGATTGTTAGTTATTGATGTTTCCACGATTGTTTGCTGTTGATGTTTCCACGATTGGTTATTGTTGATGTTTCCACGATTGTTTGTTGTTGATGTTTCCACGATTGTTTGTTGTTGATGTTTCCACGATTGTTTGTTGTTGATGTTTCCACGATTGTTTGTTGTTGATGTTTCCACGATTGTTTGTTGTTGATGTTTCCACGATTGTTTGTTGTTGATGTTTCCACTATTGTTTGTTGTTGATGTTTCCACGATTGTTTGTTGTTGTGAGATTTGAGGGCCGGAAGTTTCTTTCTCTGGTCTCGAGATCTGGGTGGTGACTGCATACGTGCTTGTTACTGGCTGTTGTGCTGCTTCGCCATGGTCAGATGATGGCGTCTTCAAGACCGTTGATTCAGCTGTTGGCGTCTTCAAGACCGTTGATTCAGATGTTGGCGTCTTCAAGACCGTTGATTCAGCTGTTGGCGTCTTCAAAAACCGTTGATTCAGATGTTGGCGTCTTCAAGACCGTTGATTCAGATGTTGGCGTCTTCAAGATCGTTGATTCAGCTGTTGGCGTCTTCAAAAACCGTTGATTCAGATGTTGGCGTCTTCAAGACCGTTGATTTAGATGTTGGTGTCTTCAAGACCGTTGATTCAGCTGTTGGCGTCTTCAAGACCGTTTATTCAGATGTTGGCGTCTTCAAGACCGTTGATTCAGATGTGTCCATGACTGGACTTTGGAGAACGGAAATGACTGGCTGTATTGCAATCCCTGTTGTAATCGGCGTTGTTGATTTTGTAGTTGATCGTCGTACTGGTTTTAGGGTTGTCGGCTGCGTTGTTTTTGCTGGCGTTGTCTGGACATTCTTCCTGGGGTAGATCAGGGGTTGCTGTTGTTGACTTGGCTGTAGGGGGTGGGGCCCAGGATTTCATTGAGCCACCCAAGCCGTGGTCCGGGTTTGTCGTGGACTTAAATAGCAAATACAAAATCGTAGCAATAAGGAATGCCATCGGAGCGATACTTCAGTAAATACGTAGATTTTTTTTTTTTAAATTTTATTTTTATTTTTTAGATTTAATATATTTCCTTCCACACAGTTCACTCCCTTCAAGCCAGTAGCTAGCTGTATAGATAGGTTGCATGTTAAAATATACATGTAATACATAGTACGAGCCGACCCGCTGCGTATCATACGCCGCTATTTAGTTGTTTTTTTTCCAACTTTTCAGTAATTTATAATTTGTGAATTTGACAGTACCAATGCTGCCACTGAAAATATTTGCTTAAAAACACTAAACCCCCCCTTCCCCCCCCCCCCCCCCCACGAGTAAGCAGCCTCCTCTTAGTTACCTCCTCTAAGTTTAAAATCGTTTTAAACTAAATTATCTGCCCCTAATAACCGTCACCAAACCCGGCTCTACGATTGTAAAATGTAAACAGCGTGAACCACAGCTCACCAGACCATGTGAGGGGGGTGGGGGGTGGTAGCGATAGAGAGGAAGAGAGGTGACAGTAAGGCGCGCTTGCAGCTTGTTTTCTAACGGCTCCCAGAAGAGAATTATATATATATATATATATATATATATATATATATATATATATATATATATATATATATATATATATATATATATATATATATATATATATATATATATTGCATACAATTTTTACAATGTCATTTTCTTGATTTTCCTTCCGTTTTCTTGTTTTCATTTTTCGTGTTCTTCTGATTTCTTGTTTTTATTTCCGTTTTCATGGTTCCTTTGATATAACATAAAGTACAGTACAATACATGATCGCTTCTCGTAAGTCTTGGCCTTGTTTCTTTCGTGTATTACAATCTTGGTTGGGCAGTGGTTGATTCTTGGTTGTTAGTTGTGAGTGTCGATGAGGTATGATGCGTTGGAGAAAGGGCGAGTCTCGAGTGTTGTCGTTGATTGTAGAGTTGTTCGAATGGAGTGGAGCTTGGAGAGAATAGTTGAGGTGGTGTCCTTGTGTTGAGATAACGTTTATAGTAGGTTACTTTGAATTATTGGTCATTGTAGTTTGAAAGAGAATACAATTGTTTCGTAAGGTATTCTTGCATAGTCGAATAGTTGAAATGGGTGAAATGATGTTGAAGAACGTTTAGTTTTCGTGATATTGTTGTGTCGAGGATTGTAGATGAGAAGAATTTGAGTGGTGTCGTCTGACACATATTCTCTGTCATCTACAAGTTAATCATTGTAGAAATAGTTACCATCATTATCTATCGCTATATTGTCTCGCTCCGTTACATACGAGTTTCGATAAAGTACGATAAAGCGATTTCAGTCTGAACACCCTTCACTAATAGAAAAGCAAGTGTTTATTGTTTATATTTATTATCATATCGTTCATTACCGAGTATTGTAGAAAGGCATGTTAATGAGTTCTGAAAATAAGATAATTATTAATATGTGTGAATGGAGCCACTGGTAGTCGACCCTGATCCATTACGTTTTGCTAACAAAATAAAACAAATACGCCGAAATGGGATTACTTTTTCTTTTTTTTCGCCGTTTGGCGTTTAATAGATTTCCTCACTTGCTGTCTACCCTGTTTGCGCAGGGAGGCAGCAAGAGTAGGTTGCATGATTATATACATACATGAAGTATTATACATATTTAAAAGAATTTAATTCTTGCTTGTGTTATTTCCCTTGTGTTTCTTGATTCACTTCTGGTTTCTTTTCGTATTTTCCATGTTTTCCTGTCTTCATTGATTCGCTTGTTTTTGCTTCCGGTTTCTTAGTTCCTTTTTAAAATGACATAAAGTACATGACAAAACATGATCTCTTTTCGTAGTTCTTGGCCTTTGTTCTTGTGCGTAAAATGTAAACTATCTTGATTAGGTTGTGGTTGAATCTTGGTTGGTAGATGTAGTTCGAGAGAATCAGTGAGGGATGTTCCGTTGATGAAGGGATGAGTTTGGTGTTGTGACGTTGATGGTAGAACTGAATCGATGAGGTATAATTTTTTTTTTTTTTTTTTTTTTTTTTTTTTTTTTTTTTTTTTTTTTTGTTTAATAGATTTCCTTACTTACTGTCTACCCTTTTCGCGTAGGGAGGCAGTAAGAGAAGGTTGCATGATTATATACATGAAATATTAAAATAGTTCAATACATGGCATTGCATTCAATTATACATAAGCGTTACAAAACGTCTAAGATACCTATTTTTTCAGATGGTGTACTGCTGTATGTGCCCTCATGCCCTCTAATGGGAGGGATACGGTACAATCTCGACAGTTGTACAACGTTACTTCTGGATGACTTAGTTCAAAGTGCGCGTATATGTCTGTGTAGAGATCTCTTCCTGTGCAAAGATTACACTTTAAGAATCTAGTGTGCTCAAATCGTTCGTGATCTTCCCTGTCTATGTATGATCTATAATGTTCTAAGCAGAACCTGCAGCGTTTGATGTCAAAAGTTATTGTTTTTTTACTTCTTGTTATTTTCTTTTCTTCTGTAGGACTATCTTCATTCTTCCTTTTGAAAGTCGTAGTAATGTCCATATCTGTGAACGAGAGCAGTGTTCGTTTTTAGGGTTGTTGATGCAGATGGTTTGTCTGATTCCGACCGTGCTGCGCATGTTTGTTTGCTAGGTGTTGTTGGTATACTTTGCGGCTTGGCTGGGTTGATCGGGTTTTTGAGCGTTGTTTGTTGGTTGCTTGGTGATGGTGCTGGCTGGGCGAATGGCGCTTCTTGCTGGCTGTTTGTAGATGGAGGTGTCTTGGCGATTGGTGGTGTTGTTGCTGTCTGGGCGGGTGACGTTGGTTTTTGTGCTGGTGGTTGCTTTTTGGGCGTTGTTTTGGGGTCTGATTGTACGTCCTTGATTGGAGAATTTTGGTGACTGCTTGGCATGGGGGATTGTGGAGTAGGTGGTGCCGCTGTTTGCGTTGATGGTTGATTTCTGGGCATTGTCTCTGGGTTGAAGATATGGCATTGATTGGTCCAATGCGAGGTAGATGAGCAGGTCTGGCAGGCTTGCTTTCTGTCATTGATGGCTATTAGAATGTTGAGTGATTTGTTTTTGTAGTTTATTTGTATGTAGTGGGGGATGGTTGTTGGATTGTCAGTGTGTATGGAGAAGCTGCGGTTATTGGTGTGAGGAATTGTGTTTATGATTGGTTGTTTGTTGCTGTAAGGCTGTAGTGCTTGTATGAGTGTGTGATCGCTGAGTGTGGGTGGGACCCATCTAAGGGTTCCGTTTATTTTGTCTTTTTCGTGTAGTGAGAAGTATAGTGTGTAGGGGCCGTATGTTTTGTGGGTATTGTGAAGCTTGGTGACGTTAAAGGTGATCGAAGAGAAATACCACGTATCTGCTCTTCCATAATTGAGGAGCAGGATTTGTTGGTCGCTAATAAGCTGACGTAGGATGTGTCCTCTCAGGTTGGGTTGTCCTGTTGAGTGGATGGTTACTTGAATGGTTGGCGAATCAGCAGTGTAGAGTTCCGGACATTCTTGATCAGGAAAGTTCAGGATGGCAGTTGTGGCTGAAAAGGGTTGGGCCCTGGATTTCATTAAGCCACCCGAACCGTAGTCCGGGTGGCTCCTCCCCAAGTCTCTCGACCCAGGGGGAACATCCGAGGGCGCAACCCCTGTGGTGATGTTGACTATATTTGCATAAGTCAGTTCTCTAGGAGATGACATGATTGGAAATCTTTAGTAAAAGGCGAAAGATTTACTCGATGTGAAGAGAAACCAAAATATAAAAACTCGCCGACATAGGATCACCGTTACATATTTAGCAATAACCATATTAACAGAAACTTCTTGGTATTAATAATACAGCTGGTTGAAACTAGTTACAATTAATTATTGGATTAACATAAAAAATTACTGGTAGTTGTAATTAATGTTGTGTAAAAAATCACCGAATGTTTTAAAGACGTTTTTTATATTTATTTTTTTATAATTAATACTACAGTCAGTTTACTTAATTTTGTTTCAAAATTTATTACTTTCTCTTTTACTTCTTTAAATCTTTTAATTTTATAATTATCTCCCATGAAAATAAAACATTGTTTGTTTTCTCCCCTGATAAAAAAGTCTCACACGCGAGCTACTTTCCAACAAACAAAAGACGACAGCAAACCGCTGTGAACTGTGTTACACATTGGTGCACTCTCGGGACTAACACTAATATTATGTAGGGGGGGGGGATTGTTTGATGGAATCTAGTATGGGGGAGTTGAATGTTTGGTTGTTTTTGGTGGAGACTATTTTTGTATCGAGTTTAGCTTTGGGAGATTGTTGGTGTGGGAGAGTTTAGTTTGCGAGAACATAGTGTGGGAGAATTTAGTGTAGGAGAATTTAGTGTAGGAGAATTTAGTGTGGGAGAATATAGTGCGGGAGAATTTAGTGTGCGAGAATTTAGTGTGTGAGAATTTAGTATGAGAAAATCTAATGTGGGAGAATTTAGTGTGCGAAAATTTAGTTTGGGAGAATTTAGTGTGGGAGAATTTAGTGTAGTGCTAATTCAACGTGTATAACTAATTCAAAGTATAATAACGTGAAATTTGCGTTTAATTTTTGTAAAAAAAAAAAAAAATAAAAGGCTAAAATCCCTTTAATTTATCAGTTTGTCTCCCTTTCTTTTTCACGTCATTATTCGTAGGAACGACGCCCATCACTTGACCTAATTTCTAGGAAAATGTCTTTAATTAGAAAAAACAATTTTGTTTTTTGGGTGTCTGTTCTCTTTATATTTAATTGGCTTTTAGAATGCTCACGCTTCGTGTGATGTTCGACTTACTACAT
Source organism: Physella acuta (assembly GCF_028476545.2). NCBI lineage: Eukaryota > Metazoa > Mollusca > Gastropoda > Physidae > Physella > Physella acuta. The sequence goes on along the minus strand of NW_026732691.1, from coordinate 149,797 downwards.
CACTTTAACGTGATCTTGCCTAAACAGTTTTTCCACGTGAACCTACTTTAGGCTAAGTTTATCTTATTTTAGGTCGTAACGTGACACTGACATTATTTTAACGTGATCCGATGTTAAATACTACTACGCCACTTTAAAGTAAATGTGGCGTATATACAAGGTACGGCGTGAGACTACATTTAACCTGATATAACTGACGTGATCCTTTTCGCGGTGATTATGTGATAAATAATTTGAGGCACAAAAATCTATATATATAATTCTCTTCTTCGAGCCGTTAGAAAACAAGCTGCAAACGCTCTCCCTACCTCCCCACCCCTACATGGTTTTAGTGAGCTGTGTTCACTCTAAATGTTTACAAGCAGAGCCAACGATTTTAAACGTAGGGGGGGGGGGGGAGGAGGGGGGGGGGGGGAGAAGGGGGGGGGGGGGGTTATGGTCCTTAACGAGCTACTTATAGTGTTTTAAAGAAATATTTTCAGTGTCAGCGTTGGTACTGTCGAATTCACAAATTATGAATTATTGAAAATTAGAAACAACTAAATAGCGGCGTATGTTATGCCGCGGGCCGGCTCGTTAAATATAATTCTCAAATAGAATACAAGTTAGTCATACACTCGATAGGGGTCTGCGTGGTCGAAAAGCCTCCAGTTCGAGCCCTCGGGCAGATGCGGCTCGTTAGCGAGGGTCAGTCACTCTTCAAGGAGAGACAACTCTAAAATCAAACAACGGCTGCCTTGTAGTGTGTTCTTGGTTGGATAAAGGCTATGGAAGCAAATCCAAAAAAAGAAAAACAGGCTGAAATCGGAATCAACGACCTCAATGGCGTATAACAAGTTGACACGTATACTTAATAGTGTTGGAGGGGATCTCTTCCAACACTAAAATTAAGAACGAAGAAGAACAGAAGATACAAACGATAAACTCATCACCACATGCACCTTTCTTCATACTAAAATAAACCTAACAAATCTTCAACCTAACATAATACTAACATAAACCTAACAAAACTTCAACCTAACTTAATACTAACTTGAACCTACTATATACTAATATAACCCTAATAACTTGAACCTAGCATGTGGCTAATAATTTAGTGTCGGAGAATTCAGTTAGGCAGAATTTAGAGTGGGAAAATTTAGTGTGGGCAAAATGATTGTGTTGTAGTGTAGGCAAGGGAAATAATTTGCATTGGTGTGTTTACAATAATATCTAGTGTTGGTATGAGGGGGTTTACTGTGGGTTAGTTAGTTGAGTGGGGGTGTTAGGTATCAGTAGGTTTGTGTTTGTTTTGTGTGGGGGGAGGGGATTAGTGGACGCATTTTGTGTGTGTGGGTGGGATTAGTGGTTGAATTTTGTGTGTGGTTGGATTAGTGGACGCATGTTGTGTGTGGTGGGATTAGTTGACGCATGTTGTGTGTGGTGGGATTAGTGGACGCATGTTGTGTGTGGTGGGATTAGTGGACGCATGTTGTGTGTGGTGGGATTAGTGGACGCATGTTGTGTGTGGGTGTTCGGGATTAATTCGTGTGTGGGGATCAGAGTTTCTTCTTAGTCTCCGCACCTTCCCCCCCCCCACCCTCACCTAACGCGAATGAAATAGAATTTTTTTTATAGAAAGTATATACTTTTACCAGTGACCCCCCCCCCCCACCCTAGGAGAAAAAGTCTGAAATAAACACAGTATGATTCACTCTGCTATAATACACAAGAGGAAAAAGAAAGCACATTTATTCTGTCCAGACATCCAGTGTACATTTCTACAATCTTTCTCGTGGGTCAGAGTTGTTGCCCTTCAGGGTGTGTTCTATAATCAACCTTCGGATCATCTCTCTATTTATATAATTCTCTTCGTGGGGACCATGCGAGACACCACGTAAACGCACGCCGTTACTCCCCCGATCTCTAAAGCATATAGCTACCATCTCCACCACCACCAGTCTGGTGAGCTGTGGTTCACTCTAAATGTTTACAATCGTTGAGCCGGGATATTTTAGTTTAGAAACTAAGAGTAGGTAATAACAAGTTCTGCTTGATCTTTTCATTGTAGTCTGTGTTGAGAAGTACCAGGTGTCAGCTCTGCCACAATTGAGTAGAAGAATTTGATGATTGCTGATAGGCTGTCTTATTATATAACCTCGCAGGTTTGGTTGACCTCTTGAAGTGATGAGTACTTGCATAGTGGGTGTTTCAGCTGGATAAAGGTCTGGGCATTCTTCCTGTGGTAGATCAGGGGTTGCTGTTGTTGACTTGGCTACAAGAGGTGGGGCCCAGGATTTCATTGAGCCACCCGAGCCGTGGTCGGGGTTTGTCGTGGACTTAAATAGCAAATACAAAATCGTTGCAATAAGGTATGCCATCGGAGCGATACTTCACTAAATAAGCAGATATTTTTTTTTTTAGATTTATGTTTCCTTCCACACAGTTCACTCCCTTCCAGCCAGGAGCTAGCTGTGTTGATAGGTTGTATTTTAGAAATATACATGAAATACATAGTATTGCATACAATTTGTACAATATTCTTTTCTTGATTTTCCTTCCGTTTTCTTTGTTTTCATTTTTCGTGATCTTCTGATTTCTTGTTTTTATTTCCGTTTTCATGGTTCCTTTGATATAACATAAAGTACAGTACAATACATGATCGCTTCTCGTAAGTCTTGGCCTTGTTTCTTTCGTGTATTACAATCTTATTTGGGCAGTGATTGATTCTTGGTTGGTAGTTGTAGTTTGAGAGTATCTATGAGGGATGATGTGTTGGTAAAAGGGCGAGTCTCGTGTCTTGTCGTTGATAGTAGAGTTGTTCGAATGGAGTAAAGCTTGGAGAGAATAGTTGAGGTGGTGTCCTTGTGTTGAGATATCGTTTATAGTAGGTTGCTTTGAATTATTGGTCATTGTAGTTTGAAAGAGAGTAAAATTGTGTCGTAGGGTATTCTTGCATAGTCGAATAGTTGAAATGGGCGAAATGATGTTGAAGAACGTTTAGTTTTCGTGATATTGTTGTGTCGATGATTGTGGATGAGAAGAATTTGAGAGTGGTGAAAAAGTCGAAAGCTTGATCGAGTAGTTGAAATGGGCGAAGTGAGGCGGTTGACGAGTGTTTATTTTATGAGAGTTGAATAATCGTGGAAGTGTTTGAGTAGTTGATCTTTGAGGGATGTCGAGTTGACTTGATGGTGGTTGTGACGGAGCCTCCCACCTAAGATTTCTCTTATGTGGGTGTCGTCAGGGTAATCGTGAAGTTGTTGATATCGAACTTATTGTGTATCGTAGATGAGAGAGTTTTGAGTAGTAAATCTTTGAGAGATGTTAAATTGATTAGCTGGTATTTGTGCCCAAAGTCTAAATACGCAGATATTTTTTTATTATTATTTAGTTTTGTGTTTAATATATATATATATATATATATATATATATATATATATATATATATATATATATATATATATATATATATATATATATATATATATATATATATATATATATATATATATATATATATATAAATGCTTTTATTTTCAATAAAACAATTAACAAAATATTTAACCATCACAGTAGTTAAATTAATAATAATAAATTACATTTTAGAGAGGTGATTCGTGTATGAATAAAGGATGTATGACATAAAAATAGAAGAAGCGTGTCGTGTTTGACAGCCTCAAGGTTTATACAATAATACAATTACAAAACCAAATAAACCAAATAAACACAGGAGATCAGTTAGTAATAATAAATTTCATGAATGAATAACATATGTTTGAAATAAAAGGAGCTTGTCTTGTTTGACAGCCTCAGAGTTGATGCAATAATACAAATACAAAACCGAAATGCTTTACATTTTTATAGTGATATATCTTGCTGCTAGCAATAAAAGAAATTGCCGTGCATAGAAACTTCAATAAATAGTGCAATTACACTACTTTCAAAAACCAGGGTTTAACAACCTGCTAAATTCTGCCACTGAGTTACATTGATGAACAAATTTGAAAGAAAAAAAAAACAGTACAGTGGTGGGGTGGGGCGAGGTGGGTGGGGTTGGTTGGGTAAGGTGGGCCAGGCAGCGGGATCGTTGTTGCGTGACATGACTGCTAAAAGGGGAGATAAATCTTTCAGTCTTACGTGATACGGTATTATGGGTATCCAGCATTGATGACAAAAGGGGGATCTCAAATGCATTGCTTGTTTAAAAGAGGTGATACATGCATGAACAAAAGATGTGTGAAACGAAAAGAGCTTGTCGTGCTTGACAGCCTCACAAATGATACAACAATCCAATTACAAAACAAAGTTTACATTCTTATAATGATGTCTATTGTCAGCTGCTGCTCACAATATAGAGCTTGCCGTGTATGGGAATTTAGATAAATAATGCAATTACAAAATATTCAAATAAAAATTTCCAAACTGCCAAAATGTTCCTAAAAGTTACATGGATAAACAAAATTGAAGGAAAAGAACAGTGGTGGGGCGGGGAGGTGTAGGTGGGGGCTGGCTGGGTGGGCGAGGAGGTGTGAGTTGGGGGTTGGTTGGGTCGGGCTAGGCAGCGAATCGTTGTTGCGTGACATGACTGCTGAGGGTCTGGGGCGGGTCGCGCTGGTTGACGGGACATGGTGAGAATGAAGGTTTGGGCGAGCCAGGAGTAATAGTATTTTTGTTTAATTTTTTTTTTTATTCTTTTTTTATTTATTTTTTTGTATTTTTTTTTATATTTTTTTTTTTTTTTTTTTTTTTTTTATATAAATATTTTTTTTCTCTTTCTTGTTTTTATTGAAATTGAATGGGCCATTCCCGGAAGAACTGCAATACCGGGCCGACCCGTGGCGAGAGCGGAACAAGCCCCGGGCATCCCGCCGAGTACCAAAAATCAGTTTAATATCGTAGTGACTCAATGAGCCACGTATCAGATATTAAGCTGATAAGAACAGATACTTTTTTTTTTTTTTTACGTTTAGTATTTTTTTTATATATATATTTTTTTTTTTAAATCTCATGACTCTTTATTTATAAATTAATTCAGTTGTACATGAAAAGAACTTTTTTTTTTTTTTTTTTTTTTTTTTTTTTTTTTTTTTTTTTTTTTTTTTTTTTTACTTTTATTTGCAATTTAAAACAAGTGCAACAACATCAGCATATTTTACATTTTTCTAAATGTTCTTAAAAAAAACATATCAAGATGAATTTACAAATGTATACACCTTTTTTACTAAATTCTATCATCTAATGAAACCATTTTGTCCGGATGAGCGTATTAATAATAAGTATGTACATGGTTATCATATTTGTTTTATATATGTTGTTATACAAAATTTTAAGGGATAATCAGTAAAAGGGGTTAAAGTAAAATGATAGTGTTGGAATCCGGATGAGGAGGGATTGACAAAACTTGTTTAAGTGGTGAGTACAGCGTGTCATATTTGAAGAGTTGTCCTTCTCGCTGTTTATGTTCTGTCGTCTGCATATATGTAAGAAATGGATCTGTCTGGGTTGAGGATGTAGAATATTTGATTGTGGCAGGGGTCGTTGTCGGGGTGCTGGTCGTTGAGGTGTTTTTCTATGTCGTATTTGGTGTATAGACTTGTTAGGCAGTATCCACACTGGAAGACAGCGGTGTCTGGGTGTTTTAGTACGTGGTGCTTTATTGCTCCTCTGCTTTTGATTAGATTGTTGCAATGCGGGCATTTACTCGTATCAGGATGGGAAGTTTTTGTATGTGTTTTACACTCGCTGGCAGTACTGAAACTGTGAAAGCAATAACCGCAGCTCTTGTCTTTTCCAGGAGTTAAAGGTTTGGGAATTTGAATTGGTTCAGTTGTAGTTTCTTGTTGCGGTTGGGTTTCTAAGGTGTTTGTCAGGCGATCGAAGATTTGATTCGCGAGTTTTTTTGTTAATTTTCCTTGTTCTGTGGGGCTGATTTCATTTTTTCTTTTCATTGACGTGGCGTTATCTATTTCTGAATCTGGGCTTTGTGTTTCTCCAGTGTTTTGGATTTTTGTTGATGTAGTTCGGGTAAGCCGCACTTGGGATCGCTTTTTGGTTCGACAGGTTAGGGGTTACCAATGTTTGCTGCGGTGTGGGTGGTGCTCTAGGTGGTTCTGTTAAAATTGTCTGTAAGGATGGTTGTTGAGTTTGTTCCTGTATTGTTGACAGGTGAACATTGGGTGTTGACTCTGGTGTTGATGATTGGCAGTGGTTGGTCCAGTGTCTGTCCGAGCCGCACACCTGACAGGCTTGGCGTCTTCCTGGCAGTGCGATTAGGATATTACGTGTTGTGTCTTTGTATGTAATTTGAATGTAGTGTGGGATGTGTTGTGGATTGTCGTTCTGGATGGTGAATCTGCGATTGTTTGTGTGCGGGATTGTGGTTATTGTAGGTGTAGATTTGCTGACTGTTTGCAGTGCCTTAATCAGTGTTTCGTTGCTCAGGGCTGGCGGGACCCATCTAAGGGTTCCGATGATTTTGTCCTTGTGGTATCTGTCGAATTTCAAAGTGTATGGGCCGTGTGTTTTTGTGGTGCCGTCCAGATCCGCTACATCAAACTCGTTGGACGAGAAGTACCAGGTATCCCCTCGTCCATAGTTGAGCAGCAGAATCTGGTGTGGGCTAATGATCTTGCGCAAGAGGTGACCAGGGATGTTCTGGTGGTTGGTTGATTGGATGGTGACTTGAATTACTGTAGGCGAGTCGAAGAGCTCAGGAGCTATTTCATCAGACTGGTCTATTGTGATTGTTGTCTTGATATCTGAAAAGGATTGGGCCCAAGTTTTCATTAAGCCACCCGAACCGTAGTCCGGGTGGCTCCTCTCCGGATCTCTCGACCTAGAGGGAACAAAAATGGGCGCAACCCCATTGTTGACTTTCGTGATAGTTGCATAGTCCATTTCTAGTGCATTTGGGAGGACCTCCTTTTTATATATATAGGAACACGTCCATGTACAAGCAATGAATCATCGTCGCTCTATCAATTTTCTCGGTATAAATATTAAAGCTGGTTGATATAAGTGACTTCAAATTATTCGATTAACAAGTAACAATTACTAGAAGTTGTAATTAACACTTTGTTATTAATCACCAAAAGTATTAAATACTTTTTTGTAATTTAATTTTCTATAATTTATACCAACGTTTCTTTAATTGTTTCTGCATGAAAATGCATTATTATTTTTTTCCATTTCTGTTTATAGTTTAATTTCATAATTATCTCCCTCTAGAAGTAAACAATGTTTGTTCTTTCCCCTAACAAACAGTTCCACGCGCGAGATATTTTGAATCAAACAGAAGACGAGAGCAAACCGATGTGAACTGTGTTACACCTTGGTGCACGCTCGTGACTAACACTAATCTTCTGAGTCAGTGTTTAGTTCCATGTAGGGTGTGGTGGTGGGGGGGGGGGGGGGGGGGGAAGGGATGGAATCTAATATGGGGTAGTTGAATGTTTTGGTGATTTTGGTGGAGACTATTTTTATATCAAGTTTAGATTTGGGAGATTGTTGGTGTGGGAGAGTTTAGTGTGGGAGAATTTAGTGTGGGAGAATTTAGTGTGAGATAATTTAGTGTGGAAGAATTTAGTGTGCGAAAATTAAGGGGGAGAAAATTTAATGTGTTAGAGTTAGTGTAAAGAAATTAGTTTGGGAGAATTTAGTGTAAGATAATTTAGTGTGGGAGGATTTAGTGTGGTAGAATTTAGTGTAGGATAATTTAGTGTGGGATATTCATTGTGTTAGAATTTAGTGCGGGAGAATTTAGTGTGGAAGAATTTAGTGAGCGAAATGATTGTGTTGTGTTGTAGTGTTGGCAAGGGAAATAATTTGCATTGGTGTGTGTACAATTATATCTACTGTTGGTGTGAATGGGTTTACTGTGGGTATGTTAGTTGAGTTGAGGGTGTTAGGTATCAGTAGGGGTGTGTTTGTTTTGTATTGGGGGAGGGGGGAATAGTGGACGCATGTTTTGTGTGTGGGTGGGATTAGTGGACGCATTTTGTGTGTGCTGGGATTAGTGGACGCATTTTGTGTGTGGTGGGATTAGTGGACGCATGTTGTGTGTGGTTGGATTAGTGGACGCATGTTGTGTGTGGTTGGATTAGTGGACGCATTTTGTGTGTGCTGGGATAAGAGGACGCATTTTGTGTGTGGTGGGATTAGTGGACGCATTTTGTGTGTGGTGGGATTAGTGGACGCATTTTGTGTGTGGGTGGGATTAGTGGACGCATTTTGTGTGTGGTGGGATTAGTGGACGCATTTTGTGTGTGGTGGGATTAGTGGACGCATGTTGTGTGTTGGGGTACCCCCTACATTTGACAATGCTACACTCAAACAAGCACTATGCCTATTCAGTAACAAAGAGCCACCCATAAACACAATCCCACACACTAATTATCGTACACCCTCTGTCTACACTGATAAACCCTCAACCATCCCACACTACATCCAAATAAACTACAAAAACAAATCACTCACTATCCTAATCGCAATCGCCGGGAGAAGACAAGCTTGTCAAATCTGTTCCCCCACCCTACACTGGACGAACCATCGCCAACAAACGCCTTCAGACACACCACTGTCTAATTTTTAATTGAATCAGTTGTCGATCGAAACTTTTTTTCTCGATAATTTTTGGTTGATTTTTTGTTTTGGGGATACGGAATAGTTGGAAGTGTAATGGATGATTGAGGATTAGAAATGATTGGGCTGTAAAGGTCAAGGAAGCGTGACGGTTAAAATAGCGTGAAGATCAAGGGCAACACAAGAAATCAAGATAAATCCCCTGCAAAGATCAATATAATTAAAGTTTAAAAATAAAATAAATAAACGATAAGGTTAACGGGCTTAAACGTAACTACCTTTAGTTAGTTGGGTGGTGGAGGGGGGGGGGGGTGTTACTTTTATTAAAATCGTTTTTTTTTCTACATTTTACAAATCTCAGTTTTAATTAAATACACATTAACATACTTTACATTCACGTCAAAAGAATAAGTCATGCCAACATCACATTAGATGTTTTAATGAGGTTATTAATTAATTGATCAAAAAATAAAGTCAATTAGTTCATCAGATAATTTCTCCAACATTTCTTATATATATATATATATATATATATATATATATATATATATATATATATATATATATATATCTTCGCCCTTACAAACATAGCCCACGTGACAACGCCCAACACAAAACACCCACCACACTACACCCACCACACAACACCCACCACACAACACCCACCACACCAACTCCGCTATGATCAAATCACCCATCTTCCTCTTACCAAAACAATGCGAAACAAAAAAAATAAAACCACTAGTAAATACTTCACCGACCGTTTCCGCCATTGCGGAACGATACTTTTTATCTATGCGGGCTTCTTAGATGAGAGATTCTGGCTGTAAAGGATAAAAAGTACCGGCGATTTATCCGGAAAACGCATTAATATTTTATCCCGCGCGTGTATGCGTACTGATCATGCGGATTGAGAAAACATTTTTTTGGCGATTCGCTTCGTTTTCGCGTTTCAACTGAATTTTATGGAGCAGATTCATGAGCCTAGTAAAAATCTTATAATTTATTCAGTATTTTAAACGATATGAAAGGTATTTTTACATTGAAGTCGGTCGTTCGGTGGGTTACTTTAAATTGAAACATATAAAAATAATTAGAAGAAATGTTCATAGCTGATGATACTAGATTATTTCATGTCTTAGCCTTGTATGTACTTTACATGTCTATCTAAAGAGTTGCAGAAACAGTTTTTTTATTAAAATTATTAGTTTTTTTTATTTCAAACGCTTCGCTAACAAGGATATAACTCCTATTACTTGTGCTGTTTATTATATGCTAGACTGCTAGCTAGAAGGTCTCAAGTTCGGATCTCATTTCCGACTGTCCCTGAGTCCACCCAGCTCTAATGCGTACCCAGCTCATGTTAGAGAAAGTAAAGCCGGCTAGTCATAATGCTGACAACACCACCCCTTCATTGACCGTCTTCAAGACACATATGAACCCTACTTCATCCACCCAACGGATCATCAGGTTTGAAAGGTAAACATTACTTTTAAATTTAATTAAACGAACTCTAACTATAAATATATCAAGCGTATTTTGATCTTTATCAATTAATCAGTTGGCCAATTAATTCCAAATTAAAATTTATATTTACAGGCCAAGTTGAAGAAAGTACGTATTTTGATTAATTAACGGATTAATTTATATTTGAAAAAAATATAACGATTAATAATTAATAACTGTAAACTTTCTATGAAAACGAAATCTATACAAAACGGTATAAATATTTCATTGATATCAAATAATTAATATTTCAAATTTTAAAAAACCAGGTGAAAAAAATAATTTAAAATAAAAATATCATAGAAAGCTAAACGAAAATATGAAATTATTTTTAACGTTCTATTCACATAAATCAAAACTTAATGTAAAAAGGTGGCCGCTGAGATATTTATGCTATTCGGAGTCCTACTTGACTCCGAGTAGAATTTTTTATTTACATAAAAATAAAACTATGTGGAGTTTAAAATCTAGAAGTTTCGATGAGAAAAGTCTAGGCGGATTTGTCAAGATGACCAGGATTTCGTCGTTAACTTGACAGACAAAGGCCGTCCCCTGGGGGTATACATCAAAGACAACGCCATTAAAGTTTTAGCCAAAGTCTTTCGAAAGGGAAAAATTAACGCGGATTTTGACACGAATTAAAAATATTTAAATTTGGCTCTCTTGTAATTTTGTCAATAAAACAATAGGACACTGAACTTGACGATTTGTGGATTTCGTCATTAAAACAACTCAGGAAACTTGACGATTCCTTAATTTAAGCACCAAAACAACTCAGGAAACTTGACGATTCCTTAATTTTGGCACTAAAACAACTCAGAAAACTTGACAATTCCTTAATTTAAGCACCAAAACAACTCAGGAAACTTGACGATTCCTTAATTTTGGCACTAAAACAACTCAGAAAACTTGACAATTCCTTAATTTTGGCACTAATACAACTCAGGAAACTTGACGATTCCTTAATTTTGGCACTAAAACAACTCAGAAAACTTGACGATTCCTTAATTTTGGCACTTAAACAACTCAGAAAACTTGACAATTCCTTAATTTAAGCACCAAAACAACTCAGGAAACTTGACGATTCCTTAATTTTGGCACTAATACAACTCAGAAAACTTGACAATTCCTTATTTTAAGCACCAAAACAACTCAGGAAACTTGACGATTCCTTAATTTTGGCACTAAAACAACTCAGAAAACTTGACAATTCCTTAATTTAGGCACTAAAACAACCCAGGAAACTTGACGATTCCTTAATTTTAGCACAAAAACAACTCAGAAAACGACGATTCCTTAATTTTGGCACTAAAACAACTCATCACAGGAATCTTGACGGTTTCTTAATCTCAGCACTAAAACAACTCAGATCAGGAAATTTGAGCGGTTTATTTATCTCGTCAATAAAACAACTCAAGAAACGTGACGATGTCTTAATCTTGTCATTAAATCAACTCAAAACTATGTAGGCCTACTTTGTGTGTGTAAATGTTGTTGACGGACGGCATTAACAGTACCATAGGTTGTTGCAAATAACTTTAAGTGTGTAAAGCTGACTGCTAGCCCGAAAGTCTCAAGTTCGAATCCCGGTTAAAGGCAGCAGAATTTCCCTGAGCCCACCCAGCTCTAATAGGTAGCCTACCTAACTCATGTTAGTGAAAAAAATGCTGCTGATTACACTCTGAAACAGATGAACTCTACTTCATCTGGCCCATGCGTCTTGGGCTCGAACGGAAAAAAGATGATGATAAATAAAACTGTTTTTGTTTAATATTTTACTTTAAATATATCCACTAAAGTGCATGCATAAATTGTCTGGCCAATTAATTACCAACTGCCGGAAGTCATTTTCCGTCAGAGCTGCGTGGCCACAGGGGACTAGCACGGGATTCGAACTCTGACCGCTTGCTATCTATAATTCATAAATATAGATCTGTTTTTGACACAAATAGTAACCTGATATCAGGATTTCGCGCTAGTATAAAAAAACATTATAGAATAATATGGTTTTGTTGTTTTAGTTAGGGTTTTGGTATAATATCCAAATGTTGTTTAAAAGTGTGAAAAAAGGGGGTATGAGGATGGGGCGGACAAATGAGGTAAGCCCAACCATTTGTTGCCAAACTCAAGTTTAAAATCAGCTCACTAGACTTCACAACGTGCTGTATTGTACAGACAAAATGGTCTGATATTGATAAAAATAAAACATCACATGGCAATATATAGCGCAAAATCTACCCTAAATCTATCTAGAATATAACCTAAATTAATCTAGAATCTACCCTAAATCAATCTAGAATCTACCCTAAATCAATCTAGAAACTACCCTAAATCAATCTAGAATCTACCCTAAATCAATCTAGAATCTACCCTAAATCAATCTAGAATCTACCCTAAATCAATCTAGAAACTACCCTAAATCAATCTAGAATCTACCCTAAATCAATCTAGAAACTACTCTCATTCCATCATGAAACACCCGTCAAGTAGAACTTGTAAATAAAAATGTCTTTCTTACTTCAACAGCTGTGATAAATTTAGGCATACACAGCGAGGCTTTCTAAAGGCATCATCTCCAACTTTTTTAATATCGTAAAATAATTTTAATTTGTTATCTTAAACAGTGATGAAAATTTACGTTCGATGTTTAATAAAATGCACACACAATTTTAAAACAAGTAGGCCGACACACGACGATTAATTTCATAAAAAATAATTTAAAATTGCAAACATTTAATATGTATCGAATCAATTAACTTAAAGTTTGTTAGATGATTCAATGAAAATAATATTACTCCAATTATACGAAGAATACGTGTATTAATTATAAAATAAACAAACTGCATCTAATCGATTTCACGGCATATATAGGACATCCATTATTTAATGAAAATTAAGTTAAAACAAATAATTACGATGGTTGCAGAAAGATTTCAAAAGTGACCATCTATTTGTAAGAACTCATCTTCATTATAATGTCCGTTTCGTGCCCAATACACATAGGGTAGATGAAGTAGAGTTCGTGTTTCAATGACCTCGACATACAGGGAGATAGTGTGGTCAGTACTAAGCCGATCCGCCTTAGTTACCTAAGGTGTGTTTAGTATTATAGCTTAAAAAGTGTACTCTTACTTTTGTAATTTAGCGCTTGTGAAAGCTCGTTAATATATAGGTTATAAGACATGCTTTTTTTCCTACTATTTAGTCTTAGATGAAGAAATAAATGAAGCACCGTTATACAAATGACGCAATCCGTCACATTGACACATGATCCGGAGGTCGATTAATCCTCACCCAGAAAGACAACTCCCCCACCCCCACTAATCCAAACACCTCCACTCAACTTACCCAAACTCCAAAGTAAACCAGATCACACACACCGTAGATTTATTTATATATACACACACTCAAATCATTTCCCTTGCCTACACTACAACACAACACAATTCTCCTACACTAAATTCTCCCACATTCAATTCCCCCTCACTAGATTCCATTACACACTCCCCCCCCCCCCCACCCCACATGGAACTAAACGCTGACACAGAATATTAGTGTTAGTCACGAGAGTGCACCAAGGTGTAACACAGTTCACAGCGGTTTGCTCTCGTCTTTGTTTGACTCAAAATATCTCGCGCGTGGAACATTTTGTTAAGGGAGAAAATAAACATTGAGTTTTTTTCAAGGGAGGTAATTATAAAATTAAATGATGAAAAGAAATGGTAAAAATAATACTATATTTTTAAGCAAAACAAGTAAATAAACATAAGTATAAATAATAAAAAATTAAAATACAAAACAAAATCTTAAAACCTTTGGTGATTAATAACAAGATGTTAATTTCAACTCCTAGTAATTGTTAGTTTTTCATCGAATAAATAGAAGTTACGTACATATCCCTTTTAATATAATACCGAGAAAACTCTTTAACCATAGTTGAATTGTGCATCCGTTGTTTCCAAATATTTTTATTTGAGTGAAGCTTCTATATATTTTTTTTGTAATCGTCGATTAGAAACATACATAAATACATCTCACCTCATTTTCACCAATGTCATCCTCCAAGACGACATTTGCAAAAATTGTCACCGCCGGCAAAGGGGTTTCGCCCCAGGACGCCCCCTCCCCTAGGTCGAGAGACCGGAGGAGGAGCCACTCGGACTACGGTTCGGTTGGCTTAATGAAACCACGGGCCCAATCCTTTTCAGATACAGCGAAGTCAACCGATCAATCAACAACCCCCATAATTGAACTGCTTGATGAAGAAAGCCCTGATCTTTTCTCGACTCAACCAACACCAAATACAGTCATGCAGGTAGTCATTCAAGCTAACGGCCGTGCCAATCTACGTGGACACATCATCCGCCAACTCATCAGCCCACACCAAATTTTTCTAATAAACTACATCAGCCCACACCAAATTTTGCTAATGAACTACATCAGCCCACGCCAAATTTTGTTAATGAACTACGGACGGGGAGACACATGGTTGTTTTCGTCCGAAAACTTCAACGTGGCTGAACTGGACAATACAACCAAACAGTACGGACCTTACTCACTACACTTTACGATCTACCATAAGGACAAAATCAATGGAACACTAAGATGGGCTCCCCCGGCACTCGGAGATGACACCCTGCTAAAAGCTCTAGGAATAATCAGCAAAAAGGAACCAACAGTAAACAAAATCCCACACACTAACAACCGAAACTTCACAATATTCACAGACAACCCATCAACCATACCACACTATATCAGATTTAACTACAAAAACAAAGCGATCAACGTGCTCATAGCAATCCCGGGAAGGAAACAAAAGCTTGCCAGACATGCGGGTCCTTACAACATTGGACAAACCAGTGCTATCAAAGAAATCAAGTACCGGACCAACAACCACCCTTACTGGAAAATTTAACAGAACCACTAAGAGCATCAGTCACTCCGCAGCAACAAATGGTACACCCAAATCTGACGAACCAACAAGCGAAATCACCAATCGTCAAATTAACTGCAACAACATACCTCAGCTCAGACCTTAATTCACCATCCACGCTGATCCCAAACACGTCTACAGCGAAGCCAATCCTTACAATAAACATCCTTAGCCCAGAATCAGAAATGGACACCAGCACAAATCCAAAAAGGAAAAAGAAGGACAGTCCTACAGATGCAAAGCAAACAACAAAAAGTCTAAAAACCACAAAATTGGTAGATGACAACACAAAATGCAGATTTTGCAGCCAGCAACACAAAACATCCACGGAAGCGGAAAAGCACGAACATAAAGTACACACGAAGCTCTTACAGTGCTATATTTGTGACGACAAAACAATCAACACAGACATATTCATGCACTATACAGAAAAACATTACGACGAAACAATGTATAGCTGTCAGATTTGCAACGTATTCCTCCCATTAGAGGGTATGAAGTTACATGCAAAAAACCACCATCCGTGACAGTAATAGATCGCTCATCATACAGCTTCGAAGGAACAGTAATTAATTGTTTAACCTATTGCAATCTTAGACGTTTTGTAAAGTGAAAATTTAAAATGACATGCTTAATTATAATATGGGAAAGATTGTATGCAATACTATGTATTACATGTAAAAAAAAAAAAATTTTTTAAAGTATCTGTTCTTATTAAAAAAAAAAAATCTATATATAATCTATACCGATTACGCAGACTCAATCAAGAACATTAATACATACTTTAAACTAGTCGACACATACAGAGCGCAATATCCACACACAATACAAACCACCCACGGAAATAACACATCTGGAAATAGATTCCGTCTAGACAGAATTAACGCCCCAGTGAACATTAAAAGCAACAAAATTGAACGCCTACTCTCGACACTACAGTTTAGCGACCATTCAGCAGTTCTGACAAATTTTAAACAACGAACAAACACAAAGCAAACAAAAATATAACACATACACAAAAGCATAAAAGACATAATACAATTTTACACACATTTATCACCAAAATTTAAAAAAATCCAACATTGGGACGATTTTAAATAAGACTTTAAGCGGATATCAATTTAATATGCTTGTATCATTAATAGCATTAATAGGCTCCGAAAACCAAACACACCATACCCTCATTCTAGAACAAAGCATACAAAGATCAAAACAAATAAAACATATAATGGACGAAAACAACCAAGAAACAACTGACCCAAGAAAGATTTTAAAATATACTCGCGTTTTTATTTAACTTATCTTAATAATCTTTTCCCCTTCGTGCCCAATACACAAATGGCAGATAAAGTACAGATCGTGTTTCAATCACCTCGACATACAGGGAGTTAATGTGGCCAGTACTAAGCCTATCCGCCATATTTACCTAAGGTGCGCCAGGTACCCATTAGAGCTGGGTGAACTCACGGAGCCCAACAGAACTGAGCCCGGAACTTGAGACATTCGGACTAGCAGTAGAAAGCTTTGTGTTAATATTATAGCTTAAAAAGTGGACTCTTACTTTTGTAATTTAGCGCTTGTGAAAGCTCGTTAATATATAGGGTATTTGACATGTTTTTTCCTTCTATTTAGTCTTAGATGAAGAAATAAACAAAGCAGCGTTATACAAATGACGCAATCCGTCACATTGTCACATGATCCGGAGGTCGATTAATCCTCACCCAGAAGGACAACTCCCCCACCCCCCACTAATCTAAACACCCACTCAACTTACCCAAAGTCCAAAGTAAACCCCATCACACCCACCGTAGATTTATTTATATATATACACACAGAGCCGGCGTTAGGAATACGCGGGGGGCTAGGGCCAACCATCCGAGCGGGGCCTGCTTTTTTCCATTATATATATATATATATATATATATATATATATATATATATATATATATATATATATATATATATATATATATATATATATATATATATATATATATATATATGTATGTGTGTGTGTGTGTATGTATGTGTGTGTGTATAGTCCTATATAATATGCATACACACTACACACATAATAACATGTTCTTTGTGTTTTTTTTTCTTGCTAAGATATTTAATAACTTTTGAGAGATATGTAATTCATACCAAATCACTTAAGAAAATTCAATCACGTGCCAAATAATTAGGAAAATAAAGTTGTTTAAATTGTTTGTTGATGACTAATTGTTAATATAAAAGCATGGGCGTAGCGAGGGGGTGGGGTGCGGACCGCACCGGGTGACACCATTTAGGGGGGGGGGGGTGACACCAAGGCAATAAAATAGGAAAACATACGTAAAATTATAGTTCCACTTTAAAAAGTGGTTAATTAGAGTGTTGAATAGTCTTTTAAGAGCAAATTTGATAAATCCCGACAAGGGTGGAAGGGGGGGGGGGTGGGGTGGTGACACCATAACGTAAACCTGCTAATGATAAAGAAAACATGCTACATCAACACTTTTAACCTTCTTAAAAAAAAACAATAATAAATCACTCTGTCTAATGCCCCTTGATATAGATCCTAAGGGCCTCCCCCCCCCCCCTCATCGCCCTTTTCCCACCCCTCTGCACGCAACTGAATGTTAATTATGTTATACCAAGACAAGTAGGGCTACATATACAACAAGAAAGTCAGGACTAGCGTTCATCAGGTCACTAACTGTCTACTACAGGCATCCCTCTGCTCACTAAAAGGACGTCTTCATCGGCCCGCATACAATAGAGTATCTTTTTACCTGTTTCCCAAATTTACATCCCATGTCAGGTCGGGGGACTGATTCGCATCCAACAATCTCCAGTCAGCTCAGGTCAAATGCCAGGCGACCGTGCCCTACACAAAGGGGAGGTTCGTGACACTGTCTATTTTTGTATCGAATTACGGCCTGTCCCAGTTTAGGTGGGTGATAACTCACCAACATCAACCGTGGCCTCAGTTATAACAATCAACAACTTCGGCATTCGACCATTTAGTTTTTCCCCATTGAATTCAGCAACAATTTTTTTTAAGTTTACAAACTAATTAAGATAACAATGACAGTGTTGAAGCGCGGGGCCCCTTCAGGCGCGGGGCCTAGGGCGGCCGCCCCGTTTGCCACCCCCTAACGCCGGCTCTGTATACACACACTCAAATAATTTCCTTTGCCTACACTACAACACCACACAATCAATTCTCCCACACTAAATTCTCGCACACTAAATTCTCCCACACTAAATTCTCCCACACTACATGCTCTCACACGAAATTATCCCACACTAAAAATCTCCCAATTCTAAACACAAAAAATAGTCTTGCCCAAGGTGTAACACAGTTCACAGCGGTTTGCTCTCGTCTTTTGATTGTGTCAAAGTATCTCGCACGTGGAACTTTTTTGTCAGGGGAGAAAACAAACAATATTTATTTTAATGGGAGGTAATTATAAAATTAAACGATAAAACCAAAAGAAAAAGATATTAATTAATATTAAAACAAAAACAAGTAAACAAACGTCAGTATTAATTATAAAAAATTAAATTACAAAAAAAAAAATTAAAACTTTTGATAATTAATAACCAAATGTTAATTACAACTCCTATAAATTTTAGCTGTTAATCCAATAATCAGTAGCCACTAGTACCAACCAGCTATAATATTAATAGCAAGAAAATTAATTCAACATGTTCATACAGTCCCATTCGTTTGAACTTATCAAATCTACTCAAGTACTGAAACAGATTTAAATATTCGACTCTTCGTTATTCATCAAACACAGCTTATTTAGTTTTCTTGGTATTAATAGTACAGCTGGTTGATACTATTGACTACGTAGTATAGGATTAGCAGCTAACAATTCCTAGGAGTTGTGATTAACATTTTGTTATTAATCACCTAAATTTTTAAATAATTTTCTTGTAATTTAATTTTTTATAATTAATACTAACGTTTGTTTTCTTGTTTTTGTTTCAATATGTATTAACGAGCCGGCCCGCGGCATAACATACGCCGCTATTTAGTTGTTGTTTTTTCTACTTTTCAGTAATTCATAATTTGTGAATTCGACAGTACCAACGCTGACACTGAAAATATTTCTTTAAAACACTATAAGTAGCTCGTTAAGGACCATAACCCCCCCCCCCTTCCTCCCCCCCCCCCCACGTTTAAAATCGTTTCAAACTAAATTATCTGCCCCTAATAGCCGTCACTAAACCCAACTCCACGAAGGTAAACATAGCGTGAACCACAGCTCACTAAGACCATGTAGTGGTGGGGATGGTAGGGAGCGCGCTTGCAGCTTGTTTTCTAACGGCTCGAAGAAGAGAATTATATATATATACGAGCCGGCCCGCGGCATAACATACGCCGCTATTTAGTTGTTTCTAATTTTCAATAATTCATAATTTGTGAATTCGACAGTACCAACGCCGACACTGAAAATATTTCTTTAAAACACTATAAGTAGCTCGTTAAGGACCATAACCCCCCCCCCCTCCCTTCCTTCCCTCCCCCCCTCCTTCCCCCCCCCCCCCCTACGTTTAAAATCGTTGGCTCTGCTTGTAAACATTAAGAGTGAACACAGCTCACTAAAACCATGTAGGGGTGGGGAGGTAGGGAGAGCGTTTGCAGCTTGTTTTCTAACGGCTCGAAGAAGAGAATTATATATATAGATAGATTGTTTTTTTCTTTTCTTTTTATCGTTTAATTATATAATTAACTCCCTTTAAAAAAACATTGTTTGTTATTTCCCCTGACAAAAAAGTTCTACGCGTGAGATACTTTGACAGAAACAGAAGACGAGAGCAAACCGCTGTGAACTGTGTTACACCTTGGTGCACTCTCGGGGCATTCGCACGGGCACACGGATCAGCGCGGCGTGAGTACACCCCAGTAGCACGTGCATCAATCATTGACCAGGCGGGTGAGAAACACAATCAGCGCGGTGGTAACAAGGTCGGTAACCGGATCTGTTTGACACGTGGTAAGATAGCCGGACCCGGTAGCGATACACTTAGCCGAACTGCTATCCGGAACATTGAGTGAACCGGAACACTTAGTGAACCGGATCACGGAGCTAGCCGTTTCACTTATTTTACCGGATTACTGAGTTAGACGGAATACTGGGTTAGCCGGAACACTGGGTTAGCCGGAATATTGAGTTAGCCGGAATACCGAGATGGCCGGAATACTGAGTTAGCCGGACCAGTAAGCCGGACCAAGAATTTAGCCGGACCACAGAGTTAGCCGGAATACTGAGTTAGCCAGAACACTAAACTAGCCGTACCACTGGGTTAGCCGGAATACTAAATTAGCCGGACCAGTAAGCCGGACCAATGAGTTATCCTGACCACTGAGTATCGGACCAGTGAATTAGCCGGACTCTTAAGCCGGACCACTGATTTTGTCGGACCACTGATTTAGCCGGAATACTTACTTAGCCGGACCGCTAAGCTAACCGCGCCACTGATTTAACCGGACCCTAGAAAACTGGACCATATTTAGCCCACTAGTAATTCGGGCCACGGAATGAAAGAACTTTTGTCTCAGCAGCTGTCACGTGATACCCGTCTCCCAGCATCAATCATGCATGTGTTCATAAGCCGTGGGCGCCATGTTTCTTGTCGTGACGTCACACGTCATGGATGTAACCTCCGATCAAAATCCCCCCCCCCCCCTTCCCTAACAAGAGAGTAGAGATGGCTTACAGTAATGTTATATAGGGATTATGGCCGAGCCTGAGGGAATGATCTGTTTCAGCTGTCTCTTGTAGCTTTCTATAATTCATGATATTGTGGTTCTGTCAATAAAACAGCAACATGGGATCTATAAATAGCCAGATCTAGATCGTGTACAGTGAAAAAATCGACATACTTGAATGCTGTTTGTTTTTAAAATAAATATTAAGGGGAAGGGATTTGCAGATATAGATTTGTCGTTACCTCTTCTTAATCTTCATATTTGTTTTTAAATGTAACACTCAATAGTTGAACACACTAGACGAACCACATTCGTGTATAATTGAGCAAGATTGTATTACTGTAGTAAGTACAAAACTAGTAGATACTTAGCAGAGTTTAAGATTTCAATAAAGTTCAATTCCCATTCAGGAAGTATTTTTATCAACTAACCAAAGTTTCACGGCGACTAGATGAAAGGTGCAGCCATTTACAAAGGGCACACACACACACACACACACAGACACACACACAGACACACACACAAATCAACATACTTTTATGTATATATCCGACGCGACGGGAAGCCCTATTTTGCTAATTAAGTGGATATGTCTGACCAAGTCTAATTTACCTAATTGACTAGTTACTCGACATTGCCAATTCTCGTCGCGAACCATCACACTTCACTCCCGTTCGCGCATGCGTCAAGATGGCCATCAGTCGTTGGTAGAGCTCTTAATCCAGAGTCAACAAGTTTTTGACCAGATTTTTGTCACGTGGTGTTCTAGGTCACCTGAGTGATGACGTGTCACACAATATGATGACGTGTCACACAATATGATGACGTTTCTCACACGAGGCTCATTTGCACGGAATCACGTGATAACCTCGCGGTTTATTTGTCTGACGTCACGTAACGGAACTTATAAGGTACCGAAAGAAATTTCGCTCGTACAAAAAAAATATTTTCTGCGGCCAATCAATGTTCACTAATATTTAATCTTCATGACCGGCGAGTGTGTTTTCGACCACACCCAATCAATATACCTGCATATCATAGCGTTTCTATTTATGCCTTGCTTGTTCCAATCTCAAATCATTGTTTTATGTCGCATTGGTGGCATTTCCGTTTTAAAAATTCAATTGGTTTGATTTAGTTAAGCAGGACAATTAGAGATACACAGCAAAGTTTTAGAAGAGAAACTTGAGTAGGTTCTTTTTTTAACTTTGACATTTTAAAAAGTTTTGCCTGTTTGCAAAAAAAACAAGTATTATGGTAAAATTCGTCCGATTGGGAGAAAGGAGGGTTTCTTTCATATTTTTTTTCTCAAGGAGGGGTGCACTTAAAGTTTCCGTTTCTGTACAATCGTTACAGTATTCATTTTCTGTATAAATTGTGTTATCTGTTTTACTAGGGGTGAGTGGGTGGGGGTGGGGGGAAGGTTTACGAGCTAAGGAGGCCAGTCCCCCCTCCCCTACCCCACCCCTTACCGTGAGATACATGAAAGAAACTAGAGCAATCTAAATGTGTGCGTGAGTGTAGCATATCAGGAAAATATATTCTTACTGATATTGTTTACCTAGGTAAGTGTATAAAAATCGCAACTGATCTGCATCGTGTATAGATCGATAAATCTATATCCGTTCACAACAAACTAGGTTCGGCTGACCTTAAGATATTTGGTATAACGGTAGGTAGCAGCCCCCCCCCCCCCACCCCACTCCCCCTTTTCTCACGACTTGTGTCTACCCTGAGCTAATGACCAGTTCCTGAGCTAACAACAGAATTTAAGCGTTATTGGTGTCTGGGATTGTTGCTGATTGGTTGGTATTTTTAGACAAGACGTTTGATTAGATCAGGTCGTAAATGGACGGTTAAGAGGTCGAAGAATGGACAAAATCTATACTGCTCGAGAAATGGACAATTTGATGTTTCGCCTCCTGAAAAGTTGACAAATAAAAAATCACTTGCTGAGAATTGTACAAAATAAATATCACTTGCTGAGAATTGGACAAAATAAATATCACTTGCTGAGAAGTATACTAAAAAATATCATCAGCTGAGGAAGGGATAAATATAAATATCGCCGGCTTAGAAAAGGACAAATATAAGTATCGCCGGCTGATAAAAGGACAAATATAAATATCGCCGGCTTAGAAAAGGACAAATATAAGTATCGCCGGCTGAGAAAAGGACAAAGTAAAATATCATTTGCTCAGAAATGGACAAATAGTAGCTTTACTAACCCAGAATCTGACAAGAGAAAACGACAACTCCTAGACTCCATGCTGTAACCTACATACCGACAAACCTGTGAAGTACCAGTAACCGGAAATGGAATACTCTAGAAACCAGTCTGAGATCAAAGACTGGTCCCACCGTGTTCTTAATTGCTAGTGTTTATTATATTTAAAGACAAGTATTTAGACGTATAATAAATTCTAGAAACGTATGACATAAACTTAGGGAGAGAATGTAGTGTCTGAGTGCCCATTTCCACGTTACATTTTGAGTCCAGATTTAATGTAATGTGATCCAATTTACACTACAATCTATTTTTGTATCTATCCATGTCTTTTATCAAGAAAAGTTTTTTTTTCTATATTAATTCATGATAAAATTGGGAATTCCCTGAAACCTTTTAACTTTAAATTCTCAAAAAAAAAAAAAAAAATGAAAGATAGAAAAATTTAAAGAAAAAAAAAACATTATTCTGGTTTCAGCAGAGAATATATGTACGTGAAACAGATTCTAGCGAAAGATAAGAATGGAATTCTGGAAATTTACGTTTTTTTTGTCAATGGTTTACCATCGAAGAAAGCTATCGCTCAATAGACATAGCTATTTATAGAGCTGAATGGACATGACGAATATTTCGCTGTAAAGCCCGGGTCTCGATACAGGGACTTCCATGGCGTCAACCGTACATTCTGCCGCTAGACCACGCCATTCCACATAAATATATGGTTATAAAATGATAATAATCTTGTTATTTATCTTAGATTATGATATTTTTCTTTCAAAGGTTTAACTGTTAAATTTATATAAGTTTTCATAAACATTTCCTGGTTAAGTTATAGGTTTACTATTCTAATTGGGGCAAACAATAATCACATTTATTTAGTCTCGTCTTTTTAGTCTTTTTTTCAAAATCATATTTTGTAAAATTGTTGATGTTTTTATGTGTTTGTTTATTCGTGGGATCTATGAAACTCGCACCTGAGACACTTGCTCAAATAATGTGATTAGGTCGTTTGTGTGTAGGTCGTTTGTCTGTAGGTCGTTTGTCTGTAGGTCGTTTGTAGGTCGTCTGTAGGTCTTTGTAGGACGTTTGTCCGTACGTCTTTTGTCCGTCGGCAGTTTGTCCGTAGGCCATTTGTCTGTAGGACGTTTCTTCGTTTGCCCGAGAGGAAGAAATGACCAAATGGACGTGAACATTTCCATCCGGATATACACTGGAACACTGACCAAGATGGATTGCATTTATCGTGGATAGGTCAATGACCTTCACATGTCTGACGAACTGACCATGATCGATTGTATTTATCGTGGATAGGTCAATGACCTTCACATGTCTGACGAACTGACCAAGATCGATTGTATTTATCGTGGATAGGTCAATGACCTTCACATGTCTGACGAACTGACCAAGAACGATTGTATTTATTGTGGATAGGTCAATGACCTTCACATGTCTGACGAACTGACCAAGAACGATTGTATTTATCGTGGATAGGTCAATGACTTTCACATATCTGAACAAGAAAACAGTTGGAAAAATAATTGCAACAAGAACGTAGATAAATATAAGAACAAGTTTATGTCACGTGACCAGCCACCCCCTCACTCCCACCCTTTCCATCTGTCGAGGTCAACAACTTTGTTACCTGGGATGTGTTTGACCTAATTAACCGGGTCAACATTAACATGGACGTCGGGCCCAGCTGGGAGAGGAAATCCTGTTCTTTGATACGTATTCGACGAAGTGTTGTCGACACCATGACCCCCCCACCCACACACACACACACGCACGCACAGACACAAGTCCACACACATTTTACTTATATTCAAAATCATATATATATACATATATATATATATATATATATATATATATATATATATATATATATATATATATATATATATATATATATGTATGTATGTATATATATATATATATTATTCTCTGTCATCTACAAGTTAATCATTGTAGAAATAGTTACCATCATTATCTATCGCTATATTGTCTCGCTCCGTTACATACGAGTTTCGATAAAGTACGATAAAGCGATTTCAGTCTGAACACCCTTCACTAATAGAAAAGGGAGTGTTTATTGTTTATATTTATTATCATATCGTTCATTACCGAGTATTGTAGAAAGGCATGTTAATGAGTTCTGAAAATAAGATAAGTAATAATATGTGTGCATGGAGCAGTTGGTTGTCGACCCTGATACATTACATTTTGCTAACATGAAAAACAAATACGCCGAAATGTGATTACTAGCTCAAAAAATGGACTCCTATGATGATTGATAAAACTTCTTGGTATTAATATTAAAGTTGGTTGAAACAAGCTACATTTTATTATTATATTAACATTAAAAAATTAATGGTAGTTGTAATTAACATTGTGTTATAAATTACCACATGTTTTAAAAATCATTTTTAAAATGTATTTTTCTATAATTAATAGTGAAGTCAGGTTTCTTGTTTCTGTTTCAAAATGTATTACTATTTTTTTTCACTTCTATTTATATTTTACTTTTAAAATTACCTCCCTTGAAAAAAAAAACATTGTTTGTTTGCTCCCCTGACAAAAACGTCTCACACGCGAGATACTTTCCAACAAACAAAAGACGACAGCAAACCGGTGTGAACTGTGTTACATATTGGTACACTCTCGGGACTAACACTAATATTATGTGAGGGGGGTGGGGGGTGGGGGATTGTGTGATGGAATCTAGTATGGGGGAGTTGAATGTTTGGGTGATTTTGGTGAAGTCAATTTTTGTATCGAGTTTAGATTTGGGAGATTGTTGGTGTGGGAGAGTTTAGTTTGCGAGAATATAGTGTGGTTGAATTTAGTGTGGGAGAATTTAAAGTGGGAGAATTTAGTGTCGGAGAATTTAGTGTGCCAGAATTTAGTGTGAGAAAATTTAATATGGGAGAATTTAGTGTGCGAACATTTAGTGTGGGAGAATTTAGTGTGGGTGAATTTAGTGTTGGAGAATTTAGTGTGCGATAATTTAGTGTGTGAGAATTTAGTATGAGAAAATCTAATGTGGGAGAATTAGTGTGCGAAAGTTTAGTGTGGGAGAATTTAGTGTAGTGCTAATTCAACGTATATTATTTGATTACTAATTCAAAGTATAATAACGTGAAATTTGCATTTAATTTTTGTAAAAAAAATAATATAATAACAGGCTAAAATCTAGTTATTTCCCTTTAATTAATCAGTTTGTCTCCCTTTCTTTTTCAAGTCAATAATCGTAGGAACGACGCGCATCACTGGACCTAGGAAAATGTCTTAAATTAGAAAAAAAATTATTTTTTTTGGGGTGTCTGTTCTCTTTACATTTAATTGGCTTTTAGAGTGCTCACGCTTCGTGTGATGTTCGACTTACTACATCACTTTAACGTGATCTTGCCTAAACATATTTTCACGTGATCCTACTTTAGGTTAAGTTTATCTTATTGTAAGTCGTTAAATGACACTGACATGACATTTTCTTAACGGGATCCGAAGTTGACACGTATACTTAATTATGCTGGAGGGGATCCCTTCCCCCACTAAAATTAAGCACGGAGAAGATAAGAAGGTACACACGATAAACCACAAGGACATTTCTTCATACTAAAATAAACCTAACAAAACTTCAACCTAACATAATACTAACATGAACCTACTATAAACCAACATAAACCTAACCTCGAAGCTAGCATGTGGCTAATATGAAATTATAATCTAAGTCAAACATAACATGAACCTCATTTGAACTTAATTTGAACCTATATTGAACCTACCCATGGCCTAAAAGCGGAGTATACATGAACCTAACATGAACTTGTTATGAACTTACCTGAATGCTAGCAAGTTGCTTAATTTTACACCTTAATTGAACGTAACACGAATTACTAAATTGCAGTCGATATTAAAGTAACAAGAACCTAAATTGAATTAATCGTAAACCTAGCATGAACCTAACACAAACCTAACATAAACCTAACGTGAACCCTACATAAACTTATGAACCTAGCATAAATCTATAAACCTTACATAAACATATGCACCTAACATAAACCTATAAACCTTACACAAACCTACTATGAGCCTAACATGAACCTAACATATAACTTTGAACGTAGCATAAACCTTTGGACCTATCATGAACCTATCAACCTAACATAAACCTATCAACCTAACATAAACCTATCAACCTGACATAAGCCTAACATAAACCTATGAACATAACATAAACCTATGATTTATAAATATAATGCTGTGAATAATAGCACATGTCGTAGACATCACCCACCTATTATTACCCCTCCCTCCCATCCCGCAGTACAATCGCCCCTTCCCACCCCACCACCATTGTAGCCATTTCCCCAGCTTCTTTGCTTGTCTATTTCCTTCAGAAACAACTTCAGATGAACAGGGCTAAATATTTGTTTGCTGAAAGTAAAGGCGCGATGTCTTCGACAACCGATTAAGTTGGTAACCGTATTAATCGGTACTAATATTAAAGTTGATTGATATAAGTAATTTCTAATTATTAGACTGACAGCTAACAATTACTAGGGGTTGTAATTAAAATTTTGTTATTAATCACCAAAGGTTTTAAAAACGTTTACTGGAATTTGATTTTCTATAATTTATACTAATCTTTGTTTACTTGTTTTTGATTAAAAATATATTATTATTTTTTCCATTTCCTTTTATCATTTAATTTTATATTTACCTCCCTTGAAAAAAACTCAATATATGTTTCCTCCCTTAACAAAAAAGTTTTACGCGCGAGATGTTTTGACTCAAACAAAAGACGAGAGCAAACCGCTGTGAACTGTATTACACCATGGTGCACTCTCGGGACTAACACTCATATTCTGTGTCAATGTTTAGTTCCATGTGGGGTGGGGGGGGGGGTGGGGGAGTGTGTGATGGAATCTAGTGAGGGTGAATTGAATGTTTGGGTGATTTTGGTAGAGACTATTTTTGTATCGAGTTTAGCTTTGGGAGATTTTTAGTGTGGGAGAGTTTAGTGTGGGAAAATTTTGTGTGGGAGCATTTAGTGTGCGATAATTTAGTGTGTGGGTATTTAGCGTGGGGGAATTTAGTGTGGGAGAATTTAGTGTGCGAGAATTTAGTGTGTGGGTATTTAGCGTGGGGGAATTAAGTGTGGGAGAATTGAGTGTGGGAGAATTTAGTGCGGGACAATTTTGTGTGGGAGAATTAGTTGTGGGAGAAATGAGTATATTGTGTTGTAGTGTAGACAAAGGACATTATTTGAGTGTTTGTGTGTATATAAATAAATCTACGGTGGGTGTGATGGGGTTTGCTGTGGGTAAGTTGAGTGGGAGTGTTTGGATTAGTGAGGGGGGGGAGTTGTCGTTCTGGGTGAGGATTAATCGACCTCCGGATCATGTGACAATGTGACGGATTGCGTCATTTGTATAACGGTGCTTTATTTATTTCTTCATCTAAGACTAAATAGTAGGGAAAAAGCATGTCATATACCCTATATATTAACGAGCTTTCACAAGCGCTAAATTACAAAAGTAAGAGTACACTTTTTAAGCTATAATACTAAACACAAAGCTTTCTACTGCTAGTCCGAATGTCTCGAGTTCCGGGCTCAGTTCTGTTGGGCTCCGTGAGTTCACCCAGCTCTAATGGGTAGCTGGCGCATCTTAGGTAACTAAGGCGGATAGGCTTAGTACTGACCACATTATCTCCCTGTATGTCGAGGTGATTGAAACACGGTCTTTACTTTATCTGCCATTTGTGTATTGGGCACAAAGGGGAAAAGATTATGAAGATAAGTTATATAAAAAGCGCGGGTCGATTTTAAAATCGTTCTTGGGTCAGTCGTTTCTTGGTTGTTTTCGTCCATTATTTGTTTGATTTGTTTTTATCTTTGTATGCTTTGTTCTAGTATGTGAGGGTGGTGTGTTTGGTTTTCCGAGCCTATTAATGCTATTAATGATACAAGCATATTAAATTGATATCAGCTTAAATTCTTATTTAAAATCGTCACAATGTTGGATTTTGTTACATTTTAGTGATGACTGTGTGTAAAATTGTATTATGTCTTTTATGCTTTTGTGTAGCGCTCGACTAGTAATAGTGAATTTTGTAATTTCATGTATGTGTTATGTTTTTGTTTGCTTTGTGTTTGATCGTTGTTTAAAGTTGTCAGAACTGCTGTATGGTCGCTAAATTGTAGTGTTGAGAATAGATGTTCTATGTTGTTGCTTTTCATGTTCACTGGGGCGTAAATTCTGTCTAGACGCAACCTATTTCCAGATGTGTTATTTCCGTGGGTGGTTTTATATTGTGTGTGGATATTGCGCTCTGTATGTGTCGACTAGTTTGAAGGATGTTTTAATGTTGATGATTTAGTCGGCGTGTGGTTTGTCTGCGGTTAAGCGGTTTTGAATGTCTTTTGGTTCTACAATGTCTAGTTTGTCTGCCACGAAATTAAAGTCGTGTTTGGGTTGGCCGCGTATGTCTCTGGATAGTTTCAGTTTGAAAAATGTGTTCATTTTCTTTGCTTAGTAAACTATCTTATATATATATATATATATATATATATATATATATATATATATATATATATATATATATATATATATATATATATAATTTTTATTTTTTTGTGACATTTTTATTAGTAAGAGACATTTATGAAGGATACATTTCTAGAAAACAACAAAGTACGATAAAGTGATTTCTTTCAGTTTGAACACCCTTGTTTCAAATTCATTTTATTACATTCACTGTTCTGTGTTCGGTGTTTCTTTTGTAGTCCATCTTAGAGTTAAAGATATGCTAAATATCATTTAGCAGCACATCTGAAACACGGGTAGCATTTGAAAAAAAAAGATATCTATATAAAAAAACTCTACTAACTAAACGGTAAGATTAATAAATTTATTTCAAGAAGATGTAAGAGATAAAATATATAAAAATGTATGACATATTCAAATGTAAAAAGCACACAATAAAACCCATACGTTGTAGTTTTACTTCATGTATCAAGTCACAGAGAGACGGACAGACGTAAAAAGCCAATTACAAAGTAATACAGATTATAGAAAACAGCTTTGTTATAACAAAAACATGTATAAATCATCTCCAGTTCCCACCCCAGATACATGAGACATACGAAATAGAGTCCACTAATTTAAATTATCCCGGGATATATAGGAGGGGGGGGAGGGGTAGTGTGTTCAGCACAATGCCCAGCCGCTGTTACTTTGCCTAACGCTAATCAGTGGAGTGGCGTGGTCTAGCGGCAGAACGCACGCTTGACGTCCTGGATGTCCCGGCTTCTTTACTTTTTATTATATTCATGTAAGAAAACGCTGGCTTGTATGAATATGTTGACCCGAAGATCGTCAGCACTCCAAATGCCAACTTCTTCACCTCGCTTTACTAACCTGGGCGACTATTCCATGCGTCACATATTAGTGCTTCAACTCGCAGCATATCTTTTAGAGTCGTCCTTTTGTGCAGCGTAACGTGCATTTCCGTGAACTTACCACTCCACAAATGTTTGGATGTCAAACTCCAGGAATCTCTTCATAACGTTTGAGATCGTAGAAAACTCCGGAAGACCTTTAGAACTGACCGGTCCGAATTATCCCTACATCACATCAATCTCTCTGAAAACGGGCTATAAACAACAACAGCAACAACAATTTCTCTAAAATTAGCGTTACTTTTTAAACGTAAGCACTACACATAACAGCTAATCACTAATTAATTAAGCATGAAGATTCTCAATGTTTTTGAAAAACCAAGCGAAGCTAGGCAGCTTGCCTAGTTCTAATAGAATAGCGAGTGTTTATTGTTTATATTTATTATTATATTGTTCATTACCGAGTATTGCAGAACAACATTTTAATGAGTTCTGAAAATAAGTGATTATTTATATGTGTGCATTGAGCCGTTGGTTGTCGAACCAGATACCTTACATTTTGCTAACAAAAATTTTTTTTTTTTTTTTTACAAGTTTAATAGAACTCCTTCCACTGTGTGGATAGGTTGCATGTTAAAAAATTACAATGTAATACATAGAATTGCATTAAAAAGATTTAAAATGTCTTGATATCCCTTCTGATTTCTTTGTTCCATTTTTCCATGTTTCTTTGATTTCTTTGTTCGGTTTTCTTGGTTCCATTTGTTTCTTTTGATTTCTTGTTTTTGTTTCCGGTTTGCTACGACATAAAGTACAGGACAATACAACATGATCGCTTCTCTGTTTTTGGCCGTGCTTCTTGTGATTAATACAATCTTGGTTGGGTAGTTGGTAGTTGTAGTTTGAGAATGTCAATGAGAGATATTCTGTTGTTGAAAGGGCGAGCTTGTGTCTTGTCGTTTATGGTAGAGTTGATCGTATGTTGTAGAACTTGGAGAGGGTTGACGAGAGTTTAGGGACGATTACACGTGAGATGTTTTGAGTATTTGATCTTTGAGGGATGACGAGATGACTTGGTACCGGATGTCGTTAATGGATGGTGGCGTTGATCGAATGGAGTGGAGCTTAAAGTGGGCGAGATGACGTAGAGAAATGATTAGTTTTCGTGATATTGCTGAGTCGAGGGTTGTAGATGTGAAGTATTTGTGCTTGGTCCGATAGTTGAAATGGGTAGAGTGAAGGTGTTGACGATTGTTTATTTTGGGTGAGTTGAGCTGGTGGAGAGATGGTTAGTTCGTTTGCTGGTATATGACGTACTCTCCCACCTAAGACGTCTTATATATAAATGGTAACTTTTGGCTCTTCCGTCTCAAAGGGTTGCCGACCCCTGGCCTAAGCAAATAAATGAAAGCTAGCCACTCGGTACTAGAAAATGAATGACAAAGAGAATTTCCTCGGTATTGATATTAAAGCTGCTTGATATAAGTGACATCTAATTATTCGATTAACAACTACCAATTAATATGTATTGTAATTAAAATTTTGTTATTATTCATCAAAAATTTTAAATAATATTTTTATTTAATTTTTTATAATTTACACTAACGTTAGTTTACTTGTTTTTGCTTGAAAATATTTATTATTTTTTTTTCATTTCTTTTTATCGTTTAATTTGATAATTACCTCCCTTTAAAAGAAAACAATGTTAGTTTTCTCCCCTAACAAAATAGTTCCAAGCGCGAGTTATTTTGACTTAAACAAAAGACGAGAACTGTGTTACTCCTTGGTGCTCTCTCGTGACTAACACTAATATTCTGTGTCAATGTTTAGTTCCATGTAGGGTGGGGTGGGGGGTGGGGGAGTGTGTGATGGAATCTGGGGGAGTTGAATGTTTGGGTGATTTTGGTGGAGACAATTTTTGTATCGAGTTTAGATTTGGGAGATTGTGCGATCATTATGGTGTGGGAGAGTTTAGTTTGCGAGAATATAGTGTGGGAGAATATAGTGTGGGAGAATTTAGTAGAAAATTTAGTAATTTTTGTTAGGTAGGAAATATTAAACAGATATAAATGCTCGACACTTAGCCTCTCAAGCAATACAACATATATTGTTTTCTTGGTATTAAAAGTACAGCTGGTTGATACTATTGACTACTTAGTATTGGATTAGCAACTAACAATTACTAAGAATTGTGATTAACATTTTGTTAATAATCACCTAAAGCTTTAAATAATTTCATTGTAATTTAATTTTTTTTAATTAATACTAACGTTTGTTTACTTGTTTTTGTTTTAATATGTATTTATTCTTTTTTCTTTTCTTTTTATCGTTTAATTCTATAATTACCTCCCTTTTTAAAAAAAACATTGTTTATCATTTCCCCTGACAAAAAAGTTCTACGCGCGAGATACTTTGACCCAAACAGAAGACGACACAAACCGCTATGAACTGTGTTACACCTTGGTGCACTCTCGGGACTAACACTAATAATCTGTGGGCATTTCACCCCCCCCCCCCCTTCACCCCACCCCCGCCTCTCCCTTATTCTTCAGCAGGTCTTAACACAAAAAACACACCAATCGCTCTCTAGAGGGTATCGCACGGTGGTAACAAGGTCGGTAACCGGATCTGTTTGACACGTGGTAAGATAACCGGACCCGGTAGCCGGAACACTTAACCGGACCTGTTAGCCGGAACACTTAGTTAGCCGGAACACTTAGTAAACCGGATCACGGAGCTAGCCGGTTAACTTATTTTGTCGGACCACTGAGGTAGCCGGACCACTGAGTTAGCTGGACCACTGAGGTAGCTGGACCACTGAGTTAACCGTAAGCCGGACTAATGATTTAGCCGGACCACAGAGTTAGCTGGAATACTGAATTAGCCGGATCACTAAACTAGCCGGACCACTGAGTTAGCCGGACCAATGAGTTAGGCAGATTAATAAGTTAGCCGGAACACTGAGTATCGGACCACTTAATTAGCCGGACCCGTAAGCCGGACCACTGATTTTGCCGGACCACTGCGTTAGCCGGAATACTGAGTTATCCGGACCGCTAAGCTAACCGCGCCACTGATTTAACCGGAACCTTGAAAACTGGACCATAAATAGCCCACTAGTAAACCGACCACGGAATGAAAGAACTTTTCTCTTAGCAGCTGTCACGTGATGCCCGTCTCCCAGCATCAATCATGCATGTGTTCATAAGCCGTGGGCGCCATGTTTCTTGTCGTGACGTCACACATCATGGAGGGCGAAAAGATAAAAAACAAATGGTAGCTGCAATGAGGTTAATGCAATTAGTAATAAAACAGATATATATATATATATATATATATATATATATATATATATATATATATGTATATATATACAAGATACGAAAATACGAACATAAAATACTCAGTACGGGCTTGTTCGAAGTTTGAAAAAATTAAAAATTCATACTTTATATTTTTAATTACAACATGATACAGCAACACATCATTTGTAGGAGTGCAATTAGTCTGCTTTGAAATTCTTTTTTTTTTGTGCCGACTGGCGTTTAATAGAATTCCTTCCATTGTGTGGAAAGGTTGCATGTTAAACAATTACAATGCAATACATAGTATAACATTAAAAAGATTTACAATGTCTTAATATTCCTTCTGATTTCTTTGTTCCATGTTTCTTTGGTTTCTTTGTTCCGATTTCTTGGTTCCATTTGTTTCTTTTGATTTCTTGATTTTGTTTCCGGTTTGCTATGACATAAAGTACAGGACAATACAACATGATCGCTTCTCTGTTTTTGGCCGTGCTTCTTGTGATTAATACAGTCTTGGTTGGGTAGTGGTAGATTCTTAGTTGGTAGTTGTAGTTTGTAGCGATGTGTTTGCGTGGTTGATGGGTTGATTGGCTGGTGATCGTGACGGACCTGCCACCTAAGATTTCTCCTAGGTGGGTGTCGTCAGAGTGGTAGTGAGTTTGTTGGGAGCGAGGTAGTTGTGTTTGACGTAGTAGATGAGTTCGATTTGCTGGCGATTGTGACAGGCCTCCCACCTAAGATTTCTCCTAGATGGGTGTCGTCAGGCTGAAAAATAGAAGATTGAAAAGTTAGCCACTCGTACATTTGAAGCCACCCAATACAAGTACTGGGTGACTCATCTCGAGGGCATGTGCGTTTCGAGGGATGTGTGGGAGCAACCCCACAGCGGTCGTTGGCGAGATTTGCGTGAGTTTGAGTAGGACGGTAGATTGACCGCCTCTCGGCCCCGGCAGCCAGCCCTAAAAAGGGCTGACCAACCAAATGGCTAAGATCTATGTAGATCCATAACAGATACTACACTTTGATCTTAGCCAAAAGGCCGAGAAGCGAATTGGATTTCAGTGCATACGTAAATAAAAACAACAAGCTGCAAAGGTATTGATTGTAATAAAAACAAATTAAGCCGAAATAAGATTATTAGATACCATAAAAGTGTAAAATGTGTATAAAATGAAACATCTTGGTATTTATATTACAGCTGGTTGAAACTAGTGACAAATGATTATTGGATTAACATTGATCATTACTGGTAGTTTCTATTAACATTGTGTGATAAATCCCAAATGATTTGAAATACTTTTTTAAAATTTATTTTTCTATAATTAATACTGAAGTCAGTTTACTTGTTTCTGTTTCATAATTTATTATTACTTTTTACACTTCTTTTTATCTTTTAATTTTATAATTACCTCCCTTGAAAAAAAAACATTGCTTGTTTTCTCCCCTGACAAAAAAGTCCCACGCGCGAGATACTATGACACAAACAAAAGACGACAGCAAACCGCTGTGAACTGTGTTACACATTGGTGCACTCTCGGGACTAACACTAATATTATGTGGGGGGGGGGGATTGTGTGATGGAATCTAATATGGGGGAGATGAATGTTCGGGTGATTTTGGTGGAGACAATTTTTGTATTGATTTTAGATTTGGGAGATTGTTGGTGTGGGAGAGTTTGGTTTGCGAGAATATAGTGTGGGAGAATATAGTGTGGGAGAATTTAGTGTGCGAACATTTAGTGTGGGAGATTTTAGTGTGGGAGAATTTAGTGTAGTGTTAAATAGTGTGGGAGAATTTAGTATAGTGCTAAATAGTGTGGGAGAATTTAGTGTAGTGCTAAATAGTGTGGGAGAATTTAGTGTGGGAGAATTATGTGTGAGAAAATCTAATGTGGGAGAATTTAGTGTGCGAAAATTTAGTGTGGGAGAATTTAGTGTGCTAATTCAACGTGTATTGCTAATTCAAAGTATAATAACGTGAAATTTGCGTTTAATTTTTGTAAAAATAATAATAAAATAACAGGCTAAAAATTTAGTGTGGGAGAATTTAGTGTGGGGGAATTTAGTGTAGTGCTAATTCAGCGTGTATTGCTAAATCAAAGTATAATAACGTGAAATTTGCGTTTAATTTTTTGTAAAAAAAATAATAAAATAACAGGCTAAAATCTAGTTATTTCCCTTTAATTTATCATTCTGTCTCCCTTTCTTTTTCACGTCATTATTCGTAGGAAAGACGCCCATCACTTAACCTAATTTCTAGGAAAATGTCTTTAATTTAAAAAAAACAACAATTTTTTGGGTGGGTCTGCGTGGTCGAAAAGTCTCCAGTTCGAACCCTCGGGCTGATGAGGCTCGTTAGCTGGGGACAGCCACTCTTCTAGGAGAGGCAACTCCAAAATCAAACAACTGCTGCCTTGTAGTTTGTTCTTGGTTAGACGAAGGCTATGGAAGCAAATCCAAAAAGAAAAGCAGACTGAAATCGGAGTCAACAGTCTATCTGGCGTATAACAAGTTGACACGTATACTTAATTATGCTGGAGGGGATCCCTTCCCACACTAAAATTAAGAACAAAGAAGAAAAGAAGGTTCCCACGATAAATCACAAGAGTAGTATAGTAGGTCGTGTTTGGGTCGTAAGAGGAGGAGGAGGCGAGGGGGAGGAGGAGGAGGAGGAGGAGGAGGAGGAGGAGGAGGAGGAGTGATTGATTATTTTGACCGTTATTGATTGATTTTTTGCCCACCTGTTGCATATTTTGACCGTTATTGATGGATTTTTTGCCCACCTGTTGCATATTTTGACCGTTATTGATTGATTCTCGACCACCTGTTGATTTGTGTCCCTGTTTTTTGACCAACTATTGATTTTTTAGCCCGTTGTTGATTGTTCATTAAACAACTGTTGATTATTTTGACTAGTAGGTTATTGTTTTGATCGGTATGTTGACCACTTGACCACTTGTTGACCAAAACGATTATTATAGAGGAGGAGGAGGTTATTGTTTTGATCAATTGATCGATATATTGACCAGTTGACCAACTGACCACTTGAGCTATTGTTTTATTAATGGTTAAATAATAATGTTATACATTTTGTTGACCAGTGGACCAACTGACCAGTAGTTGACCAGATGATCAGTTTATCGGTTGTTGACCGCTTGACCAGTTATTGGTTGTTTTCATTGACCTGGACGACAGTCCGGCTTTAACAGTATATCGTAAAATAGTATTTCACCACCCTCCAGTGAGGGTGTGGGTGGGGGTGACGCGGGTGAAACCCGGGGGCGGGTGGGGGAGGTGGTAGCAGGTGGTACCCCTTCCCTTTGTGTGTTGCAATCTCATTCTCCCTTTGTCTGAAGTCTGTGTGAGCATGTCCTTTTGTGTGCCGCTACTCGCGTCATACTCAAAGGCAGGTGCTGTACCCCATTGTCTAATCCAACTCACGCGCCTTTACTATCGATTTTTTTAAAAGTCATGTTTAAACATGTTGACCGTATAAAATCTTTGTTGAATAGGCCTGGTGGATGTCGAATTCTACTCGTCTTAATATAAAGAGATACATCACGTGCCAACAGCCGGGCGGTTATTGCCCCCTTCCTGGTTTCTACTTGGTTGTTGTGTTTATGGCTTGCCGTTTATTTACACACAAACACACACACACACAACTTACACACAACTTATATCACAACAAAAGACTTCTTATATTTTATGAATTTATTTCAACTTTCTCCAAGTCATCAAACGCTTTTAAAATATCATATCTCAGGGCGAGTAAACGTTCAAAGGCTATACGAGAGAGATTTATTCCAGAATTATTAGGAAATTTAAGATCTGTACCATCCATAAGATCTCTAAGATTTAAAGTGTTTTTGTTCATGAATTGACTAACGATAGCTACTTTATAACCACTGTCATTCGTCGTTCGTATTTCCGTCACTTTATTACTATTCCGGGCGACAAGTAACCAATCTTCACTAGACATCTTGAAAGCGCCGAAATAAACGTTTATAAGTAGTCCCAATAAGTGCAAGTGTTAAACGTGATATAAGTCGATCGTTAATATATTGTCGAGCCGGTGACGGTGAAAAAGGGTGGAGAATAAGTTTTAGGCTAGCTCCACCAAAACAAAATAAACCGCGAACGGATGGTAGTGTAGTTCAACGACCTCCTGAAATCGCGGGTGATGCAGAACACGACCACCTTCTTTTGTACTTTGTGAGGTCAATAACCTTTGTATAAACATCCGCGTTGTCTGCTTATAGAATAGTCGATAAAAATTACGGCGCTAAACTCGGGACCAATCGTAAGTGTTAAAACACGCGCACGTCAATCCTGGTATGCAGTACACAATGGACCGCTCCACCCTTCCCCGTGTTTACACCCGCGGTGTCTGCGTATAGAATTTTGAATAAATTTAGCATGTAGTAATGTTTACAAATTCCACGCACAACCGAAACACGGCACGCGTCGACCGCCCATTGTATTCTGTGAGGACAATACCCATTGTATGGGTAGCTGAGGGGCGGATAATAGGCTTTGAAAACCCGACCGCGTCTTGGTCCAAAGGGACGACTCGTTTCACTGCGCAAGCGTGAAACAGGCGATATAAAGAAATTAGATTTTTTTGATTTTATGTATCAAGCAGGTGATGAGGTATGTTTTGTTTTTAAACCAAGGATCGGAGGGAGAGTTCAATGACCTCCACATCTGCGTGACACACGCCTGCATAATTAGACCACGCGTTCATAGTGAGGCTTTATGTTTTTGTTTTTTAAACCAAGGATTGCAGTAGAGTTCAACGACCTCCACATCTGCGTTACCCACGCCTGCATAATTGACCCACGCGTTCATAAAGTATAAATTCAGACGAAATTTTACTTCAAACACTACTTCTCAAGACTTCAACTCATCTTCACGTCCAGCCAACCAACCATCCTGCTACGGACTACATACCTTGTGATACCGCGTCCACTGAACTAACTATACTGCTACGGACCGCATACTTTGTGATTCCGAGTTCACTTCATCTTAGACATTCACATCATCCAGCACTAAGGTAAGGTTAATATTTTTATTTTTTATTATATATATATATATATGTATATATATTCTTTTAAGGGAGTTAACTCAGCGAATATAAAGATACGTTTATTCCCTTTAATAAAATTTTATTTATTTATTTTCTTGTAGTCAAATGCATTCGCTTTAATTTGTAATATACACCCAACCCAGCCATTATATTACTAATGAAGATACGTTTATTCCCTTTAATAAAATTTTTTATTTATTTACTTTCTTGTAGTCAAATGTATTCGCTTTAATTTGTAATATACACCCAACCCACCCATTATATTACTAATGAAGATAGGTTTATACCCTTTAATTAAATCTTATTTATTTTCTTGGAGTTAAATGTACTAGCTTTAATTTGTAATATACACCCAACCCAGCCATTATATTACTAATGAAGATAGGTTTATACCCTTTAATTAAATCTTATTTATTTTCTTGGAGTTAAATGTACTAGCTTTAATTTGTAATATACACCCAACCCAGCCATTATATTACTAATGAAGATACGTTTATTCCCTTTAATAAAATTTTTTATTTATTTACTTTCTTGTAGTCAAATGTATTCGCTTTAATTTGTAATATACACCCAACCCACCCATTATATTACTAATGAAGATAGGTTTATACCCTTTAATTAAATCTTATTTATTTTCTTGGAGTTAAATGTACTAGCTTTAATTTGTAATATACACCCAACCCAGCCATTATATTACTAATGAAGATAGGTTTATACCCTTTAATTAAATCTTATTTATTTTCTTGGAGTTAAATGTACTAGCTTTAATTTGTAATATACACCCAACCCAGCCATTATATTACTAATGAAGATAGGTTTATACCCTTTAATTAAATCTTATTTATTTTCTTGGAGGCAAATGTACTCGCTTTAATTTGTAATATACACCCAACCCAGCTATTATATTACTAATGAAGCTACGTTTATTCCCTTTAATAAAATTTTTATTTATTTACTTTCTTGTAGTCAAATGTATTCGCTTTACTGTTAATCTGTAAGTTACGAGTTAGAATCCGGACTCAAGACAGTAAACCACCCCTGAGTACTTTTGTTGTCGTTATTTACGTTAGGGAAAGTAAATAGTGCTGACCACACTAACTCTTCATATACTGAAGCTACAGAAACAAGTGAACTCTACTGCACTTGTCCTATATACCAGCAGCTTTGAAAAGGGAACTTTATTTTTTACCCTTTAATTATATCTTTAATTTTAAAAATAAGTAGTCATTGGTATTCGTTTTATTTTTTTTTTTTTATTTTTTTTTTTTTATTATACAGTCAACCCTAACCACTGAACAAGCAATTGAACTAGCCAAAAATCCAACCCACCCATATCCAGCCGAACCATCCACATACACCAACCCTCCGACTGACAGCTCTCAAGCCGGCTTAGACATTAACATTAAAAAGTAAGTTCAATACTGTTTATTTTATTTATTTTATTTTATTGATATATTTTAATGGAATTAACCCGTTAATATAAAAATAAGATTATACCCTTTAATTAAAGTTCATTTATTTTTTAAATAAGTTGTCAAATATATTTACTTTAATTTTATTTACGAATATTTTTTATTTTTTTCTTTCTTACTTGTACAGACAGACTGAGATGCAAACCACCCATCCAGCCACTCACTCAACCATGAACAGATATGAATGCGCCACCTGTCCACGTGTGTTCAACAGGAGTGACAATTTGAAACGCCATCAAGCTACTGCGCACGCCAGAGGAAAACATCAGTGCACAGAATGTGGCAAAATATTCACACGACCTGACAATTTGAAACGACACACCACCACAGCACACACCACTCTACTTACACCAATCGATACCCCATCAGCATCTGACAGACAAAGTGAACAACCGACCATAACATTTGACAGACAAACTGAACAACCTGCATCATCAAACGACAGACAAACAGACAACCTACCTATACAATTAAAGAGACAAAGGACCTATGACGAAACAACAAACAAACGAGTAAAGACACCTCACAACGATAGTAACGTTAATGTAGACACCGACGCTATACCTGTAGATGACCTAAGGGGAGATGTGGTAGACCTACATTTAGAGGAAATGAACGACTTAGACTTACCGTTCGACGAAATTGACACCATTTACAACTTAAACAGCGAATTACAAAACATATACATTGACAATTGGCACTCCATACAGACACACGCAACTACAGGCAAACATATATCCACATTCAATTTTTTTCACAGCCCACTAGCCACTACTCCAATAGACTGGGATACAAAACTTGTAGATACCATATTTAACACACAATCTAAGCGGTTTAAAATAAATTATAGTCACCATACCATTTTAAAACATAAAGAAACAGGGGAATATAGGTTTTTTCACTCAAGTAACAACAATGCATGCGTCTTAGAACTTCCCAAATTAATTAACAATAGAGTAGATTTTAAAGATTTTTTAGAACAATTAAACACAGCAGACATTCTAAACTACGCACAACACAATAGACCTAATACGAAATACGCCGTTGAGATCATTCCAGCCACCACATTCTATCTATATCACCTTAACGAATTCCCCATAGGTTGCCTTCTCACAGACGTTCCCGATTTCATCAAACATAATCACGCCTTTAACACTTTACAACACGATTCAAATTCAAAACCCTACACAGACAATTTCTGTTTTTTTAGATGTTTATCCAGACACTTAGGACCACCCACAAAAGATCTTAGAAAACCAACACAAATCCTCGCGAAACAGTGGCAAGAATATCAAGGTCTCGGGACCTTGGATAATTTTAGTGGGGTTAGTTTAGTCGAAATTCCCCTCTTAGAGTCCTGTTTTAATATAAATATTGATATTTTTGAATTTAACGAAAATCAGATCCTTTGTCCCAAACTTAGAAGTAGTGATAGGTTTAGGGAAACATTATATCTTTTATTTTTTAATAATCATTTTATATACATTAATAATATAGATGGGGCGGGGCACTCTTTCGCGTGTTCTATGTGTAATAAATTATGGCCCACCGTTACGCAATTAAACAGACACGTGAAAGGGTGTAATGGGGGTAAACCAGTAGATAGGTATAAGGGAGGGGTTTATCAGACACAGAAGACAATTTGGGAGTTTTTAGAAGGATATGGGGTAGATGTAGATAGTAACTTTGTTTACCCCTTTAGAGCAACTTATGATTTTGAGTGTTTTTTCGACCACTCAAACTTACCCACGTTAGGTAGTTCAACAACTAGTGTAGCCAAGCACGTACCCTTGTCGTGTGCGATTGCATCAAACGTAGATGGGTTCGTCGAACCCATATGTTTTATTTCGACTGGTGACCCCCAAGACTTAGTGACTAGAGTTATTGACAGACTACATACAATCGCTGAGGCAGCTTATGATATTTTGAGAAAGCAGTTCGAGCCTATTTTTAACCAAATAAGGGAGTTATATCCACCTAAATCTAGGGGTAGTAATGATAAAGCTAATGAGAAAGGGTTTGATAGGATACTTAGCGATAGGTTAGATGAGTATTTGCGACAACTGCCGGTTATAGGGTTTAATTCAGGGAAATACGATATTAATCTCGTAAAACCGTATTTCATTCAGTACTTTTTAGCTAATTCAAATACAGAAGGGTTAGAAGCGGGACCTAGTTTTAATGATGAAGAAGAAGAAGTAGAAGATAAACTACAAACACCGTTTAAATACGTCGTGAAAAGAAATAATAATTTTATGTGTATATCAACTAATAAATTAAAGTTCTTAGATATAATTAATTATCTAGCACCGGGGTTTAGCTATAGTAAATATCTCGCCGCATATAAGGTTAAAGAGACCAAGGGATTTTTTCCGTACGAATATGTAAAAAGTTTAGCCGTCTTAGATGAAAAGTCTTTACCTCCGCATTCGGCCTTTTTTTCCACCTTAAAAAATTGTAATATTTCGGACGAGGGGTACGCGACGTGTGAGCAAATTTGGGTAGAGAAGGGGATGCAAACTTTTAAAGATTTTCTTATTTATTATAATAATATTGATGTTAAGCCCTTTATCGAGGCGCTCGAGCGCCAAACTAACTTTTACCAAAATTTAGGGGTTGATATTTTCAAAGACGCGATTTCTGTCCCCGGGGTTACATTAAAATATCTTTTTAAAACACTTTCAGAAGACGTTTCTTTTTCTTTGTGTTCTGAACGCGAATCAGAATTACATTCATCAATCCGAAAAAATATCGTAGGGGGCCCCTCCATAATTTTTCATAGACATCACGAAAAGGGGGTAACTTTCATTAGGGGGGCTAGAAATAAAGTGGTACAAGCGATTAAGGGGTACGACGCGAACGCGCTTTATT
Source organism: Physella acuta (assembly GCF_028476545.2). Classification (NCBI taxonomy): domain Eukaryota; kingdom Metazoa; phylum Mollusca; class Gastropoda; family Physidae; genus Physella; species Physella acuta. The sequence continues at coordinate 106,724 of NW_026732691.1, read as the reverse complement.
TATGGTCTTTAATGCAGAAAATGCCGACAGGATTTCCGATTATTAGAAATAGTGAGGATGGGTTTAAGCCGCGTAGAGCTAATCGTTATGGGGAACAGGCCTGGGAGTGGTTATCGTGGGTTTCAACAACAAAGGGAGTAACTTTAAAAACAGCGTTTAACGGGGGCGAAATTAGTTTAGGACCCCGACATATAAGAGTAGACGGGTGGGATTCGAAGGCTCGAACCGTTTATCAGTTCCATGGCTGTCTCTTTCACGGACACCCTGACTGTCCCTTAACTAAAGATAAGACAGTAAACCCTATTAATAATAGACCCTTGACTGACTTATTTAAAAAGACAACCGAAATTACGAAGTACCTGACCGATACTGTTGACGTTAAAGTCGTAGAAATGTGGGAATGTGAGTGGGCTACCACTAAACAGATTGACCCAAATATTAAAAAATTTTTACAAGATAGTGACAAACCTCAAAAGACACCGACACCGACCTATGGTAAAAGTTGGCCCCTGACTGATAAACAGATCATCGATTCTGTTTTAGACGACTCGTGTTTTGGTTTGGTAGAATGCGACATTACAGTGCCGGATAGATTAAGAGAATACTTTAGTGAGATGACACCGATTTTTAAAAATACTAACGTTACGCGAGACGACATCGGATCGTTTATGAGACAATACGCGGTCGACAATAAATTATTGACAAGCGGTAGACGTACTTTAATCGGTAGTTTTAAAGGGGAGAAAATTTTATTAGCGACCCCTCTTTTAAAGTGGTATTTAAATCATGAGTTGGTAGTGACTAAAATTTATCAAGTGGTAGAATATAATCCGGTTTCATGTTTTAAGACCTTTGGGGATACTGTTTCAGACGCGCGAAGACAGGGGGATATAGACGTCAATAACGCAATTACTAGTGAGACAATGAAATTGTTAGGAAACGCGGCTTACGGTAAAACGATAACGAATAAAGCAAGACATACGGACATAGCTTACTGTAGTGATAGGGATGTCGGACGTTGTATTAATAATCCGCGCTTTAAAAAAATGACCCAACTTTCCGACGGAGTTTACGAAATAGAAATGTTAAAAAAGAAAATAGATTGGGATCTTCCCCTACAGATAGGTTTTTTCGTTTATCAATACGCTAAACTTAGGATGTTAGAATTTTATTATGACTTTATAGACAAATATATAGATAGAACCGACTTTCAACTCTGCGAGATGGACACTGACAGTTTATACTTAGCCTTAAGTACCGATGACTTATTAAAAGCCGTAAGACCGGGACTAGAACACGAATTTTATGACATTTACGACAAATGGTTCCCCTCAGAAGTATGCGACTCACATAGACCACAATTTATAAGCGGCAAGGGTACGGTAGATAGTCATTGTCAGGGGTGTAGTGATAGGAAACGTTATGAGAAAAGAACACCGGGGTTGTTTAAGTTAGAATATGAAGGGGATGGGATGATATCTTTATGTAGCAAGTCTTACCACTGTTTTGGAGACAACGATCCTAAAACATCCACCAAAGGGCTATCCAAAAATCACAACACACTAGACAAAGACACATTTATGCAGGTCCTCACGACAAAAATACCGGGTGGTGGGATAAATACAGGTTTCAGGGCACTCAACAACGGGGTTTATACATACACCCAACACAAAAATGCACTTTCTTACTTTTATATTAAAAGACAGGTCCAGCCAGACAATGTGACAACATCTCCCCTAGACATATAAGACTTTGGACAGTTATAAATTTTAACGACATATTATACTAATGTAGATATGTAAATAAGACATAATTTATGACTGTATGCTGATGGGTTGATTTTTTAAATAAATAAATAAATATATTATTATATACATTGAAACGGTCTTTTTTGTGATTTTATTGTGTTTATTAATTGTGCATGTAAGTTATGTAACTCTGTGTCGTATATAAGATGGGTTACTAAAAGCAAATTCAAACATTGAAACTATGGATCCGAGATGGAAACACCCCTTTACGGCTCTGATAGCTGGCCCTACCGGGTGTGGTAAAACGGTATTTGTTAAAACGTTTTTATCCCAGGTGTCAGAGATGATGGATCCTGCACCTGAGGAAATTTATTACTGTTACGGCGAGTGGCAGCCTTTGTTTGAGTCTATCCAGAACGTTCAGTTTGTGGAAGGTCTTCCTGACATAGAAAACGGTTCAATGGGGGATGGAAAACATTGTCGTCTAGTTGTGATAGATGATTTGATGGTGGAAACAGATGATCGAATTACAAAATTGTTTACGAAAGGTAGTCATCATCGTAATATTAGTGTCATGTATATTGTCCAAAACCTATTCGGAAAAAATAAAGAACAAAGAACCATCAGTCTCAATTCGCACTACATCGTACTGTTCAAGAACCCTAGGGACGGTTCACAGATTACAAATTTAGCAAAACAAATGTACCCAGGTCGCGTTTCATATGTCCAGGAAAGTTTTAAGGACGCGACATCGGCCCCTCATGGTTATTTGTTGATCGACCTTCGACAGGAAACACCGGATAATCTGAGATTACGTAGTTGTATCTTTTCTCACGAGCAGCAAGTTGTTTACGTTCCAAAATAAAAAAGCAATCATGTCTGAGTCAGTAAAACGACAAGGTGAAATGTTAAGGTTATTGGCTCGGGCAAAACCACCCGTCGTGAAAGCAGTTGTCAAAAATGCTTCGCCCCACCTCGTAAAAACATTATGCGAGTGCTGTCACAATGTCTTAAAAGGCAACGTTCCCCTCACACCGGTTCAGAAGAGACGTCTGCGTCGTCACAAAGCGAGCTTGAGACAACTTAGCAAAAAGAAATTGACCGTCAAAAGACGAAAGGAAATTTTGCAGACCGGAGGTTTCATAGGTGCTTTACTCGGACCAGTCCTTGGTGTGCTTAAAGGTGTTTTGGGATTTTAAGGATGGCCAGAAAAATGATTTTAATGGATCCTCGTATATTAGAGTCTATGCAACAAAAACCCTATGTACCACCCGACACACTCAACGATAGTCTACGCCTCTTGGATACGCAAATGGAACATATCTTAAATAGGGAAGATTTGTCACCACACGACAAAGTGAAACAATATCAAAAGACACTACAGCTCTACACGACGCGACTTAACGATTATAGAAACAAACCCCTAGGTTTAGTCGATGTGAAACCATCCACCGTGAATACACCAACGACCGAGGTTTCAAAACAGCAAGAAAACATAACTGAACCTAAAAAAGAAACGATCGACATAACCGACTCTGAACCTAAAACGAAAACCGCCTCGCCTGACTCTAAAGTTCGCCCCTTGAAGAAATATAAAAAGACATACGTAGAAAAAACTCCACCATCGAAACGTACCAGAAGTAAGAAAACTAAAACAAGTACTACCAAATGGGACGAGTGGGAAAAAACCAAACACTAACAAGACATTACTATGACCCCAGTAGACCAGGTGCCTACGGTGGTGTGTTTAAACACCCTGAAATTGGAACTAAAAAAATTAAAGAATGGTTAAGTCATCAGGATACCTACACGTTACATAAACCCCTTCGGCGACGGTTTCAAAGGCGCGCCACCATCACAGGTGGAATAAATCAACAATTTCAAGCGGATCTCATAGATATGCGCTCGTTACGAAAGGACAATGACGGCGTTTCTTACCTAGTGACTTGCATCGATGTGTTTAGCAAATTCGCCTGGGCAATTCCGATAAGGAAAAAATCGGGTAAAGCGCTAGTGGAGGCTGTGCGTAAAATTTTTTCGACTAGAAAACCTATAAATTTTCAAACAGACAAAGGTAGTGAATTTGTCAACAAGACATTTTTAAAATTTCTTAAAGCAGAGGGCGTGCATTTCTTTACCACTGAGAATGAAGATATTAAGGCGGCTATAGTTGAAAGATTCAATCGCACATTAAAAGAAAAAATGTGGCGGTACTTTACTAAAACAAATCGTCTTCGTTACATCGATGTGGTAGCCGATTTGATCAACAATTATAACCATTCATACCATCGGAGTATTCGCATGGCCCCCGTGAATGTTAATTTGAGTAATCAAGAAAGGGTGTGGAATACTTTATACGCACCAGTGGACATTACTTATCGAAAAGTATTTAACGAAGGTGATCGTGTACGGATAGGGCAAAGCAGACACACTTTTAAAAAGGGGTATACGCCTTCGTGGACGGAAGAACTGTTTACGGTGAGCCGAGTTATCGCAACAACACCCGTAACGTACGTCTTAAAAGATGATTCGGGTGAAGAATTGAAAGGATCGTTTTACAAAGAAGAGCTTCAGAAAGTGGGGGACAAAAATGTGTACCGCATCGAACACATTATACAAGAAAGAAAGGGTGTCAGTGGTAAAGAGTATTTAGTCAAGTGGTTCGGTTATAACCCTTCATTCAACAGTTGGATTTCAGCTAGAGACATTTCGAAATATAAAGACTAACGATGGTTGAAACAGTGAAAAGCGTAAGCATGGATGAGACCGTGTTGGAAGAAACGCTCAGACCGTTCGGTGGAAGTGAGGTGAGACCCAAATCCACCACGTCTTCTATCGGTTCGACCATTTCGAGCTGGGTCGGTAGACTAAGGACACGACCGGAAATTGTTTTCATCTCTCAAATGTTGGTTATATTTGTCGTCATCGCTTTTTCACTATTTAATTTGACGCGTGGAACACTCGACGACAAAGAGGGAAAACTTTGGGTCGTGTTGTTATCCAGCTGTCTCGGTTATATTTTACCTAACCCAACCATTGCAAGAACCAAAATTTTACAATGAGTTTTTATGTCACCCTGCCTAGCAATGCATCACCAAATGTATTTCCAGACAATGAGGCTGGGCATTTCTTCGTTAAATTACCACAGACTATCGATGTGAATTCGCACTATGAGGTTGGTCTGGTCGAGATTCAAATGCCGAATGCATTTTGTATGATTAGAGAACATGAAGTTTGGCTCCAGTATCATTCCATCAAAGAAGGTGCAGACGTTAACCTTTTTCTATTTGGCTTACGCCAGACCAAATACCAAAACATCGACCTGCTTGTCAACGCTATAAAAAAACTATTAAAAAGAGATGTAGATGAACGAAAAGTGGAAATTATAATTTCAGACTGTAATAAGGGATTTAAGAAAATTGTCGTCAAAGTAGTTGCATCGGGAATAGAAAGTACTGTCCGTGACTGGTTGAACGCCTATATGATTGTTCCGGGTAAAGTTACAGAGAAACATATCGAGGAAGACGAAGTAAAAATTGTATTCGTCTATTGTGACCTCGTAGAAGCGAGACCGGTTGGAGATGTAATGGTCCCTTTGCTTCGGACCGTACCGATCGTTGAGAAGAAACCAAGTTCCGTTTTTCGTATTTACGACAAACCCCACTACATCCCCCTGAACCGCTTTTCATTCGACACAGTGGAAATACTTTTATGCGATGAGTTGGGACAATCTCTCTCATTCACAAGTGGAACGTCAGTGTTGACACTCCATTTTAGAACACGTAAACGTTTCGATCTGGAATAACTCACACCATGGTGAAACATACCCTTTTACATCGAAACCCTAAATTTTACGAAGATTTTTACTGTAACCAGTACGGTCATGGTTTACCAATTTTTATCGGTGGAAGAAATCAGAGAGGACACGGTATTGGTAGTTTCTTTAGTGGTCTAGGTCGAATGGTCCTCCCTTGGATAAAGACGGGAGGTAAGGCTTTACTCAGAGAAGGTGTTAGTACCGGGTTGCATGTTGCAAACGATGCATTAGCTGGAAGAAACATTGGAGAATCGTTTAAAGAACACGCCAAAGAAGCTGGACATCGTTTATTACAAGGCGCCGTTGATCACCTGGGACAAAACCAATCAGGAAGCGGATTGAGAAGAAAGCGCGCGCTGTCGAGACCACCAGGTGAACCCTTTGAAAAACGAATAAAACTAGCACACAGATCAAGTCACAATCATTCGAAGGCGTGTGCTAAGCGAAAGAAGAAACATCCCAAGTATTCAGATATATTTGCTTAACCATGGCTCTTATTCATCCAAGTTCATGTGAGTGCTTACATTCTGGATTGGATTTATTTAGTATACCCCCGACACAAACTGCCGTCGAGGAGGGTCAATTTGTTGAAATACACCCCCTCGCATCCTTGGCACAAAGTGCACCTATAGAATTTGCAATTTCTGGCAACAGTGAAGACTATCTAGATTTGTTCAACACGTATTTACACGTGCGCGCTAAGGTGACCTTAGCGAATGGTGATCCCATATCAGTGGACTCTGATGTTGCACCAGTCAATTATTTTTTGCACAGTTTATTTTCCCAAGTGGATATTTCTCTCAACGACACACTAATCACCGCTAGTGAGAACACCTATCCGTATCGCGCCTATCTGGAGGCTACGTTAAATTACGGGGAAGATGCCAAGAATGGGTCTCTATCGGCCGCTCTATATGCGATGGACACACCCCATCATTTCGAGGAGTTCAAAGATGACAATAATGATGGGTATAGGATTCGCCGCACCACCGCTGGTGAAAGTCATGAGATCGATATGATGGGACGTATACACTCTGACATTTTCACCCAAGATCGCTATATGCTGAATGGGGTTGACATTAAAATTAAACTTACACCCGCAAAAGACAGTTTCACTCTCTTGACAGCAGACCAAAACAAGGGGTATAAAGCGATGATAACGCACGCAACATTGGTGGTTAGAAAGGCCAGACTTAACCCGGCGATTTCTATCGCGCATGAAAAGGCTTTAACGAGAATGAATGCGAAATATCCTTTTAAACGCGTTGTTATAAAGACCTTTGCTATACCGAAAGGAATGTTAAGTCACAATCAAGACAATTTGTATATGAGTCAAACACCCACCCGATTAGTCCTCGGACTAGTCGCCTCTACAGCCTTTAATGGTAGTTACACAAAAAACCCCTTCAATTTTCAACATTTTCACTTGACGTATTTAAATGTAAGCGTTGATGGACGATCGTTATCGGGAAAACCACTGGTCATGGACTTTGATAGGAATCAAGCCATTAGAGCATTTTTCAATAGTAACCTCTCTCTGGGTATGGTTGGAAAAGATGCTGGGAATGGAATAGACTATAAACACTTTAAGAACGGCTATACCTTGTTTGCTTTTGATTTAAGCCCCAGTCTTTTGGATGGTGAACAATTTGAATTGGCTAAATCTGGACCTGTTTCTATTGAACTTAAATTTTCACAAGTTACAACTGAACCGATTCAAGTTATTGCGTACGCTGAACTAGATTCGGTGTTAGAAATTTCAAAAACGAGACAAGTGTTGACAGATTACACCGCCTAAAGCGGCCTATAGACGAAAATGAACACAAGAGAACTACAAAGTATACTGACCGCAGATTTATTTGTACAACGCACAAATCTCTTTGGTGTTGTAGCGTGCGATCAACTACCTACTCGTATCGATAGAACGAAGCAAGCGGTGTTCATTATAAATTTAGATTCGTCCAAGGATGAAGGCAGCCACTGGGTTGGTCTTTTTTTCAATGGTCTATCGCAATTTACTTATTTCGATAGTTTTGGATTACCACCGCGTGAACCCGCCATTTTGGCTTTTATAAAAAATAATTCAAACAGACCATTCGTTTACAATTCAAGAGTTTTGCAAGACATTGTAACCAACAGCTGTGGGTTATACGCGGTTTATTTTGTTTTGAAGAAAGTTCGGGGAGCTAGCCTAAAACTTATTCTCCACCCTTTTTCACCGTCACCGGCTCGACAATATATTAACGATCGTCTGATATCACGTTTAACACTTGCACTTATTGGGACTACTTATAAACGTTTATTTCGGCGCTTTCAAGATGTCTAGTGAAGATTGGTTACTTGTCGCCCGGAATAGTAATAAAGTGACGGAAATACGAACGACGAATGACAGTGGTTATAAAGTAGCTATCGTTAGTCAATTCATGAACAAAAACACTTTAAATCTTAGAGATCTTATGGATGGTACAGATCTTAAATTTCCTAATAATTCTGGAATAAATCTCTCTCGTATAGCCTTTGAACGTTTACTCGCCCTGAGATATGATATTTTAAAAGCGTTTGATGACTTGGAGAAAGTTGAAATAAATTCATAAAATATAAGAAGTCTTTTGTTGTGATATAAGTTGTGTGTAAGTTGTGTGTGTGTGTGTTTGTGTGTAAATAAACGGCAAGCCATAAACACAACAACCAAGTAGAAACCAGGAAGGGGGCAATAACCGCCCGGCTGTTGGCACGTGATGTATCTCTTTATATTAAGACGAGTAGAATTCGACATCCACCAGGCCTATTCAACAAAGATTTTATACGGTCAACATGTTTAAACATGACTTTTAAAAAAATCGATAGTAAAGGCGCGTGAGTTGGATTAGACAATGGGGTACAGCACCTGCCTTTGAGTATGACGCGAGTAGCGGCACACAAAAGGACATGCTCACACAGACTTCAGACAAAGGGAGAATGAGATTGCAACACACAAAGGGAAGGGGTACCACCTGCTACCACCTCCCCCACCCGCCCCCGGGTTTCACCCGCGTCACCCCCACCCACACCCTCACTGGAGGGTGGTGAAATACTATTTTACGATATACTGTTAAAGCCGGACTGTCGTCCAGGTCAATGAAAACAACCAATAACTGGTCAAGCGGTCAACAACCGATAAACTGATCATCTGGTCAACTACTGGTCAGTTGGTCCACTGGTCAACAAAATGTATAACATTATTATTTAACCATTAATAAAACAATAGCTCAAGTGGTCAGTTGGTCAACTGGTCAATATATCGATCAATTGATCAAAACAATAACCTCCTCCTCCTCTATAATAATCGTTTTGGTCAACAAGTGGTCAAGTGGTCAACATACCGATCAAAACAATAACCTACTAGTCAAAATAATCAACAGTTGTTTAATGAACAATCAACAACGGGCTAAAAAATCAATAGTTGGTCAAAAAACAGGGACACAAATCAACAGGTGGTCGAGAATCAATCAATAACGGTCAAAATATGCAACAGGTGGGCAAAAAATCCATCAATAACGGTCAAAATATGCAACAGGTGGGCAAAAAATCAATCAATAACGGTCAAAATAATCAATCACTCCTCCTCCTCCTCCTCCTCCTCCTCCTCCTCCTCCCCCTCGCCTCCTCCTCCTCTTACGACCCAAACACGACCTACTATACTACTCACAAGGACCTTTCTTCATACTAAAATAAACCTAACAAAACTTCAACCTAACATAATACTAACATGAACCTACTATAAACTAACATAAACCTAACTTGAAGATAGCACGTGGCTAATATGAAATTATAATCTAAGTCAAACATAACATGAACCTAATTTGAACCTAGTTTGAACCTACACATGGCCTAAAAGCGGAGTTAACATGAACCTAACATGAATTTGTTATGAACTTACCTGAATGCTAGCAAGTTGCTTAATTTTACACCTTAATTGAACGTAACACGAATTACTAAATTGCACTCGATATTAAAGTAACCTAAATTGAATTAATCGTAAACCTAACATGGCCCTAACACAAACCTAACATAAACCTAACGTGAACCCTACATAAACTTATGAACCTAGCATAAATCTATAAACCTTACATAAACATATGCACCTAACATAAACCTATAAACCTAACATAAATCTATGAACATAACATAAACCAAACATAAACCTAACATAAACATATAAACCTAACATGAACCTAACATAAACCTATAAACCTAACATAAACCTATAAACCTTACATAAACTGACTATGAGCCTAACATGAACCTAACATATACCTTTGAACCTAACATATACCTTTGAACCTAACATAAACCTTTGAACCTATCATGAACCAAACATATACCTTTGAACTTAACATAAACCTTTAAAACTATCATGAACCTAACATATACCTTTGAACCTAACATAAACCTATCAACCTAACATAAACCCATCAACCTGACATAAGCCTAACATAAACCTATGAACATAACATAAACCTATAAACCTAACATGAACCTGACATAAACTTATCATAAACATATCATGAACCTAGCATAAACCTATCAACCTGACATAAACCTATCAACCTGACATAAGCCTAACATAAACCTATGAACATAACATAAACCTATGAACCTAACATGAACTTGACATAAACTTATCATAAACTTATCATGAACCTAACATTAACCTATCAACCTAACATAAACCTATCAACCTGACATAAGCCTAACATAAACCTATGAACATAACATAAACCTATAATTTATAAATATAATGCTGTGAATAATAGGACAGTTCTTAGACATTACCCACATGTTATTACCCCTCCCTCCCATCCCGCAGTACAATCACCCCTTCCCACCCCATCACCATGGTAGACATTTCCCCAGCTTCTTTGCTTGTCTAGATCCTTCAGAAACAGCTTCGGATGAACAGGGCTAAATATTTGTTTGCTGAAAGTAAAGGCCCGATTTCTTCGAAAACTTTGTCGCTTAATGGCTTGGTATACGTATTTGCAAAATTTGTAAAGCCACAATGTTCTTAAAAATCAATATACTAATATATATATATATATATATATATATATATATATATATATATATATATATATATATATATATATATATATATATATATATATATATATGTAACGAGTCTATTTGCCTGTAGTGCCAAATGTTAACGAGTCTAACCACTCATTCTACACAACATCGACCACAGTATAGATACTCGAAGATGCAGGTTCACTATTGATCCTTTTATTACATGAATCAAAGAAATGCTTCACAATAATATAATGAATCAAAAGAAATGCTTCACAATAATAGTCTGAATCAACTGACCCCCAACAGTCCTCACTAGTCTTCACATAACTGAATGCACATGTCTATCGTCCTTATTAACACAATACGGCTAACCCGTTCAATAACCAACTTGATACTGCCACTCTTCTACTGACTGACTGACTGATCCATCCCTGATCTCCGCTGTCGCCTTCCTACATATCCCTTCGTATTCGAAATCGTATTCGGTTCTATCATAGTTATGTTCAATCCGAATATCTCGCCTTCCGATTACTACGCAGTTGTCTCATCAGTCCGATTAATAGAACACCTGCACTGTTTCGTCAGCCAAGTCGTGTCAAAGTTGACAGCGGCTTGTCGTATCTTTCCCAAAATACGCCGTGGCTTTATGATCGTTATCAGTTGCATCAGACTGTAATACGTTGTTAACCATAGTATGGTAACTACCCTAGTTACATCCACCCCCGCCTTTTTTTTGTGTGTTTTTAACCACAAACAACGCTTGGCAGGTGCACTCCTTCAAAGTCCAAAGCACCGCCGTAAAAAAAATTATTGTTCCACTCACTGTCAATGTCGTCACATTCGTAAAAGATTGAAAGTTATCCCTATTTCACATATCAAATGTGTCTACATCATATTCCTCAGACACAAGGCAGTTCTAGAATTCACATCCACCTTTTTTCGTTTGGTGCCTTCACCAGTTCACTTTTATAACTTTTTGAACAGTCTGTTCTCATACCAGCGCGACCATGAAAGAATTGATGGTTGCTGACGAAAAATTTCGTATTCTTTCTGTTTCTCAAACTTCTCCGCGGACCACTTATCTGATGGTCTACTGTCTCTCTGCTTCTGGGAGGATCGGGATTCTCATTGTTGCCGTTATCCTCCACATGTGTATCGCTGTTGTTCTGTTGATGGTGACATGGTTCCGGGATGGGTATGAGAATTTCCGTTGTAGTTTCCGGTTCCCTAATTGTCTTAGGTTTCTTTGTGTGTAAATGCTCCTCTTGCCGATGCCAATATTTCTTTAATTGAGCAATATTCGCCCACCGATCCGGTTTGGTGTGATTGGTGGGTCTTATCTTAAAGGGGCCACCTGCTACTTTAGGCATCTCCACGACTTGCCATATCTCCTGTCCCCAGAGGTCGTGGATTTTGTTTCTGCCTAACGGGTGGCTACGCAGTAATACCCTGTCGTTCAGTTTGAGTGGCGGGTCCTTTGTCTGTACCGGCGGTTCCCTTCGCCGTGCTTCATGTTCTAGTCTTTCCTGTACCACCCTGTACATTTCTCTAATTCGTCTCATATGTGTTAACGGTAAAAGATAAATGTTTGGTACCGTATAATATTGATAACCTGTAAAATGGATGAATTCAACCGGTAAGAGGGTCTGCGCCGCTTCTTTACCGGGAATATAGATTCTAGTATAGTTTTACTAGAGGTACTATCATTAAGGTCTGATGACTAAGGGTTAATTCAATGCCCAAAGTTTACAGCCTTATTAGAATAATAATTTCTTACCAGGTCCGATGACCTCTTGTCTCTGGCAAGGGTTTACGGCCGGTGAATAAAATATCAGGTCCGATGACTACGGGTCAACTCAATGCCCGCAGTTTACGGCCTGTAGTAAAATAGAATGAGGCTGTATATAATATAATATCTACTGCTCCGTGGCTGATACACGTGCAGGATAAAAGTAGTACAAAATGTAACTGAAATGTCTACTCAACTGCTAAGTGGAATTACATCACTGGCAGGAATAGTTTAGGTCAAATAAGTATTCAAATGCCCTGTGTGCTAAGACACGGACAGTGTAAAGTTTAGTTACGTAAATCAGGTAAGTTATCGACTGTCACATGGACTAAGCCACGAACATGGTAACAGTGTACAGTAACAGTATGTAAGTAATAATGCATAACAGCAAGATAATATATATGATATTTATTGAACTACTTGTTACAATGGTAATCAAATATGTATATAAAAACTGGTAAAGTGAAAATAAGAAATAATTAAGTAAAACCAAACCCAAAAAACACGTGGAGGTCGGGCCGACGGCCCCAACGCCGCGTGCGACACCACCAGCTGAGCTCAGTCCTGGAAGAGTGCGAGATTTCTTTGTTGCATCCCCTTATATGCCTCAACATTGGCGGTGTGTCACGTGGACAAACTAGCCAACTAGAGAGGGGCCTGCGAGGGGGACGAAAGATAGGAATGTACGTAGTTGTATAGAGGGGGGGGGGAGTATAGAGCAGGTAAGGGGTGGTGTAAGAATAACGTGGAGCTAGGCCTAAACGGTTTTACCGTCACAATATGTTCATTCACATATTCTAGTGCGGTGTATGAGCCAGTCATACTTTCCTTTTTCCCTAGGAACAAGTCAAGAGGGAGTCGAGCCTCCCGTCCGAACAGTAACATGTGTGGCGAAAAACCGGTTGTGGCATGGGGGGTGCAGTTGTATAAATATACCAACTCTGGGAGAAAATCAGGCCAACGTTTTTTCTGTTCAGGTTCTAGAGTACGCAGCAAATCATGCATGCTGCGGTTGAACCGCTCGCACTGTCCGTTTCCTTTAGGATTATATGTGGTTGTTCTAGATTTGTTGATCCCGTAGTGGCTGCACAGTTGGTTAATTACTTCTGACTCGAAGGCCCTTCCTTGGTCAGAGTGTAATTGTATTGGTATGCCATATTTGGTGAACCATTGTTCTATTAAGACCTTTGCCACTGTTTTGGCCGTCTGATCTCGTGTGGGCACCGCAACAGTCCATTTGGTGAATACATCAGTCATTACCAACACATGTTCCGTCCCATCCGATGATTGCTCCAACGACGTAAAGTCCATAGCCACAATCTCTAGTGGTTTTGTCGCCAGTAGGTGTCCTGATGGCTGTCTCATTTTGACAACTGGCATTTTCGCATGCTGACACCTCACACAAGCCTCACAATGGCGTTTGACCTCCATCTCCATATTGGGCCAGTAGCACCTCCGTCGTAATATTTTGTGCGTCCTGTCCTGACCCTGGTGTCCTGCCCTGTCATGTGCCAACCTTAGCACTTCTTCTCGTAACTGTCCAGGCACCACCACCTGGTGTATTGTCCCGTCTATTTGGTCATGAATTCTCCGCATGAGAACACCATCCTTTATACTGAGACGGTCCCACTGACTCAGTAGTTTCTTTGTTTCCCGACCAAACTGTTCTCTTTCCCTTCTTCTTGGGAATTTTTGTTCCTGGACGTATTTCAATTGCGGCTGTAAGCCACTATCCGTTTTCTGGGCATTTCTTATCTCTTTGTGATTAAGGCAATTAAAATCACTAATGTCCATATGACGGGGCTCCGTGGATATGTGCTCCACCACGGTCTGCCCGTTTTGCATTACCTCTACTTCTTCAATAGAAATGTGCAAAACTTCTACTTCTTTTTCTTCATCTGCTATAAGAAGTGTATTATTTTCAACCTTTTTCATTAGTTCTAATACTTGCTTTTCTAACTGTTGATTCAATAGCCTTTCTTTTTCTATCATTTCTTCTAGTTTGCCAACACTGTTCTGTTGTCTCATGTTTTTATTTTCTTCTTCAGCTAACAGACACTTTAAAGATGAACATTTCTCCTGTGCTTTTAATTTGCATGAACTTTCCCTATCCAGTTTCATGGTTAACATTGAGATCTCATTCTTAAGTTTACCAATTTCTTTCTTATCATCATTTTTCTCTGCCAACAAATTGTTCACTTGAAACTTTTCAACATCCAAGTTCATTTCACAGTTCATTTTTTCTATTATTAACAAGTCTTTTGAATTCTTACGTTCTTCCACCAAGGCTATAGTATCTGTTAGCTTAGTTTCACAATTCTGAAGTTCAGAACGCTTCAAATCTAATTTTCCTTGTGTAATTTGAAGTTCTTTTTCAATATCTGATAATTTCTCTTCAAGTCCTGTTTGAGACTCTTTCATTGTTTGTCCCATTTTGTTTCTTAAGCCATAACCTCGCCACTCTGTAGCCTTGTCTTGCCTTACAGAGGGCGATCGTTTCACCGGACAGTACCGTGCCACATGTCCGTGTTAAGAGCAGGACAGGCCGATTGGTCGACCGTCAGCCGTCCACCGGAGCGATGGACCGGCAGGTCGCGGCTGTCCAACCTGTCTCTGTTTTGTCCCGTTTTTGCCCTGATTCTCAGCTGTTGACCTGCTTTCTAACCTCTCCAATCGTTGGTCAACCTTATCCAGGTGGGCCAACAGTTGAGCCATCATGGTTTCCATCGTGCCGGTCCCTGTGGGTGGGGATTGTTTCTGTTCCGGCACCGAGACTTTGTCTACCGAGCAGTTCGATTGGTCCTCATCCTCGGACCTGCGGATCGCTGAGTTCCTGACCTGAATGAAGGTCAACTGTGGGTCTTTGTAGACCTCTTCTTTCAAATATCTTCTTGCCATAGGGGTCGCCAGCCCCTCGATGAAATGGTCCCTCAGCAGGCGCGCATCCATGTCGGGTATTTTGCCTTTTACAGCTTCAAAGGCCCTGTTCATTCGGTGTGAATATTCCATCACACTCTCCGCCAGTCTCTGCTTTATACCTACAAACACCGATAGCAGTTGCGATCCCGACCGTCTCTCCCCAAAGGTCTCCATAATTAGATCCAGCACCTTATCTGGATCTGATTGGATGGTTTTATCGTGGCATTTGACCTCTGCCCCAACCGTCTCTCCTATACTGCCCATCAGCAGTCTTAATCTTTCCTCTGGTGACATGTATCTCGAGGCCCAGGCAGCCCTGACCTCTTCACTGAACCTGTTGGTTAAGGTTGGATCACCGTCCCCGTAAAATTTGTTGATGTGGGACTCACTGGGCAGGACCACAATATGGATCGGCTTTCTGTCCAAATTTTGTCCTGGTCCACCTGGAGGCAAAGGGTCATCTTCACCGTTGCCTATCTCTGGGCTATCTTTATCTGACTCAGATTGTTGGGCCAGCGGGAGTCTCTGTCCCTTTCCGATATCTAAAATACCACTCCCGCGTCTGCCACTCACATTAAGGAAAAATGTTGCAGCCATGCAGCAGATAGTGTTACCCAAAAGGGAGATCATGACACATTTCCAGTGTCTAAGAGTTACGTCTATATCTTGGTTGTCATCTTTGCCTAGATCTAGTATTTGTCCAACAACCAAGTTGGAGATACCAATGCCAATTATCTGGATGCTGGTGGTCAGCCCCATAGCTGTTCCCAGGGTGGCTGGTGCTACAACTAGGGGTATACTGAGCCACATGCTTGCAGCAGCAAAAGAGCATGTGACACCAAGCCAGAATGATAATGAAAGGTGTCTCATCTCTGTTCTTTTCAATTTCCTCGATACTGATTTCAGTTTTCCCTTTTATTTATTTCCTTCAAATAAAAAAAAGACCTTTCTTACCGTGTGTGTATGAAAAATTTTCCTCGTTCCTCAATTTTCACTGTTCCTGAATGTCCGAATTCACACACACACTAAACACAGTTATGAACTAGGTTGACTATGGGTGCCCTAGCGGCTGGTCTAGCTGACTCATCCTGTCCGCAGCGCCAAATGTGACCGAGCGTAGTTGCATCTTCTGCTCGACAACGCCAAATGTAACGAGTCTATTTGCCTGTAGTGCCAAATGTTAACGAGTCTAACCACTCATTCTACACAGCATCGACCACAGTATAGATACTCGAAGATGCAGGTTCACTATTGATCCTTTTATTACATGAATCAAAGAAATGCTTCACAATAATATAATGAATCAAAAGAAATGCTTCACAATAATAGTCTGAATCAACTGACCCCCAACAGTCCTCACTAGTCTTCACATAACTGAATGCACATGTCTATCGTCCTTATTAACACAATACGGCTAACCCGTTCAATAACCAACTTGATACTGCCACTCTTCTACTGACTGACTGACTGATCCATCCCTGATCTCCGCTGTCGCCTTCCTATATATCCCTTCGTATTCGTAATCGTATTCGGTTCTATCATAGTTATGTTCAATCCGAATATCTCGCCTTCCGATTACTACGCAGTTGTCTCATCAGTCCGATTAATAGAACACCTGCACTGTTTCGTCAGCCAAGTCGTGTCAAAGTTGACAGCGGCTTGTCGTATCTTTCCCAAAATACGCCGTGGCTTTATGATCGTTATCAGTTGCATCAGACTGTAATACGTTGTTAACCATAGTATGGTAACTACCCTAGTTACATATATATATATATATATATATATATATATATATACGTAGTACCCTGTCGTGGCGAGTCTTGTTTTGTTAGGTAACACTGATTAGTCCAGTGTTGTGTGGATGCGCATGTTTGACTTACTTGTTTTCTTCTTGGGATGGCTATGAGAATGTTAATAGATTTATTTGTGTAGTTGATTTGATGTAGGCCTAGTGAGGGATGGTTGCCGGGTTATCTGTGAAGATGGTGAAGCTTCGATTGTTGGTGTGTGGAGTTGTTTTGACTGATGATTCTGATGATTCTGTTTTGCTTTGAGCAGGGTGTCATCTCCGAGTGCCGGGGGAGCCCATCTTAGTGTTCCATTGATTTAGTCCTTATGGTAGATCGTAAAGTGTAGTGAGTATGGTCCGTACTGTTTGGTTGTGTTGTCCAGTTCAGCCACGTTGACGTTTTTGGACGAAAAGAACCAACATTTAGTGTGGGCTGGTGAGTTGGCGGGTGATGTGTCCACGTAGATTGGCACGGCCGTTAGCTTGAATGACCACATGCATGACTGTACTTGGTGTTGGTTGAGTCGAGAAAAGATCAGGGCTTTCTTCATCAGGCAGTTCAATTATGGGGGTTGTTGATTGATCGGTTGACTTCGATGTATCTGAAAAGGATTGGGCCCGTGGTTTCATTAAGCCACCCAAACAGTAGTCCGGGTGGCTCCTCCTCCGGTCTCTCGACCTAGGGGGAACATCCAAGGGCGCAACCCCTTTGTTGGCGGTGACAATTTTTGCAAATGTCTTCTTGGAGGATGACATTGGTGAAAATGAGGTGAGATTTTGTATGTATGTTTGTTTGTAATCGAGGATTACAAAGAAACGAGCCGACCCGCGGCGTATCACACGCCGCTATTTAGTTGTTGTTTTTTCTACTTTTCAGTAATTCATAATTTGTGAATTCGACAGTACCAACGCTGACACTGAAAATATTTCTTTAAAACACTATAAGTAGCTCGTTAAGGACCATAACCCCCCCACCCCCCTTCCTCCCCCCCCCCCCCCCCCCAACGTTTAGAATCGTTTCAAACTAAATTATCTGCCCCTAATAGCCGTCACTAAACCCGACTCCACAAAGGTAAACATAGCGTGAACCACAGCTCACTAAGACCATGTAGGGGTGGGGATGGTAGGGAGCGCGTTTACAGCTTGTTTTCTAGCGTCTCCCAGAAGAGAATTATATATATAGATCAGGGGTCGGCAACCTTTTGAGACAAAAGAGCCAAAAGTTACAATTTTCAAAATTTTCCAGATTTTAAAGAGCCACTAACATTTTTTTTTATTTCAATATTTTATATTTTGATTAGGATTAGGAAAATAAATTTGATTTATTATTTAAAATATATAGCTTTATATATGAAATAATATTTATTCATATTAAAACATACATTTGTTTCGCCAGAATAATGAAATTAGTAATAAAAAAATAAAAAATATAGGACTGTCGCAATCCACTTTAGAAACTGATAACTTTTTTACTTTCTTTACGGACATCACCGGCTCAGGAGGTGTCTGCCATTAGCCAGGCAGTCCTCAACACTGCAAACTCCGACTAACTGGCTTGGATATCGGTTTGATTACCGTGTATCGGTCACTTCTGTCCTTTGGTTCTCACCAGGCTTCTTATCTTCCACCCCACTGGACGCAGGGTAAACTCGTACCCCACCGTCCAGTACCCGGTTCAACAGTAGAAAGCTAATAAATAAAAAACAACGTCACTCACGTCAATTAGTAATTACGGACGAATAAGGATATGCATTCTAAATAATATAACATTCCCCATTTAACGATATTCGAAAAATTCGGCACTTCGGCAGTTGAAAGCATAGAAAGGTCGCCACGGGGCTGTCCATAGCACGGCTGTGCCTGGTGCCCAAGCGACTGTCAGCTGTACGTATACTTTCTACTGCACCAATTCTCACTGTTTTCTAATGAGTTTTTTTTTTCTTCTGTTTATATTTCTGTTTCTTTACAGTATAACTTTGGTATGAGTTTTGAAAATGAAATAATATCACTATTAATATTTGTGCAAGGAGCTGGAGAGCCGCATCTTGACATCAAAGAGCCGCATGCGGCTCGCGAGCCGCAGGTTGCCGACCCCTGATATAGATAGATATACAGAAGCTTCACGGAAATAAAATTTTTAAAACGACATATAATATCAAAAAACTAAGCTTGAAGAGTTTTCTCGGTATAAATATTAAAGTTGGTTGATATAAGTAACATTTAATTATTCGATTGAAAACTAACAATTACTAGGAGTTGTAATTAACATTTTTTTTATTAATCACCTAAGGTTTTAAATAACTTAATTGTAATTTAATTTTCTATTATTTATACTGATGTTTGATTACTGGTTTTTTTTCTTAGAAATATATTATTATTTTTTCCATTTTCTTGACGTTTAATATTATAATTACCTCCCTTGAAAAAAAAACAATATTTTTTTATTCCCTTAACAAAAAAAGTTTCACGCTCGAGATATTTTGACTCTAACAAAAGACGACAGCAAACCGCTGTCAACTGTGTTACACCATGGTGCACTCTCGGGACTAACACTAATATTCTGGGGGGGGGGTGTGGGGGTGGGGGGAGGAGTGTGCAATGGAATCTAGTGAGGGGGGAATTGAATATTTAGGTGATTTTGGTAGAGACTATTTTTGTATCGAGATTTGGGAGATTTTTAGTGTGGGAGAGTTAAGTGTGGTAACATTCAGTGTGGGAGAATTTAGAGTGCGAGAATTTAGTGTGTGGGTATTTAGCGTGGGGGAGTTTAAAGCGGGAGAATTTAGTGCGGGACAATTTTGTGTGGGAAAATTAGGTGTGGGAGAAATGAGTATATATTGTGTTGTAGTTTAGACAAAGGTAGTTATTTGAGTGTGTGTGTATATAAATAAATCTACGTGTGATTGGGGTTACTGTGAATAAGTTGAGTGGGGGTGTTTGGATTAGTGGAGGTGCGAGGAGTTGTCCTTTTGGGTGTGGTTTAATCGACCTCCGGATCATGTGACAATGTGATGGATTGCGTCATTTGTATAACGGTGCTTTATTTATTTTTTCATCTAAGACTAAATAGTAGTGAAAAAGCATGTCTTATACACTATATATTAACGAGCTTTCACAAGCGCTAAATTACAGAAGTAAGAGTACACTTTTTAAGCTATAATACTAAACACAAAGCTTTCTACTGCTAGTCCGAATGTCTCGAGTTCCGGGCTCAGTTCTGTTGGGCTCCGTGAGTTCACCCAGCTCTAATGGGCACCTGGCGCGCCTTAGGTAACTAAGGCGGATAGGCTTAGTACTGACCACATTATCTCCCTGTATGTCGAGGTGATTGAAACACGATCTTTACTTTATCTGCCATTTGTGTATTGGGCACGAAGGGGAAAAGATTATGAAGATAAGTTAAATAAAAAGCGCGTGTCGATCAGTGGCGGAACTAGAAAAAAGAGGACACCCCGCAAAAAAAATTTTTTAGCCCCCCCCCCCATATAAATATATAAGCCTATATATGTGTATGTATATATATATATATATATATATATATATATATATATATATATATATATATATATATATAAATATATATATATATATATATATATATATATATATATATATATATATATATATATATATATATATATATATATATATATATATATATATATATATATTTACTCAAACACAAAATACGAACATAGGATACTTATTGCTGGCCTGTTTATGTTTTGAGAAATACGTGGTTTTTTTCTTATTAAAACAAATGACAACATCATGTCATGTGTGTAAGTGCATTCGCGTGTTTCGTAAAATTTAATTTTAATTTATCTCTGCTATAAGACCGTAGAGTACATTCCCTTGAATAAAAACTGATCTAAACGTTAAAATAAATAAATCATATATTACAAAGATCAGAATTGCATTCAAGAATTAATATTAGTTAATTGTGTAGAAAACATTTTTATAATATATTTTATATTTATATAAAGAAAACCGGGATTTTTGTGAAATATAAAAAATTATAAATAACTTTAAAAACAACTGCTAGGTTTAAATAAATTTAAAGCTTGTTTTTATCTTATCTCACCACTTTTCTAATGGGTTTTTTTAAAATATTAATTTCATATAGATTAATACCCAACCTTACGATAACCCTAGCACAAGTGTCGGCAACCTTTAGAGACGGAAGAGCCTAAAGTTACAATTTACAAATTATCACAGTTTCTAAAGAGCCACTAACATTATTTTTTTCAATATTTTGGTATTTGATAAGGATTTGGTAAATACATTTGACTTTGTTTTAAAATAAATAGCGCTAAATATGAACTTATTATTTCATATAAAAACAGACAAATGTTTCGCACAAAAACAGTTTTAGCTAGATCTGCTATGATAAAATTAGAAATCACATAATATAACTATAGGACTATCCCAATCCACTTTAGAAGCCAATAACTTTTTGTTTCTTTCTTTACGGACACCACTGGTTCAGTAGGTATCTTTCATAGCCAGGCAGGCCTCAGCACGGCAAACTCCGACTAACTGGTTTGGTTATCGGTTTGATTACTGTATCGGTCGCTTGTCTTTCGGTTCTCACAAGGCTTATCTTTCACCCCACACGAACCCAGAGTCCAGTATCTTATAGCTCAACCTCAGGAAACTAATAACTGACATACTTCGTCACTCAGGTAAAACTAGTGCATACTGACTGGTAGAGGAATGCATTCTGAATAAAATAACATTCCCCATCTAACGACAATCGAGAGGGGCGGCCCTTGGACAGTGGCAAACATGGAATAGTCGCCATGGTACTGCTTACAGCGGCTGTGGGGCTGGGCCTGGTGCCCAAGCGGCTGCCGGTATACTTTCTACCTCACTTATTCTCACTGTTCTCTGATGAGTTTTTTAATCCTATTTAAAGTTGTTTTTAATCACAGAATAATATTTTTAAGAGTTTTGTAAATGAAACTAAATAATTATTAATCATCGTGCATGGAACTGGAGAGCCGCACCAGGGCATCGGAAGAGCCGCATGCGGTTCGCGACCCTACCTTAACATATTTTTTTTTTTTTTTTTTTTTTTTTTTTTTTTTTTTACTTAACATATTAAGTGAGACTTAAGTAATGCAGATATACAAGAACACTTCTCATCGCGGGAGTAGCAATCGCTGAAGAAATATTCTTGGTATTAATATTATAGATGTTTGATACTAGTGTTTACTAATTACAGTATTAATATCTAACAATTTCTAGGAATTGTAATTAACATCTTTTTATTAATCACCAAATGTATTAGATATTTTTCTTTGAGTATAATTTTTTATAATTAATTTTCACGTTTGTTTACTTGTTTTTGTTTCAGTATATATTAATATTTTTTTTCTTTTCTTTATGTTGTTTACTTTTATAATTACCTCCCTTTAAAAAAAAATATGTTTTTTTTTTTCCCCTGACAAAAAAGTTCTACACGCTAGATATGACAGAAACAGAAGACGACAGCAAACCACTGTGAAGTGTGTGACACCTTGGGTGTGATGGTTTTGAGGTGTAGGTTTCTGAAGGAGTCTATTGTGTCTGTTTGAGCGTATTTCCTACACCATTGAATTCTGTTGTATAGTGGAGTTGAGAGCTTTTGCACTAACTTTTTGTAAATGTTTTGTGATTTTTCGTGTACAATTTTTTCGTAGTTGTTTAATATTTGTAAGCATTCTGTGTAAAAGGGACTATGTTTTTGTAATTTGGAGTTGTGTTATTGATTTTTGTAGGTTTGTTGAGTTGAATGCCTATATTGCAGTAAGCTAAAGGGTGCAAGTTTGGATGACAAATTATTCTGCTAATGTGTGTTAGTCTGAATGTATTGATTTTGGTCTGTATATCGTGCAGGTTTATTCCTCCATGAAGTTAGTTTTGTACTAGCGTGTTGTGGCTAATGTTTGTAATTGTGGTCTGAAATATGTACTCTCTAATGATTTTATTCAGATGTTTAATTATTGGCTTTGGGGGTGTTTTAGCCGTGGCTATATAGGTAGTTTTTGGGATGACGTACCTATTAATTATAGATGACCTAGCAAAAATCTTTGTTGAGCTAAATTTATTAAGTGCTATGGTGTTTTGGATTTTGCTTGAGACTTGTTTCCATTCGTCATCGTTCTAGGTGTGTGGGTTACTATAGTGCAGGGGTTCCCAACCTTTTTTTACTCTAGAGCACATTCTAAAATATCGGTAGGGTGGCGGGCACCACCTATTTTAAATCGACAAACTCCTTCCATAACTTGTCATTTTCCCAAAATTTATTTTCTTACTTTCTTATAGTCATAATGTATTAATAAATAATAAACAAAAATGTTTCAAAATAATAAAATTATTTGGCATTTTTTTCAAATTGCATACACACAGAGAAATGTATTTACAAAACGTAAATAGTGCAGTCTGGCTCGCCGCTAGACAAGTTGAGACAAGTATTGAACATATTTAGGCAGTCAAAAAACAATTAAAACTGTAACAAATGAATAAAAATAAATCATATTTTAAAATAATGTTTATGAAAAAAATTCTGTCTCTGTCGAATAGTGAGAGGCGGGCACATTCGAATCGGTATATATATATATATATATATATATATATATATATATATATATATACCGAGGGGTCTATGGGGGGGGGGGTTATGACCCCCATAAACCCCCCCTGCCTACGCCACTGCATATAAGTATTCGCATAGATTTAGAGTAGCGTCCCTTTTGTTTACATGTTTTCATTACCCTTCAAACAAAAGTCTATTTTAGTTATATTGAGATTAAAGAATGTAAATAAATAGTATACACAATTCTGTAGAATAGGAACGATTAGGAGGGAAGTGACATTTAGCGCAGTAAATTTAGAGGTTAGGTAGGGTATAATAAATGGTGGGGTTAGGAAAGTTAAGGGGTCCATTCTCTAATAGGCAATCTATGTCTCTTTCGTACTTTCGTGTTGGTTTATTGTCGAACCTGTCCTCACCTCACATCACAACAGTTGGGTGACGCTTGCCGTGTAATGTTAAAATAAATAGCATGTAATTGAGTTAGTTCGAAGTGAGTTTTCATACAAGCCCAACGCACTAATTAAGGTTGTCGCAAAATGTAACATATATGTAACATATGTCAATGATGTCAATGAATTTTCATTAAAAAAAATAGATGTCTAGTACAGTTTACGAAACTTACGAACTTCGCCGATACTTTTTTGGTGGGTAGTTTGGTAAGTATGTAGGCGGGTAGGTGGGTAGGTGGGTAAGTGGGTAAGTGGGTAGGTGGGTAGTTAGGTAGGTAGGTAGGTAGGTGGGTAGGTGGGTAGTAGGTAGGTAGGTAGGTGCGTCATGATGTGAAAAAATATTAAATACAAAATTGTTATTTTGGTGCGAATGAATGTTGTTACGAGAGATATGACGAATGCATGTTTGATGACGCGGATGAAAGAGAGTGAAGTTTTGCCATAGGAACGGGTTGTTATAGTATGCAAGCTAGGTAGTTCGGACTAGGGAAAATGTGAAAGATACTTCGTGTAATGTCGATAGTTTTATGTTTATACGAGAATAGTAGTTGAATAATTATTGATCAAGAAAATAATAGGCATTGTGTAAAGTGATTATCGCCTGTATCGTGGTGATGGGAATGCAGATGGTAGTGGTACGCTTTAAATGGTAGTAGATCACGTGATCAAACACGACACTCTCACAGCAGCCCTAAAAGTCATGTATAAATGTGTCATCTAGTCCATATATGGTCTTTGTGCTAAATTTCTCTTTTGCACATTTTTCTTTGTGTTTTTTTTGGTTGCGCATTTTTCTGTTTTTGTTTGCGCTTTTTTCTCTTTGCGCTTTTTTCCGTGTGCGCTTTTTTCTCTTTGCGCTTTTTTCTGTTTGCGCTTTTTTCTCTTTGCGCTTTTTTCCGTGTGCGCTTTTTTCTCTTTGCGCTTTTTTCCGTTTGCGCTTTTTTCTGTTTGCGCTTTTTTCTGTGTGCGCTTTTTTCTCTTTGCGCTTTTTTCCGTTTGCGCTTTTTTCTCTTTGCGCTTTTTTCTGTGTGCGCTTTTTTCTCTTTGCGCTTTTTTCCGTGTGCGCTTATTTCCGTTGCGCTTTTTGATTTGCGCTTTTTTCCGTTGCGCTTTTTTCCGTTGCGGTTCTTTCTGGGAACCATTGATGACATAACAAACGCTATTTCTACACCATGGGATGACTATAATAATAGAGTTAATATAATAAAAATGTGTATATTATAAAGCTATGTATTATACTTTTTGATATATCCTAAATCATATAGCGAGGGCTTGTTGATGTATATATTTTTTAAAACATTTATCCCTACCAAAAAAAGATAGCCTTTAAACGGATAAACACAAATTTAATACATGAGCAAATAACTCAGCTTAAAATCGGTACCCAGCATTTCGTCATGTACTTGTAGTGAGGACCAGGATGGTCGCGGAGTTTTGATTTAAGCGGTGTTTAGGGGTAAAGGGAAGTTAGGGATAAAGGTAAGTTAGGGGTAAAGGGAAGTTAGGGATAAAGGTAAGTTAGCGATAAAGGGAAGTTAGGGTTAAAGGGAAGTTAGGGATAAAGGGAAGTTAGGGATAAAGGGAAGTTAGGGATAAAGGGAAGTTAGGGATAAAGGGAAGTTAGGGATAAAGGGAAGTTAAGGATAAACGGAAGTTAGGGATAAAGGGAAGTTAGGGATAAAGGGAAGTTAGGGATAAAGGGAAGTTAGGGATAAAGGGAAGTTAGGGATAAAGGGAAGTTAGGGATAAAGGTAAGTTAGCGATAAAGGGAAGTTAGGGATAAAGGTAAGTTAGGGGTAAAGGGAAGTTAGGGATAAAGGGAAGTTAGGGATAAAGGTAAGTTAGCGATAAAGGGAAGTTGGGGATAAAGGGAAGTTAGGGATAAAGGGAAGTTAGGGATAAAGGTAAGTTAGCGATAAAGGGAAGTTAGGGTTAAAGGGAAGTTAGGGATAAAGGGAAGTTAGGGATAAAGGGAAGTTAGGGATAAAGGGAAGTTAGGGATAAAGGGAAGTTAGGGATAAAGGGAAGTTAAGGATAAACGGAAGTTAGGGATAAAGGGAAGTTAGGGATAAAGGGAAGTTAGGGATAAAGGGAAGTTAGGGATAAAGGGAAGTTAGGGATAAAGGGAAGTTAGGGATAAAGGTAAGTTAGCGATAAAGGGAAGTTAGGGATAAAGGTAAGTTAGGGGTAAAGGGAAGTTAGGGATAAAGGGAAGTTAGGGATAAAGGTAAGTTAGCGATAAAGGGAAGTTGGGGATAAAGGGAAGTTAGGGATAAAGGGAAGTTAGGGATAAAGGGAAGTTAGGGATAAAGGGAAGTTAGGGATAAAGGGAAGTTAGGGATAAAGGGAAGTTAAGGATAAACGGAAGTTAGGGATAAAGGGAAGTTAGGGATAAAGGGAAGTAAGGGATAAAGGGAAGTTAGGGATAAAGGGAAGTTAGGGATAAAGGGAAGTTAGGGATAAAGGGAAGTTAGGGATAAAGGGAAGTTAGGGATAAAGGGAAGTTAGGGATAAAGGGAAGTTAGGGATAAAGGGAAGTTAGGGATAAAGGGAAGTTAGGGATAAAGGGAAGTTAGCGATAAAGGGCAGTTAGGGATAAAGGGAAGTTAGGGATAAAGGGAAGTTAGGGATATAGGGAAGTTAGGGATAAAGGGAAGTTAGGGATAAAGGGAAGTTAGGGATAAAGGGAAGTTAGGGATAAAGGGAAGTTAGGGATAAAGGGAAGTTAGGAATAAAGGGAAGTTAGGGATAAGCGGTGTTTAGGGATAAAGGGAAGTTAGGGATAAGCGGTGTTTAGGTATAAAGGGAAGTTAGGGATAAAGGGAAGTTAGGGATAAATGGAAGTTAGGGATAAAGGAAAGTTAGGGATAAAGGGAAGTTTGGGGTAAGCGGCCTTTAGGGGTAAAGTACTTTAGGGGTAAACAAAATCTAGTGGTATACAGAATTTTGAGGCACCCGAATGATCGTTGCTCTACATGCTAAAATTGCCATCTTTCGTGGTACGCCATTCTTAAACTTAATTCTTAAGTGATTTTTATTCAATATTCTAAAAGTGGTCAGAATATAATTTTAAAGCCCCACAGTCGCGTACTTAACTTTTTTTTTAAATCTCAAATTTCTTTGCTTTTTTAAATACGATACGTTTTTCTTTCGTAAAAAAAAACAAAAAAAACTATAAACTTTTTATAAAAATGTCACTTTATTTTTTAGTTCTGTTAATTTTGTAATTTACAATTATTAAAACGTGACACTAAGACTTGAGAGCAAAAAGGTGACAAACGATTTCGACAAAATCTTCGTCATCAAACAACAACGGAAAAAATACAACCACGGATATTTAAAAAAAGTAACCTTCCAAGAATGTCGCTCTGACAACTTTAATCCCAAAACTTTAAAACACCGAAGCTTTTTTTTTTAAAAACAAACGAAACAAAAAAAGCAACAACTCAAAGTCAGCTTTCGCGGCTTATTAAAAAAAAAAATAATTGAGTATTAAACCAAGAATGAAAACAGCTTTGCTATAAACCAGAAACAAGGGGCGACAGTTTTCTCACAATAAAGACCGACAACTCTACCTCCACAAGGGACGAAAATTCTCCCACATCAAATGACCGACATCTCTACCTCCACAAGGGCAGACAACTTCTCCCACAAATCGAGAACTCGTCCACGACACCGCGCCCTAATAAAGTCAAACCGAGGGCAAACTATTAAAACCGAATCCGACAAACGCCCCGTGGCTGTTTTCTACCTGATGGAGAAATTATGTCCAAAAGCCCCTTGTCATCACGCCACGGAATAGGCTAAGTGGGCTTTTCTAAATGGGAGAAAGTGACGTTGTAATTCCAGACATTGAAGACTTGATCTGGAAACATGAAACACAGAGGGACGAGGCTGGCGTCTTTACACGTCTTTAAAATCGACGTTTTAAAATTTGAGAGAGCTTAACTTTGCTTTTAGAACTCGGTAACTAGTTTATACCAACAACTAAATAATGAGGATGTTCCGTGGAGTGATGTTATAAATATTTACATGTCAATAATGTGTTGGATTTCTTCCCACGCAGTGTAGAAAAAAGTTGATATCAAGAAATCCAAACTTAGAAAAACTTTAAGAAATCCACTGTACACGACGTGGTAAAAATCTAAGTTTGGTTGGGGTAGGGTTTTTAGTTTATGGGTGACGAATTTCGTGTATAGGAGGGCGTGGCCAAGCGTTAGAGAGCTAGACTGCTAACCTGAGAATCACGAGTTCAAATCCGGGTTTAAGTTAGTAGAACGTCCCAGAGATCACCCAACTCTGATCGGCATCTAATTTACGTTAGTGAAATTAAGGTGATTGGGCATACTGCTGTATCAGACGAACTCTACTTCGACTACTCCATGCGTCTTGGGCACTAACGGAAAATGACGATGATGATGAATTTCATGTAGGTTTGTCCGGTTGAAAACGTTTAGGTCGGCTACTAAATATTATATTTATTTAAACTATATAGACAACTAATTTTGAAACATAGCTAAATTCAATGGTTATATTAAAAATAGTCCGTTTAAATTATTTTTTCTTGAAAAGATAAAAAAAAAGTTCCCGTTTTTTTTTCAGAACGACCGATCTCTAGGGCTGATGAAGTAGAGTTTATCTGTTTCTATGACTTCTAAATAATTACAAGATAGTGTCGTCAACATTTTGTCCACCCGCCTTGGTAAACCTAACGTGAGTCAGGTACCCATCAGAGTTGGGTAGACTCAGGGACGTTCTACATTCACTAGACCGAACCGAGAAGCGAACTTGAGACTTTCTGGCTAACAGTCAATTGTCCTACCACTCGGCCATGCCGTCTCATAATTTTTTTCTTGAGCAAATCACTTCCCAACAAGCGATGACGTCATATTTACTCACCTATTTCAAACACAACGCGATGATGTCAAATAAATCTGCATTAATTAGATTTAAAAGCAATTACGGTAAAAAAAAAATGACATAATTCTCGATATTATTCAGTCCCTTATATTATGTAGACAATACCAGTAGATTTTTCTCTCACTTTGATCTCAACCCATCGTCAAACAAGCTCCAAATAAAATATAAGCCACCCGACCTAGCGGAATAACATTTTCTTCATCCTATTGATTTAAAGTATGTTTGAACGATAAGACACGTTTTTTATTCCATTGAAATTTAACACTGGAAGATGCGTCTAAGCTCCGAATTTTCATTTTTTAAACAAAATCTTTCAACATGAAATATTAGAAAAAAAAATACTCAAAAAAGTTTGATTCAATCATTTCTTAAATTATAGAAAAAACGTTTATGTTGAAGTAGATAAAGCCATTGTTTAAGTTTATACGTGGAGAAATGTGTTGTCAAGTACCCGTCAGAAAGTTTATTCTTGTTTGACTTTATTTTATCATCTGTGGACGGACAGCAATTACACGGAGTAGGAGGACTTCATTAGAGACATGGAATTAAGGAGGTAGGCTCCGGTTAAAAAAAAAATCTTTTTAATACTAGATATCAAAAAACTTTTTACTCTACAGCTTTTTAAAGGTACACTGTTGGTCCGTTAGAAACATTACATTTAACACCCCAAATTCCCCAAAAATTTAGTGTTTTTACCAGAACCCAAAGTTTGAAAATTAATAAGAAATTAGTTTTAAGATCTGCACTTAAAATATGTAGCTGAGTACCCCAAAATATGGTAGAAGATTGTGAATTCATTCTTTATGGGCTTAAAATATAATACTTTATAAATGCTGGAAATCCTAAGAATAGGTTAATATGTTAAGATGTCCGCCGTTGTCATAGTTACCAAGATTTTCCCATCAGCTGTTTTTAATGGAAACGCATATGCAGATGTACATTAAAAAGCTATAGAGAAATAATTATTTTCTAACTAGTGTTAAAAATGTTGTTTTTACCGGCGCCTCCCCCTCTTAAAGCAACAGCTATAAGCAGTTACATTGTTGTACAGTGGTTGAGGACATCAGTTAGATGACAAGACATTATTTCAGGACATCAGTGGGACATAAATTTAGTTCTGGTGTCAAATAGCAGGACATGAATTGAGGACATTAGCTAGTTAGTAAAACACATATTGAGGACATCAAAAAGGACATAAGCTTAGCTCAGCAGTCACAAAGGACAACAGTTAGATAACAGGACATACATTGAGGACAGCAGCTTGCACGAAGACAATATCTGTCTGACTTGCTGTTTTTCTCGCGACCTATAAAGACAACACACTGTCTGTGAACTGAATTCAACTTTTGTTCCTTTAAATTTAAACAATCCTGACTTTCCCATTTCACCAGCGGGCTGAAATGTTTAGTACTTGTATGTCAGTAGGTAATGTAGTATCGTATCGTGGTG
Source organism: Physella acuta (assembly GCF_028476545.2). NCBI lineage: Eukaryota > Metazoa > Mollusca > Gastropoda > Physidae > Physella > Physella acuta. The sequence continues at coordinate 76,212 of NW_026732691.1, read as the reverse complement.
CAGTATCGTATCGTGGTGCAGTATCGTATCGTGGTGCAGTATCGTATCGTGATACAGTATCGTATCGTTGTTCAGTATCGTATCATGGTACAATTGTGACGCAGTATCGTATGTCTCATAACCAGTTGACACGTATACTTAATGTCCCGCACTAAATTCTCCCTCACTAAATTCCCCCAAACTAAACTAAATTCTCACACAATGAATTCTCCAAAACTAAAAATCTCCCAAATCTAAACTCGATACAAAAAAAGTCTCAAACCCCCCCCCCCCCCCCCCACCCCACATGGAACTAAACGCTGACACAGATTATTAGTGTTCGTCCCGAGAGTGCACCAAGGTGTAAAACAGTTCACAGCAGTTTGCTCGTCTTTTGTTTGAGTCAAAATATCTCGCGCGTGGAACTTTTTTGTTAAGGGAGAGAACAAACATTGAGTTCTTTTAATGGGAGGTAATTATAAAATTAAACGATAAAAAGAAGAAAACAAGTTGTAATACATTTCAAAACAAAAACAAGTAAACAAACATCAGTATTATTTATAGAAAAAAAAATATCAAAAATTTTATTAAATTATTAGGTGATTAATTACAAAATTTTAATTACAACTCCTTGTAATTGTGAGTTATTAATCTAATAAATAGCAGTCACTAGTATCAACCAGCTGTAACATTAATATCGAGAAGATTATTAGGATTTGTTGGAATTGCACTTCGTACGTCGACTATTATTTTATTCATGTATAACAGACAGAACAGAATGGCTGCAGAAGTTGAAGAGACACTTAAAAGAATACAGTCACACAGGGGTGTTACTGGGACCATAGTTGTCAACAGTGAAGGTATTCCCATTAAAACAACTCTGGACAATTCCACCACTGTGCAATATGCTAGTCTTATTCATAGTTTGACTGCAAAGGCACGCAGCACTGTAAGAGATATTGACCCTTCTAATGACCTCAAGTTCTTGCGCATTCGTTCCCGTAGGAATGAGATCATGTGCGCGCCTGATAAGGAGTTTCTTCTCATAGACATACAACAACATGAACAAAGCTAATAGTAGCAACAGAGGATTCATCACATGTTTGTCAAGCTTCCAGTTGAATCTAAAGGTTGAATTTTCCCTTTGATAAGTAGGAATGGAAAACTAATGATTTTAAAGAGATGAATGTACTTAATCCTTAAAAGTGATTTTTAAAATTTTTTAATATGTTTTTTTTTATTGCTCCAGTTTACAAACTATATTTAGTTAATTGTTTCTTTTTGAAACAGATTTTGTTTAAAAATTGTGTATTCTTTAATCTTTCTGAGTATGAGTCTGTGAACATCTCATAATCAATTATATATTTTTTTAAAAAGATGACAAAATTCTTATCTCAAAGCTATCAAGATACTTGTGATGTATTCTCTAAGTCAAGCCTCTAAGTCGCTTTAATGTTTTATTTTCTTTTAATCTCTACTTATACTGTGTACATAAACTTTTAGCTTTATTTAAACTGCATTAAACCAAATATTGTAGCTAACTTGTGAGCATGCTTGGTTGTCTGAAAAAATGTTTATAATATTTACAACTTATCGTTGATGTTTTCCATCTTTCAGAGAGATTTAATTCCAATTAAACTTGGCAAAAAAAGCTTCACCATTTTGCTATAAGTGTGATTTGTTCTATAAAAGTATGCTAAGGACAATTTTTATTAACTTTTTAATCTGTATTCTGCATGCACAATCTTAGATTTTAATAAATATTTCCTCATTTAAAAAAAAAAAAAAAAAAATTCATAATTTTGATTGATTTTAAATTCAAGTATTACAAGTCAAAAAATAGTATCTTTAAAGCTTGTGGTTGGTTATTTTCAAAACATTCACATTGATCTGGTTGCATTGTTTTGTATTTATTGTTTAATGCATTTAAACTGAAATAAACCCTGTTCTCAAAAGAAAAATATATATATATATATATATATATAAAAAAAAAATGAAATAAAAAAAAAATACTATTACTCCTGGCTCGCCCAAACCTTCATTCTCCCCATGTCCCTTCAACCAGCGCGACCCGCCCCAGACCCTCAGCAGTCATGTCACGCAACAACGATTCGCTGCCTGGCCCACCTTACCCAACCAACCCCACCCACCTCGCCCCACCCCACCACTGTACTGTTTTTTTTTTCTTTCAAATTTGTTCATCCATGTAACTCTGTGGCAGAATTTAGCAGGTTGTTAAACCCTGGTTTTTGAAAGTAGTGTAATTCCACTATTTATTGAAGTTTCTATACACGGCAATTTCTTTTATTGCTAGCAGCAAGATATATCACTATAAAAATGTAAAGCATTTCGGTTTTGTATTTGTATTATTGCATTAACTCTGAGGCTGTCAAACAAGACAAGCTCCTTTTATTTCAAACATATGTTATTCATTCATGAAATGTATTATTACTAACTGATCTCCTGTGTTTATTTGGTTTATTTGGTTTTGTATTTGTATTATTGTATAAACCGTGAGGCTGTCAAACAAGACACGCTCCTTCTATTTTTATGTCATACATCCTTTATTCATACACGAATCACCTCTCTAAAATGTAATTTATTATTATTAATTTAACTACTGTGATGGTTAAATATTTTGTTAATTGTTTTATTGAAAATAAAAGCATTTATATATATATATATATATATATATATATATATATATATATATATATATATATATATATATATATATATATATATTAAACACAAAACAAAATAATAAAAAAAATATCTGCGTATTTAGACTTTGGGCACAAATACCGGCTAATCAATTTAACATATCTCAAAGATTTACTACTCAAAACTCTCTCATCTACGATACACAATTAGTTCGATATCAACAACTTCACGATTACTCTGACGACACCCACCTAAGAGAAATCTTAGGTGGGAGGCTCCGTCACAACCACCATCAAGTCAACTCGACATCCCTCAAAGACCAACTACTCAAACAACTTCACGAGTACTCAACTCTCGTAAAATAAACACTCGTCAACAGCCTCACTTCGCCCATTTCAACTACTCGACCAAGCTTTCGACTTCTTCACCACTCTCAAATTCTTCTGATCCACAATCCTCGACACAACAATATCACGAAAACTAAACGTTCTTCAACATCATTTCGCCCATTTCAACTATTCGACTATGCAAGAATACCCTACGACACAATTTTACTCTCTTTCAAACTACAATGACCAATAATTCAAAGCAACCTACTATAAACGTTATCTCAACACAAGGACACCACCTCAACTATTCTCTCCAAGCTTCACTCCATTCGAACAACTCTACCATCAACGACAACACGCGAGACTCGCCCTTTCACCAACACATCATCCCTCATCGATACTCTCAAACTACAACTACCAACCAAGAATCAACCACTGCCCAACCAAGATTGTAATACACGAAAGAAACAAGGCCAAGACTTACGAGAAGCGATCATGTATTGTACTGTACTTTATGTTATATCAAAGGAACCATGAAAACGGAAATAAAAACAAGAAATCAGAAGATCACGAAAAATGAAAACAAAGAAAACGGAAGGAAAATCAAGAAAAGAATACTGTACAAATTGTATGCATTACTATGTATTACATGTATATTTCTAAAATACAACCTATCAACACAGCTAGCTCCTGGCTGGAAGGGAGTGAACTGTGTGGAAGGAAATCTATTAAATCTAAAAAAAAATTAAAAAATATCTACGTATTTACTGAAGTATCGCTCCGATGGCATTCCTTATTGCTACGATTTTGTATTTGCTATTTAAGTCCACGACAAACCCGGACCACGGCTCGGGTGGCTCCATGAAATCCTGGGCCCCACCCCTTGCAGCCAAGTCAACAACAGCAACCCCTGATCTACCACAGGAAGAATGTCCAGACCCCCATCCAGTTGAAACACCAACAGTGAAAGTACTCATCACCCCAAGAGGCCAACCAAACCTGCGAGGCCATATAATAAGACAGCCTATCAGCAATCATCAAATTATTCTAATCAATTATGGCAGAGCTGACACCTGGTACTTCTCCTCACAGACGACAATGAAAAGATCAAGCAGAACTTGTTATTACCTCCTCTTAGTTTCTAAACTAAAATATCCCGGCTCAACGATTGTAAACATTTAGAGTGAACCACAGCTCAACAGACTGGTGGAGGTTTAGCTATATGCCTAGAGAGCGGGGGAGTAACGGTGTGCGTTTACGTGGTGTCTCGCATGGTCTCACGAAGATAATTATATAAATAGAGAGATGATCCAAAGGTTAATTATAGACCACACCCTGAAGGGCAACAACTCTGACCCGCGAGAAAGATTAAAGAAATATACACCGGATGTCTGGACAGAATACATGCGCTTTCTTTTTCCTTTTGTGTATTATAAAAGAGTCAATCACACTATGTTTATTTCAGACTTTTTCTCCTAGGGTGTCGGGGGGGGGGGGGTGGGAGGGGTAACTGGTAAAAGTATATACTTTCTATATAAATCTATTTCGTTCGCGGTAGGCAAAGGTGGGGGGAGCCTCTCTGATCCACACATGAATTAATCCCGAACACACACACACACAACATGCGTCCACTAATCCCACACACACAACATGCGTCCACTAATCCCGCCACACACAACATGCGTCCACTAATCCCACTACACACAATGCGTCCACTAATCCCACCACACACAACATGCGTCCACTAATCCCGCCACACACAACATGCGTCCACTAATCCCACTACACACAATGCGTCCACTAATCCCACACACACAAAATACGTCCACTAATCCCACTAATCCCACCACACACAACATGCGTCCCCTTATCCCACCCACGCACACAACATGCGTCCATTAATCCCTGTTACGGGCCAGTTGTAGGTTAGTTTAGAATAGGTTAGAATAGTCTAGAACTAGGGGAGAGTGCCTGTGTGAGTGTAGTTCACCTTACTGTGTAGTTACCCTTGTGTGTTTATGTCTTGTAATCCCAAGGTCGAATGCGGGTATAAAAGGGGGAGTGAACGATTGTGGGGGGCAGTCAGCGGGTTAGTAGCGGTTAGGACGAGGGCTGTTCTGGTACGCTTGAATGCATTGAGACGAATAAAAGTAGTGAAGTGATACACGAAGTGTTGTTGTTGATTTGAAATGAACCCAGAACGTAACAACAAAAAAAAACAACAAACACACCCCTACTGATACATAAAACCCCCACTCAACTAACATACCCACGCTAAACCCCCTCACACCAACAGTAGATATAATTGTAAACAGACCAATGCAAATCATTTGCATTGCATACACCACAACGCAACACAATGATTTTGCCGACACTAAATTCTGCCCAACTAAATTCTCCGACACTAATAAATTATCGCTCACTAAATTCTTTTGGAAATCATCCTCACTGCAGCAGAGAACTAAAATAAGGATCTACAAGTCTAATGTACGTTCTGTACTCCTCTATGCTGCAGAGTCATGGAAATTAAACAAGAAAGGAGAGAGCCGACTCAGCGGCTTTGAAAGAAGATCCCTCCAACGTATCCTCAGAATAAAGTGGGACGACAAAGTCCCGAACAAGGAAATATGGCAAATGACAGGATTAAACGACAATATTTCAGAAGTTCGAATGAAGAGACGGAGATGGCTGGGCCATGTCCTACGCATGAGCAAAAGAAAACTCCCCAACATGGCGCTGAAGTGGAACCCGCCTGGGAAGCAAAAGAGAGAAAAACCACTGGGAATATGGAGGAGAGAAATGGAAGAAGAAGTGCAAGCTACTGGCAAGGCCTGGCATGAACTAAAGTGGCTCGCCCAAGACAGAGTGGAATGGCGGAGATTTGTTGCTGGCCTATACTCAACAGGGAGTGATGAGGATTAAGTAAGTAAATAAATTCTTCCACACTAAATTCTCCCACACTAAATTCTCCCAGAATGAAATATCCCAAACTAAATTCCGCCGCACTAAATTCTCCACTAAATTCTCCCAGATTTAATTTTCCCACATTAATTCTCCCGCACTAAATTCTCCCACAACGAATATCCCACACTAAATTATCCTACACTAAATTCCTTCACACTAAATTCTCCCACATTAAATTATCCCACATTAATTTTTTTCACACTAAATTCTCGCACACTAAATTCTCCCACACTAAATTCTCCCACACTAAATTCTCCCACACTAAATTCTCTCACACTAAATTCTCTCACACTAAATTCTCCCATACTAAATTCTCGGTAAGTTCACGGAAATCACGTGCAAGTTAGGAGAATTGGAGGTCCAGTAAAACATGCACGTTACGCTGCACAAAAGGACGACTCTAAAAGATATGCTGCGAGTTGAGGCACTAATATGAGACGCATGGAATAGTCCCCCAGGATAGTAAAGTGAGGTGACGAAGTTGTTATCTGGAGTGCTGACGATCTTCGGGTCAACATATTCATACAAGCCAGCGTTTTCTTGCATGAATATAATAAAAAGTAAAGAAGCCGGGACATCCAGGGCGTCAAGCGTGCGTTCTGCCGATAGACCACGCCACTCCACTGATTAGCGTTAGGCAAAGTAACAGCGGCTGGGCATTGTGCTGAACACACTACCCCCCCCCCCCCCTCCTATACATCCCGAGATAATTTAAATTAAATTAACTCTATTTCGTATGTCTCATTTATATAGGGTGCGAACTGGAGATGATTTATACCAGGGGCGGAACTACAGTACCGCCAGACCCCGCTATGCGGGGGGGGGGGGGGGGCACGCCATTTAGGGGCTCATAGCCGACCATAATAAAGTTTTTATAGTTAAAAAAATAATTTTCTTACATTTTTGACTTTACGGTAAAAGCTTTTGTAAATAAACAGATCTACTACAGTAGTGATGTTATACAGTAGCTAACACATGCTGTTGCGTAAAAAATTAAATGCCTGAGCTGTAGTGTGAAAGATGGGCAAACGTTCAAAACACTTCCATGACGTATTTCCCTTTTTTAAATTAGATAAATAGTGGCGCTCCTAACTCCTTTTGATATATGTGTACTAAACAAATTAAAAAGCAACAACTTCTCTTAATTATTATTTTTTAAGAAATGCATACTAAAGAATGACAGCATAAAAAGGAAATATATTTGAAGCAAATAATATAAATACAAAAAAACACGAGAAACCATTACACATACAAAGCTTTCATATTTTACATTCTTTTGACCGGCTGAAAACTAGCGGGTAGACCGTATTAAAGCAAACATTTTGAATAGACTTATTCTAAATCTTTAAAAAAAAAAATTCAAAACAGATTAATGCACTCACACACATGACATCTTGTAATTAGTTTAAATTGAAAAACGAAATGAGTATCCAATGTTTGTATTATGGGGGGGGGGGTGGCCCTTTTTTCTAGTTTCGCCACTAGGGGGGGGGGGGCAGGCCGTTTAGGGGCCTACAGCCGACAATAATTAATTTTTTTATAGTTAAAAAAATAATTTTCTTGCATTTTTGACTTGATGGTTGTTTTTTTTTAAAAGAATACTGTAGCTGCGGTTGGATTACCTTTATTCTATAGACACCATCCCGAGTCCTCTTTCTCCTACAATCAAACACACGCTGTTGTCGGCAAAATTCTTTTGAAAATAAATCAAAGTCCATCGCGCGAGAGGCCGATAGATATTAAGACGGCTTTTGCTTCCTCATAGCATTGATTAAGGTCCGACAATCCATTGTGATTTTATAATGTAAAATGTTCGTTTGTTATATTGGTAGAACTACTATTCTGTTCTATTTCGGTTTTTGTGTACGTTTACTTCTTTTTGTTTTAAAAACAAATACGAAAGTAAACATGTATGATTTGAATTCTCACCCTTGAGTGTTTCACAATAGGCTTCAGGAAAAGTAGTTGAGACCATCCCCACATCGGTAAAATTTGGGAAGTTTTTGAGAACTCATAGACCTAACATTTGTTTAAATTGTGTAGTTGAGCAACCCGAGATCCCCAGTGGCTATCTAAGCACCAGGGGTCCGCTTATTGGGTGTCCTGCACAGGGGGATAGGTGTACTACTTGAATCATTAGCCTCGCTGCATTAGGGGCCTCCGTCGGTAGCTGTGTCTCCTTGTGACACAAAAGGCCGTCACCAAGGTGTGTTTCTTTTACCATCAGCGTAAACCGGGGTGAGTTTGTGGTAGTTTGTACAAACTAGCGCCCAAACAACTAAGCCTTGATAGTGGTTTTGTATAAAAAAAAACAAATAGAACTACTACAGTAGTGATGTTCTACAGTAGCTAACACACGCTGTTGCGCAAAAGACAAAAATAAATAGATCTACATGAGTTGTAGTGTGAAAGATAGACAAAAGTTCAAACCACTTCAATGACTTACTTTCCTTTTTTAAATAGTCATATATGTGTGCTCTTAAGCCCCTTTTAATAGATTTGCGCTAAACAAATTAAAAAGCAATTACTTCTCTTAATTATTATTGTATTTAAAATACATAATTAAGAATGGCATAGTACAAAAAAGAAATGTATTTAAAACTAATAATTTAAATACATAAAAACATAAAAATAAACATAACGCGAGAAACTATTACACGTACAAAGCTTTCATGCTTCATATTCTTTTGACCCACATTCAGTTAAAAATTGTAAGACAGAACCTTATTAAATAGAGATTTTCTTAACAGACCAATAGCACTTACTCAAATGACGCGTTGTTGTACTTGTTTTAATTTTTTTTTTAAACCAAGAGTTTTTAATATTGTTTTAAAACTCGAACAAGCCCGAAATAAGTATTCTATGTTCGTATTCTCGTATTTTGTTTAAATATATATATATATACACATATATATATATATATATATATATATATATATATATATATATATATATATATATATATATATATATATATATATATATATATATATATATATATATATATATACATATACATATATATATATATATATATATATATATATATATATATACATATATATATATATATATATATATATATATATATATATATATATATATATATAAATATATAAAATTATATATATATATATATATATATATACATATATATATATATATATATATACATATACATATATATATATATATATATATATATATATATATATATATATATATATATATATATATATAATTTTATATATTTATATATATATATATATATATATATATATATATATATATATATATATATATATATATATATATATATATATATATATATATATATATATATATATATATATATATATATATATTAATATATATGGGGCCCTTTTTTCTAGTTCCGCCACTAATTTATACATGTTTTTATTATAACAAAGTAATTTTCTATCATCGTTATTACTTTGTGATTGGCTTTTTACGTCTGTCCGTCTCTCCGTGACTTGATACATGTAGTAAAACTACAACGTATGGGTTTTATTGTGTGCTTTTTACATTTGAATATGTCATACATTTTTATATATTTTATCTCTTACATCTTCTTGAAATAAATTTATTAATCTTACAGTTTAGTTTGTAGAAGTTTTTTAAATAAATATCTTATTTTTCTAATGCTACACGTGTTTCAAATGTGCTGCTAAATGATATTTAGCCTATCTTTAACTCTAAGATGGACTACAAAAGAAACACCGAACACAGAACAGTGAATGTAATAAAATGAATTTGATACAAGGGTGTTCAAACTGAAAGAAATCGCTTTATCGTATTTTGTTGTTTTCTAGAAATGTATCCTTCATAAATGTCTCTTACTAATAAAAATGTCACAATATATATATATATATATATATATATATATATATATATATATATATATATATATATATATATATAAATATATATATATTATAAAAGATAGTTTACTAAGTAAAGAAAATGACAAACCACACGCCTACTAAATCAACAACATTAAAACATCCTTCAAACTAGTCTACACATGCATAGCACGATATCCACACACCTTACAAACCACTCACTGATGTAAAACATCTGGGAATAGATTCCGATAAGACAGAATTTACGCCCCAGTGAACATGAAAATCAACAAAGTAGAACACCTATTCTCAACACTACAGTTTAACGACCATACAGCAGTTCTGACAACTTTAAACAACGAACAAACACAAAGCAAACAAAAAAATAACACATACTGGAAACTCAATAATTCACTATTACTAGACGAGCGCTACATCAAAACTATAAAAGACATAATACAATTTTACACACAGTCATCACCAAAATTTAACAAAATCCAACATTGGGACGATTTAAGACATTAAGCGGGTATCTATTCAATATGCTTGTAGCATTAATAGCGTTAGGTCCCACATAGAAACTAAATAGAAAACAAAAATGTATGCTTAAGGGAAAAAACAATAACAAAGAACAATAGACTCAATAGAAACGGAACTTTCGAAAATATAAGAATATAAATATAGAGGGACACAAAACAGAATAAAAATAGAGCAAATAGGTTCGGCAAAACCAAACACACCACACTCTCATTCTAGAAAAAAAGCATACACAGATCAAAACAAATATTGGATGAAATAACAAAGAGACGACTGACCCAAGAACGATATTATAAATCAACCCGCGCTTTTTATTAAACTTATCTTCATAATCGATTCCCCTTCGTGTCCAATACACAAATAGCAGATGAAGTAAAGACCGTGTTTCAATCACCTCGACATACAGGGAGATAATGTGGTCAGTACTAATCCAAGTAACCTAAGGTGCGTCAGGTACCCATCAGAGCTGAGTGAACTCACGGAGCCCAAAAGAACTGAGTCCGGAAATCGAGACATTCGGACTAGCAGTAGAAAGCTTTGTGTTTAGTATTATAGCTTAAAAAGTGTACTCTTACTTTTGTAATTTAACGCTTGTGAAAGCTCGTTAATATATAGGGTATTCTGCATGTTTTTTCCCTACTATTTAGTCTTAGACGAAAAAAAAAATAAAGCACGGTTATTCAAATGACGCAATCCGTCACATTGTCACTTGATCCGGAGGTCGATTAATCCTCACACAGAAGGGCAACTCCCCCACCCCCACTAATCCATACACCCCCACTCAACTTAACCACAGTAAACCCAATCACACGTAGATTTATTTATATAAACACAAACACTCAAATAATTTTTTTTGCCTACACTACAACACCACACAATCATTTCGACCACACTAAATTCTCTCACACTGAATTCTCCCACACTAAAATCTCCCACATTTATTTCTCCCGCACTAAATTCTCTCACACTAAATTCTCTTACACTAATTTCTCGCACTCTGAATTCTCTCACACTAAATTCTCCCAAACTAATTACTTCACACTAAATTCTCCCACACTTAATTCTCGCACACTAAATTCTCTCATATGAAATTCTCGCACTCTGAATTCTTCCACACTAAATTCTCCCACACTAATTTCTACCACACTAAATTTTCTTACACTAAATTCTCCACACTAAATTCTCACACACTAAATTCTCCCCCACTAAATTCTCCCCCACTAAATTTCCCCCCACTAAATTCTCCCCCACTAAATTTTCCCCCACTAAATTCCTCCACACTAAACTCTCCCACACTTAAATCTCCCAAATCTAAACTCGATACAAAATCGTCTCCACCAAAATCACCCAAACATCCAACTCTCCCTTATTAGATTCCATCACACACTCACCCCCCTCCCCAACCTCACCCAACATTGAATAAAAAACGGACACAGAAGATTTGTGTTAATCTCGAGAGTGCACCAAGGTGTAACACAGTTTACAGCGGTTTGCTGTCGTCTTCAGTTTCTGTCAAAATATCTCGCCCGTAGAACTTTTGTCAGGGGAAATAAACAAATAATTATTTTTTTAAGGGTAATAATTCCAAAAATTAAACAATAAAAAGAAAAGAAAAGAAATATTAACACATAACGAAAAAAAACAAGTAAAAAACGTTAATATTAATTATAAAATATTAAGTTTTAAAAAATTATGTGAACTTTTGGTGATTACATAAGAATACATTAATTACAACTCCTAGTAATTGTTAGCTGTTATTTTAAAATTCAGTAGTCAGTAGTATCAACCAGCTGTAATATTAATACAAAGAAGATAAACCAAATCGTTGATGGAATTCCAGCTAATATGAGTGTTCTACTTTTATTTCAGCTTATTTACTGCGAACTTTGCCAATAATTACTCTCTTTAAAGAAAACGGTCCTACTTCTCGGTTGCACAAATTATTTAATATCTGATGACGCTTCTCGGCCTTTTGGCTAAGATCAAAGTGAAGTATCTGTTATGGGTCTACATAAATCTTAGTCATTTGGTTGGTCAACTCTTTTTAGGGCTGGCTGCCGGGGTCGAGAGGCGGTCAATCTACTACTCAACTCACCAAGCAATCAATTGCAAATCTTGCCAACGATCGCCGTGGGGTTGCGCCCACACATCCCTCGAAGTGCACATGCCCTCGAGATGAGTCACCCAGTACTTGTATTGGGTGGCTTCAATGTACGAGTGGCTAATCTTCAATTTTCTATTTTTCAGCCTGACGACACCCACCTAGGAGAAATCTTAGGTGGGAGGTTCCGTCACAAATGCCATCAAATCAACTAACCATCTCTCAAAGATCAACTACTAAACTTACCTAAAATAAACACTCGTCAACATCCCTCAAAGCTCAACTACTCAAAAAACTTCACGATTAACTGTCAAATCTAGACTTTGGGCACATGTAACTGTCTAATCTAGACTTTGGGCACATGTAACTGTCAAATCTAGACTTTGGGCACATGTAACTGTCAAATCTAGACTTTGGGCACATGTAACTGTCTAATCTAGACTTTGGGCACATGTTACTGTCTAATCTAGACTTTGGGCACATGTAAATGTCTAATCTAAACTTTGGGCACATGTTACTGTCTAATCTAGACTTTGAGCACATATAGCTGTCAAATCTAGACTTTTGCCACACATACAGGCTAATCAACTCAACATCTATCAAAGATCAACTACGCAAAACTCTCTCATCTGCGATACACAGTTAGTTCGATATCAACAACTTCACTATTACTCTGACGACACCCACCTAGGAGAAATCACTACTCAACTCTGTTAAAATAAACACTCGTCAACAGCCTCACTTCGCACATTTCAACTACTCGACCAAGCTTTCGACTACTCGACCACTCAAATTCTTCTCATCTACAATCCTCGACACGGCAATATTACGAAAACTAAACATTCTTCAACATTATTTCTCCCATTTCAACTATTCGACTACGCAAGAATACCCTAAGAAACAATTTTTTTACTCTTTCAAACTACATTGACCAATAATTCAAAGCAACCTATTATAAACGATATCTCAACACAAGGACACCACCTCAACTACTCTCTTCGCCCACCTCAATTACTCGACTACGCAAGATCACCCTACGACACCACTTCAATCTTTTTCAAACCACAATGAACAATAAAGCAAAGCAACCAAGGAAAAACAATATCTCGACGCAAAGACACTACCTCAACTACCCTCTCCAAGCTCCATTCGATTCAACTCCATCACCAACGGCAACCATCATCAATCTCAACACCAGGACACTACCTCAACTAATCTCTCTAATTTCTACACCATTCGATAAACTCTACCATCAACGACAAGACACCAAACTCATCATCCCAATATCGGAACATCCTTCATTGACACTCAAACTACAACTACCAACTAAGAATCAACCACTGCTCAACCAAGATTGTATCACGAGCAAGAAGCAAGGCCAAAAACCACAGAGAAGCGATCATGTATTGTCCTGTACTCTATGTTATATTAAAGGAACCAAGAAAACGGAAATGAAAACATGAAATCAAAGAAACATGGAAAAATGGTACCAAGAAAACGGAAGGAAAATCAAGATAATGACATTGTAAAATTGTGTATGAAATACTATGTATTACATGTATATTTTAACATGCAACCTATCCACACAGCTAGCTTCTGGCTCAAATGGAGTGAACTGTGTGGAAGGAAATCTATTAAACATTTAAAAAAAAAACTATGGCAGAGCTGAAACCTGTTACTTCTTCTCACAAGCCCCTTGACGTCACCACAATACACAACACATGCAAAACACACGGTACATACACATTGCATATCTCACTTCACGAAAACAACAAAATCAATGGGACCCTCAGATGGGTACCCCCTACACTTGACAATGCTACACTCAAACATGCACTACGCCTATTCAGGAATAAAGAGCCATCCATAAACACAATCCCCACACACTCATAATCGCAGCTTTTCTGTCTACACTGATAAACCCTCAACTATCTCACACTGCATCAAAATAAATTACAAAAACAAATCACTCACTATCCTAATCTTTATCGCCGGGAGAAGATAAGCATGTCAAATCTGTTCCTCCACCCTACACTGGACAAACCATCGCCAACAAACGCCTTCAGACACACCACTGAAGGAAGACCCAACAGCACAATCAACAGCTCCAGCAAAAACAACGCAGCCGACAACCCTAAAACCAGCATCGTGATCAACTGCAACATCAACAACGCCATGCACACATCTGAGACAACGGTCTTAAAGACGCCAACAACTGACCATGGCGAAACAGCACAACATCCAGTAACAAGCATATATGCAGTCACCACCCAGATCTCGAGACCAGAGAAAGAAACTTCCGGCCCTCAAATCTCACCACAGCAAACAATCGTGGAAACACCAACAACAAACAATCGTGGAAACATCAACAACAAACAATCGTGGAAACATCAAAAGCAAACAATCGTGGAAACATCAACAACAAACAATCGTGGAAACATCAACAACAAACAATCGTGGAAACATCAACAACAAACAATCGTGGAAACATCAACAACAAACAATCGTGGAAACATCAACAACAAACAATCGTGGAAACATCAACAACAAACTATCGTGGAAACATCAACAACAAACAATCGTGGAAACATCAAAAACAAACAATCGTGGAAACATCAACAGCAAACAATCGTGGAAACATCAACAACCAAGAGGAAGAAAGAGGACAGCCCATAACCGAAAAAAACATCAAAACATCACGATTCAGCAGCCACCACCTCGTGTTAGCGCTTGTAAAAGCTCGTTAACATAAAGGATATTAGACATGCCTTTCCCCTTACTATTTAGTCTTTGATATAGAGCTAAAAAAAGCACCGTTACACAAGTTACGTAATAAGTCATATGATCCGAGGGTTGATTATAGACCACACCCTGAAGGACAACAACTCTGACCCACGAGAAAGATTGAAGAAATATACACTGGATGTCTGGACAGAAGAAATGTACACTGGATGTCTGGACAGAAGAAATGCGCTTTCTTTTTCCTCTTGTGTATTATAGCAGAGTCCATCATACTGTGTTTATTTCAGACTTTTTCTTCCGGTGTGGGATGGGGGGGGGGGGGAAACTGGTAAACGTATATACTTTCTATAAAAAAAAATTCTACTTCATTCGCGGTAGGTGAAGGTAGGGGGGGTGGAGCCTAAGAAGAAACTCTGATCCCCACACCTGAATTAATCCCGAGCACCTACACACAACATGCGTCCACTAATCCCACCCACACACAACATGCGTCCACTAATGCCACCACACACAACATGCGTCCACTAATCCCACCACACACAACATGCGTCCACTAATCCCACCACACACAACATGCGTCCACTAATCCCACCACACACAACATGCGTCCACTAATCCCACCACACACAACATGCGTCCACTAATCCCACCACACACAAGATGCGTCCACTAATCCCACCCATACACAACATGCGTCCACTAATCCCACCACACACAACATGCGTCCACTAATCCCACCACACACAACATGCGTCCACTAATCCCACCACACACAACATGCGTCCACTAATCCCACAACACACAACATTCGTCCACTAATCCCACCACACACAACATGCGTCCACTAATCACACCCATACACAACATGCGTCCACTAATCCCACCACACACAACATGCGTCCACTAATCCCACCACACACAACATGCGTCCACTAATTCCACCCATACACAACATGCGTCCACTAATCCCACCACACACAACATGCGTCCACTAATCCCACCACACACAACATGCGTCCACTAATCCCACCACACACAACATGCGTCAACTAATCCCACCACACACAACATGCGTCCACTAATCCCACCACACACAACATGCGTCCACTAATCCCACCCATACACAACATGCGTCCACTAATCCCACCACACACAACATGCGTCCACTAATCCCACCACACACAACATGCGTCCACTAATCCCACCACACACAACATGCGTCCACTAATCCCACCACACACAACATGCGTCCACTAATCCCACCACACACAACATGCGTCCACTAATCCCACCACACACAACATGCGTCCACTAATCCCACCACACACAACATGCGTCCACTAATCCCACCCATACACAACATGCGTCGACTAATCCCACCTACACACAACATGCGTCCATTAATCCCCCTTCCCCCCCCCCAAAAAAAAAAACAAACACACACCTACTGATACATAACACCCTCACTCAACTAACTAACCCACAGTAAAACCCCTTCACACCAACAGTAGATATAATTGTAAACACACCAATGCAAATTATTGCCTTGCCTACATTACAACACAATCATTTTGCCAACACTAAATTTTCCCACACTAAATACGGCCAAACTAAATTTTTCGACATTAAATTATCGCTCACTAAATTCTTCCACACTAAATTCTCCTGCAATAAATTCACTCAGACAAAATTTTCAGGCACTAAATTCTCCCACAATGAATTCTTACACACTAAATTCCGCCGCACTAAATTCTCCCACAATGAATATCCCACACTAAATTATCCGACACTAAATTCTCCCAGACAAAATTTTCTCACACTAAATTTTCCCACACTAAATGCTCCTACACTTAAAATCACACAAATCTTAACTCGATACACCAAAATCGCCGAAACATTCAACTCCGCAATAATAGATTCCATCACACACCTCCCACCCCACCCCCACGTGAAACTAAATATTGACACAGATTATTAGTTTTAGTCCCGAGTGTGCACCAATGTGTAACACAGTTCACATCGGTTTGCTGTCATCTTTTGTTTGTTTGAAAGTATCTCGCGTGTGGAAGTGGAACTTTATTGTCAGGGGAGAAAACAAACAATGTTTTTTTTTTCCATTGGGAGGTAATTATACAATTAAACGATAAAAAGAAGCGAAAAAAGTACTAATACATTGTCAAACAAAATCCAGTAAACAGACATTTGTATTAATTATAGAAAAATAAATTTAAAAACATTGTTTGAAATTATTTGGTTATTTATTACACAATGTTTATTACAACTCTCAGTAATTGTTAATGTTAATGCAATAATAAAATGTTATTGATGTCAACCAGCTGTAGTATTTATACCAGGAATTTGGTTAGCAGATTTCACAACAATCGTTTAAAAGCAATATCCTATGTCAGGGGTCGGCAACCTTTTGAAGCGGAAGCGCCAAAAGTTACAATTTTAAAAATTTCCCTGGTTTTAAAGAGCCACTACAATTTTATTTTATTTCAAATATTTTATTTTTTGATTAAGATTATTAGTATTTGTGCAAGGAGCTGGAGAGCCGCATCTTGATATCAAAAGAGCCGCATGCGGCTCGCGAGCCGCAGGTTGCCGACCCCTGTCCTATGTCTACGTATTTTTTTTTTACTTCAAGATGACCGAAACTATACAGGCAAGACTCTCAAAAAACCTCAGCTGGCCTTCGCTCTGTCCCGAAGATAATACGGACACCACGCAAACAACTAGCTGGCCTGTGTCAACACCCGTAACAGATACATATTCAAATGAAACTGTAAATGTTCTTCAAAGTGGGAGAAAAACCGGAGATGTGTCACAAAAGGAGAGACCTAACCCTGTACCTGTAAGTACACTCTTCAAAAAAATCACGCTTTCGGGGACCGCACCTGGGCGGCATCCCAAAAACACGCTACGTGTGTTGAATAAAGGAAAAAAAAGAACGTCGAATCGACGAATTCATATTAGAGGACCTATTTACGTGTGAACTGACGTAAATTGTTCTCAAATTCTTAATGTCTACAACTTGGGGAAACCAAGCGAATGGTTTATCTCTTTCGAATCAGAAGAAATTTACAACTCTCTACATTTAGCAATGAGATGCGAACATTCGGATTATTGTAGCAGCATTTTGCTGCTGCGTGTGTACAAAAACGGTCAGAGGGGTCACCCAAAATGAGTACCCCCTACCATTACCCAGAATATGATCAACAAAATTATGATTGAAATATCAGAACCAGACACAATAGTTTCAACTCTTAAGAACGGGAAGAGTGATAAGTGGGCAGTCGATTTCTACCCAAACGCTCTTTTAAAGGATTTAACACATTACATTGATCGTGAGATCGGTGGGGAAACTTACACCCAGAGTTTCTTCCAGGCAGCTCCCCGAAAATTTTTTACCGCCCCCCCCCCCCCGAACGAAATGAAATTTATATAATTTATATAGAAATTTGTACTTTTAACAGTGTCCGCCCCCCCCCCCCCCCCAAAGAAAGTTTTCCGCCCCCCCCCCCCCCTTGAAGATTTCAAGTGCCCCCCCCCCCCCCCCGCCGGAGAAATAAGTCTGGAAGAAACACTGTTACTACGACATAACGGTAGGAGATCTATATGCCCCCTGTTTAGCACGACCAAACACGGGCCGGCCGCCTAGAAAAAAACAACAACTAAGTATGCTTAATTAAGGGAAAAAAAAATAACAAAGTACAAATTGACTCAAAAGAAACAGAACTTTCGAAAATACAAGAATATAAATATATAGAGGGACACAAATCAGAATAAAAATAGAACAGATAGGCTCGAAAAACCAAACACACCACACCCTCATACTAGAACAAAGCATATAAAGATCAAAACAAATCAAACAAATAATGGCCGATAACAACAAAGAGACGACCGACCCAAGAAAGATTTTAGAATCGACCGGCGCTTTTAATTTAACTTATCTTCATAATCTTTTCCGCTTCGTGCCCAATACACAAATGGCAGATAAAGTAAAGATCGTGTTTCAATCACCTCGACATACAGGGAGATAATGTGGACAGTACTAAGCCTATCCGCCTTAGTTACCTAAAGTGCACCAGGTACCCATTAGAGCTGGGTGAACTCACGGAGCCCAACAGAACTGAGCCCGGAACTCGAGACATTCGGACTAGCAGTAGAAAGCTTTGTGTTTAGTATTATAGCTTAAAAAGTGTACTCTTACTTTTATAATTTAGCGCTTGTGAAAGCTCCGTAATGTATAGGTTATTTGACGTGTTTTTCCTCTACTATTTAGTCTTAGATAAAGAAATAAATAAAGCACCGTTATACAAATGACGCAATTCGTCACATTGTCACATGATCTGGAGGTCTATTAAACAACACCCAGAAGGACAACCCCCCTCCACCCCACTAATCTAAACACCCCCACTCAACCTACCCACAGTAAACCCAATCACACGTAGATTTATTTATATACACACAAACACTCAAATAATTTCCTTTGTCTACACTACAACAAAATATACTCATTTTCCCACACTAAATTCTCCCACACTAAATTCCCCCACACTAAATTCCCACACACTAAATTCTCGCACACTATATTCTTCCACACTAAATTCTCCCACACTAAATTCTCCCACACTAAATTTTTCCTCACTAAATTCTCCCTCACTAAAAATCTCCTAAATCTAAACTCGATACAAAAATAGTCTCCACCAAAATCACCCGAACATTCAACTCCCCCATACTAGATTCCATCACACAATCCATCCCCCCCCCAACATAATATTAGTGTTAGTCCCGAGAGTGCACCAATGTGTAACACAGTTCACAGCGGTTTTTGTCGTCTTTTGTTTGTGTCAAAGTGTTCGCGCGTGGGACTTTTTTGTCAGGGGAGAAAACAAACAATGTTTTTTTTTCAAGGGAGGTAAATATAAAATTAAAAGATAAAAAGAAATGTAAAAAGTAATAATAAATTATGAAACAGAAACAAGTAAACTGACTTCAGTATTAATTATAGAAAAATAAATTTTATAAAAAGTTTTTAAATCATTTGGTGATTTATCACACAATGTTAATAGAAACTACCAGTAATGTTCAATGTTAATCCAATAATCATTTGTCACTAGTTTCAACCAGATGTAATATAAATACCAAGATGTTTTATTTCATGCAGTGGTCTGATTCCGTATAGATCTAGTGTCTAATAATCTTATTTCGGCTTAATTTGCTTTTTTTTTTTTTTTTTTTGTTTTTTAAAAATATAAAATTTCGGCTTAATTTGTTTTTATTACAATCAATACCTTTGCAGCTTGATGTTTTTGTTTACGTATGCACTGAAATCCCAATCGCTTCTCGGCCTTTTGGCTAAGATCAAAGTGTAGTACCTGTTATGGATCTACATGGATCTTAGCCATTTGGTTGGTCAGCCCTTTTTAGGGCTGGCTGCCGGGGCCGAGAGGCGGTCAAATCTACTACTCTAACTCACGCAAATCTCGCCAACGACCGCTGTGGGGTTGCTCCCACACATCCCTCGAAGCGCACATGCCGTCGTGATGAGTCACCCAGTACTTATATTGGGTGGCTTCAAATGTACGAGTGGCTAACTTTCAATTTTCTAGTTTTCAGCCTGACGACACCCATCTAGGAGAAATCTTAGGTGGGAGGTCCGTCACAATCGCCAGCAAATCGAACTCATCTACTACGTCAAACACAACTACCTCGCTACCAACAAACTCACTACCACTCTGACGACACCCACCTAGGTCAGGGGTCGGCAACCTATTGGGACGGAAGAGCCAAAAGTTACAATTTACCACATTTCACAGTTTTTAAAGAGCCACAAACATTTTTTTTTTTCAATATTATGATATGTGATTAGGTATATATATATATATATATATATATATATATATATATATATATATATATATATATATATATATATATATATATATATATATATATATATATACATTACATTTAAAATAAATAGCTTAAATATGAAATATTTATTCATATAAAAACATATAGGCCCCTACATGTTTCGCACAAAACATAATACATATTAAAGTAGTTTAGCAAGCTCTGCTCGAAATTTGAAACTTTACATTGTTATTAGATCTATATCTTTAATTACCGAGTATTGCAGACTAATATTTTTATGAGTTTTAAAAATAAATTAAAATAATTTTTAATTTGTGTGCATGGAGCTGAAGAGCCGCGTCTGAACATCAAAAGAGCCGCATGCGGCTCGCGAGCCGCAGGTTGCCGACCCCTGACCTACGTCCTAGGAGAAATCTTAGGTGGGAGGCTTCCGTCAAACACTAGCAAATCAACTAACCATCTCTCAAGACCAACTACTCAACTTACCTAAAATAAACAATCATCAAACAGCTTCACTTCGCCCACTTCAACTACTTCATCAAGCTCCAAATCCTCGACTCAGCAACATCAGCAATACTTCATTCTTCAACGTCACTTCGCCCAACTCAATTACTCGACTACGTCACAACTTCACTCTTCTTCAAAACCACAATGAACAATATTTCAAAGCAACTCACTTCGAACGATCTCTCAACCAACCTAGGAAAAACCATACTTCAACGCAAGGACACTACCTCAACCACCCTCTCCAAGTTCTACAACATTCGATCAACTCTACCATCAACGACAAGACACAAGCTCGCCCTTTCAACAACAGAATATCTCTCATTGACATTCTCAAACTACAACTACCAATTAAGAATCAACCACTACCCAACCAAGATTGTATTAATCACAAGAAGCACGGCCAAAAACAGAGAAGCGATCATGTTGTATTGTCCTGTACTTTATGTCATAGCAAACCGGAAACAAAATCAAGAAATCAAAAGAAACAAATGGAACCAAGAAATCGGAACAAAGAAATCAGAAGGGATATTAAGACATTGTAAATCTTTTTAATGTTGTACTATGTATTACATTGTAATTTTTAACATGCAACCTATCCACACAGTGGAAGGAGTTCTATTAAACGCCAAACGGAAAAATAAAAAAAATAAAAAAAAATAAAAAATTACTCTGGTTTCTCTTCACATCGAGTAAATCTTTCGCCTTTTACTAAAGATACTATACTCTAACATCTTACAATGTCATCTCCTCATGCGATGTCATATGCAGATATTGTCAGCGTCAGCAAAGGGGTTGCGCCCTTGGATGTTCCCCCTGGGTCGAGAGACTTGGGGAGGAGCCACCCGGACCACGGTTCGGGTGGCTTAATGAAATCCTGGGCCCAACACCTTTCAGCTACAACTGCCATCCTGAACCTGCCGAATGAAGAATGCCCGGACCTCTACTCTGCTGACTCACCTACCATCCAAGTCACCATCAGCTCAAAAGGTCATCCCAAATTGAGGGGACACGTCTTACGTAATCTCATAAGCGATCATCAGATCCTACTCCTCAACTACGGGCGCGCTGACACCTGGTACTTTTCCTCAACAGAATTCGATGTCACCACATTACACAATACACACAAAATACACGGCCCTTACACACTGCATTTCACACTACACGAAAAAGAGAGAATCAACGGAACCCCTAGATGGGTACCCCCCACACTCAACGACCTCACACTCATACAAGCACTACAGCCTTACAGCAGCAAAGAACCAATCATAACCACCATTCCTCACAACAGTAACCGCAGCTTCTCCATTTATACCGACAATCCAGCTAACATCCCTCATTACATTCAAATTAATCACAAAAACAAATCCCTCAACATCCTAGTAGCAATCAATGGAAGGAAACAAGCCTGCCAGTTCTGCTCTTCAACCTCGCACTGGACCAATCAATGCCCAGCATCAAATACACACCTAACAGCATCACAGGATCCAGCTACACCTGCACAGCTGCCATCAACAGAACCTCCTACGCCGGTAAACCCACAAGTCACCCCAATTGCGACTGCGCAGATCTCAACCTCCTAAATCTACGAACATGCAAGCCACCCCCACTACGACTGCACCGATCTCACCCAAAACTCAATTCAGGAAACCAACTAGTCCAGCCAAACCGTCAAGCAAGCCAATAACCCCTAGTACATGCACAGCGAAAACACCAACCGTTAAACCATCTGCATCAACAACTCTCAAATCGAACTCTCTTCTACCATCCTCGCTCTACCCAGTCAATTTTACGTTTACTTTGAAACCAACTCTCGAACATAACAAGCCCAGCACAAATACAGATATGCCCGAATATACAAGTCCAAAAAGGAAAAAGGAAGACAGCCCCACAGACACAAAACAAACAGCAAAAAATAAAAAAACTACAAAATCAGTATTCGACGACACAAAGTGCAGATTTTGCACCCAGCGATTCAAATCAGCTGAGGAAGCTAAAATACACGAACGCCATGAACACGGGGACTTCTTACTTTGTGACGTTTGTGTGGACGATTACCCGCACACAGAATGAACTCGGCACTCAGACATATACGGACATTATATAAAAAACCATCCTGAAGTAACGATGTACTCCAGTCACTCTTGTAACCTATGCCTCCCTTTAGAAAGTATAAAGGCTCACACGGAAAGCCACCACCCGCCACCCAAATAATACGCTTCGACGGAACATTGTTTTAATTATAGCAAATTTAGACGTCTTGTATAAGAAAAATAAATAAACCGTGAGTGATCTTCCCTAAACTTTCTCGAATATTCTTATATAAAATAACAGGGGATGGGAACTCGGGCTATAGACATGATTTTTAATCCATTTTAAATACTTAAAGTTTTAAAAATAGAATAAAATCTCGTAGACAAATTAATTGCACACCAAGTGAACGCCAAATAAAAAAGCGCATAATAGTGCGCAATATTATTAGTACTTTTAAAATTTACATTAGTTTTTTGAGAAATCGGAAGTAGCGTAAATTACTACTTCCAGTCAACGAGAATTACTCAAAATTTTACAGAAGGTAGAGAATTAGATCTTTTACTTACATGTGAAATTTCATTTATCTATCTGAAATAGTACTCAAGTTATAGGCTTTTGAAAAATTCAAAGTAGGAAAAGTACCACTTCCGGTTATCGGAAATCGCTGAAAAGTTGATACGAATCTACGATTTTGATAAAATACTTATATATAAAATTTCATCAACCTAGCTGTAACGGTACTCAAGTTATCGTGTTTACACACGGACAGACAGACAGACAGACAGACACACAGACACACAGACATACGGACAAGATTGCAAAATTATGTTTTTCCGTATCAGTGAGGTGTAAAACGTCGAGATTTGTAAAAATCTCGATTTTTTTTTTTTGCACGATTACAAGACTTTCTCTATACTTCGTATATACGAGAAAGTAAAAAAGAAATTATGACATGTTTAAAATATGATCTCGGAATATTGTATGCAATGCCATGTATGTATACTATGTATATTTTAAACATGCAACCTTTTTCACACAGCTAGCTCCTGGCTCGACAGGAGTGAACTGTGTGTAAGGAAATATATTAAACTTAAAAAAAAAATCTATTGCGTATCCACGAGGACTGAGCACAGTAAACTAAGCAGTCAAGAGAAACCGAGTTTGCACACCTTATTTTAGTCTAGTTCTTATGCCATTTTATTTTCTTCTTTTGATTATTATATATGCAATTGATGTTCATATCTTTGATGCTGTGTAAAACTTCAAACAAATTATTATTACTGATTTAAATGTTTAAAACAATTGAATAAAAAGAAAAAAAAAATTTTGAGGACTGTATAGATATAGATGTTTGAAAGGGAAGAATGTTTGCTTTGATGTGTCTCGTTGTAATAACATAACTTTTCCGATTGCTTAAAATGTGTATCATTTTAAATTCTCTGTAATAACAAATTTATTTCAGCTCTACTTAAAAACCCAAATTCCACCCCGTCTCCCTCACCCACCACGCGGAGGGAAAAAAATCCCTTGAATCTTCATTCAATTACACATTTGCATATTCAGGTTTTTTTTTATTTTTTATTTTTTTTATATTTAGACGTTTTGTATTAGATCTATGTATAAGTAAACAATCTTAAATGAATGAAAGTAAGCTACAAGTAAGAAAGAAATATTACTATTGTAAATCTGTATCAGTCCTCACAGTCCGATGATGAAAACTGTAATACTAAAGCGAACACACACAACTGACATGTCTGAGGCAAGAAAAAAAAAAAAAAAGCTACTCAACTATGGCAGAGCTGACACCTGGTACTTCTCCTCACAAGCCCATGACGTCACCACAATGGACAACACATGCTAAACACACGGTCCATATACATTGTATTTCTCACAAAATCAACGGGACCATTAGATGGGCACTCTCTAAACTTGACAATGCTACACTACGCCTATTCAGTAACAAAGGGCCATCCATAAACACAATCCCACACAATAATAATCGCAAAATTTTCCCACACTAAATTCCCCCACACTAAATTCCTCCACACTAAAATCTCGCATACTAAACTCTCTCATACTTAATTTTCCCACATTAAATTATCCGACACTAAAGTCTCCCACACTAAATTCTCCCTCACTAAACTCTCACACACTAAAAATCTCCCAAATCTAAACACGTTAAAAACATAGTCTCCACCAAAATCATCCAAACATTCAACTACCCCTTACTTGATTCCATCACACACATCCCCCCCCCCCCCAGAACATTGGTGTTAGTCCCGAGAGTGCACCAAGGTGTAGCACAGTTCACTGCGGTTTGCTGTCGTCTTGTTTCTGTCAAAATATCTCTCGCGTAGAACTTTTTTTGTCAGGGGAAAAAACAAACAATGTTTTTTTTATAAAGGGAAATAAGTATTAAATTAAACGATAAAAAGAAGAAAATAATATAATAATATATATTGAAACAAATAAAGAGTAAACACACGTTAGTATAAATTATAAAAAAAATTAAGTTACAAGAAAAGTATTTAAAATTTTGGTAATTAATAAAAAATATGAATTATAACACCTATTTATTGTTAGCTGTTAATTCAAAAAATAGCAGTCACTAGTATCAACAAGATGTAATATTAATACAAAGAAGATTTTAAATTGATCAACACATTAAGATTGCCTGATCTTGATCTTATATCTGCGTATTTCTAACAAAGGTTCCTACAAGGACCTACAGTTTAGAATCCAGTCTGATGAAATAGCTCCTGAGCTCTTCGACTCGCCTACAGTAATTCAAGTCACCATCAAATCAACCAACCACCAGAACATCCCTGGTCACCTCTTGCGCAATATCATTAGTCCACACCAGATCCTGCTGCTCAACTATGCACGAGGGGATACCTGGTACTTCTCGTCCAACGAGTTTGATGTAGCGGGTCTGGACGGCACCACCAAAACACACGGCCCATACACTTTGAAATTCGACAGATACCACAAGGACAAAATCATCGGAACCCCTAGATGGGTCCCGCCAGCCCTGAGCAACGAAACACTGATTAAGGCACTGCAAACAGTCAGCAAATCTACACCTACAATAACCACAATCCCGCACACAAACAATAGCAGATTCACCATCCAGAACGACAATCCACAACACATCCCACACTACATCCAAATTACATACAAAGACACAACACGTAATATCCTCATCGCACTGCCAGGAAGACGCCAAGGAAGAACCAACTCAACAACCATCCTCACAGACAATTTTAACAGAACCACCTAGAGCACCACCCACACCGCAGCAAACATTGGTAACCCCTAACCTGTCGAACCAAAAAGCGATCCCAAATACGGCTTACCCGAAGTCACCAACTACATCAACAAAAATCCAAAACACTGGAGAAACACAAAGCCCAGATTCAGAAATAGATAACACCACGTCAATGAAAAGAAAAAATGAAATCAGCCCCACAGAACAAGGAAAATTAACAAAAAAAATCGCGAATCAAATCTTCGATCGCCTGACAAACACCTTAGAAACCCAGCCGCAACAAGAAACTACCACTGAACCAATTCAAATTCCCAAACCTTTAACTCCTGGAAAAGACAAGGGCTGCGGTTATTGCTTTCACAGTTTCAGTACTGCCAGCGAGTGTAAAACACATACAAAAACTTCCCATCCTGATACGAGTAAATGCCCGCATTGTAACAATCTGATCAAAAGCAGAGGAGCAATAAAGCACCACTTACTAAAACACCCAGACACCGCTGTCTTCCAGTGTGGATACTGCCTAACAAGTCTATAAACCAAATACGACATAGAAAATCACCTCAACGACCAGCACCCCGACAACGACCCCTGCCACAATCAAATATTCTACATCCTCAACCCAGACAGATCCATTTCTTACATGTATGCAGACGACAGAACATAAACAGCGAGAAGGACAACTCTTCAAATATGACACGCTGTACCCACCACTTAAACGAGTTTTGTCAATCCCTCCTCATCCGGATTCCAACACTATTATTTTACTTTAACCCCTTTTACTGATTATCCCTTAAAATTTTGTATAACAACATCTATAAAACAAATATGATAACCATGTACATTTAAAAAAAAAAAAAAAGAACAAAAAAAAAAAAATACAAGGACCTACAGTTTAGAAACGTGATGATTGCGGTTGATGACTTGTGTGAGTTAAATCCGCAGGAACTGGGAGTAACGACCCCAGTTTCTAGTCTGACCCTCTGATAGAAAAAAAAAAAAAATATTTTAAACAAAGAATCCCAGGACAAAATAAACGACATACAAACCCAGTTGGATGAAATACAGGCACACACATATAAAGGAGCCCTAGTCAGGAGCAGGTTGGACATTCTAGACATTGATCATCCATCACACCACAGCAACATTCTAGAACAGATACAAGCGCACAGCAAACACATACAAAGCATAACACAGGACGACGGCACAAACGCTACGGACATTGAAACTATACAAACCTACTTTTTAGACCACTACAGACGACTGTTTGAAAAAGAAGACATTGACAATGACACGCAAGACAAATACCTTACTTTTGCACGCGACTAGAGGACACAGACAGAGACAATCTAAACAGCCCAATCAACAGTAACGAAATAGCAAATACCATAGATAACCTAAAATTAAACAAATCGCCTGGGCCTGATGGTCTAACTAATGAATTCTACAAGGCCTTCAAAAACGATCTACTCCCAATAATGAAAGCTACCTTTCAGGAAATTCACGACAGGGAATACTGTGCGACAGATTTCAACAGAGCCTACATAACCCTTATCCCCAAACATGACGCGGACAAAACAAAAGTGACAAGTTACAGACCCATCTCCCTACTTAACTGTGACTACAAAATACTGACAAAAACTCTAGTCAAGAAAATTGAACCCTACATCAACAAAATCATTCACACTGACCAACAATACAGCACCCCTGGTAGGAACATACAAAATCACACACACCTAATAAGAGACATAATACATTACAGCACACAGAAAATCACCCAGTTAGCAATCCTAAGCGTAGATCAACAAAAAGCCTTTGATCGAGTCGATCACACTTGGCTAACAAAAATTTTAGACGCATACAATTTAGGTCCCTACCTCAAGACATGGATAACAACACTCTTCAAAAACGCGCAGAGTCACCTCATCATTAACAACACACTCACAGACCCCATTCTAATAAACAAATCGGTCAGACAAGGATGCCCATTGTCCCCGCTCCTCTACATCCTGAGTATTGAGCCCCTTCTGGAATCTATCAGGCAAGACAACAGAATCAAAGGGCTGCAAATACCCAACTCAATACCTAGGAAATCCCTAGCATACGCAGATGACACGATCTTTCTAGTACAAACAGAAAAGGGAGATTAAAACAGTCATGGAAACTTTCATAGACTTTGGAAAGGCCAGCGAAGGGAACATTAACGCACAAAAATAAAAAAATAATGGGAGTAGGGAAATGGGCGAGGAAAAACAACTTCAACTTGCCTGTTATTGTAACGGACAAATTAAAACTATATAGCATAACATATTCAGACAACCCGGAGACAGAAAACAATGACACGTGGACTAAACTGACGGATAAAATCAATCATACACTAACCAAATACAAAAACTGTAACACAACAATATTCACTAGGGCAGCTTTAGTCAACAGATATGTTATTCCCAAAATAATCTACATCGCAACAAACAGTACAATACCCAACACATTTATCAAGGAAACAAACAAAAACATTAGGGATTTTATTTTCAAAGGTACAATTAGGAATATTAACCACCAAACACTAATACAGAATAAATTAAATAGAGGCATAGGTTTGCACGACATCAACACAAAAATTAACGCCTTCAGAATCAAACACCTAGATAGAATCAGAATTGAACCGCATTATCACCCTTTAGCACAATATTACATTGGTCACATAATCAACACGATTCTAAAGACAAGTAATATGACACCACACTATGGGGGGATAGACATAGGCAGTTTTTATAAAGAGGTTTTAAAACTATTCAAGTTAAATAAAAACATAATAGGGGAAAAAACAATGAAAATCTACAGTACTTTAGTCGAGCGATAACTTCAGCCCCTGCAAAATAGAATAAAATGGGCAAAAGATTTTAATACAGTAGACATTAGCGACACATTCAAAAACTTACACAACAGAAATAACACACACAAAGAAAAAGAAATAGGATACAGACTCATTTACAACACCACACCCATTTCCAGAAACACCAAAGCAAACACGAATACAAAAATAACTTGTCAAATATGTAAACAACATATACAAGAAACAAAAAACACATCTATCTAGAATGCACAACACTACTAAAAGCCACACAAACCCAAGGATCAATCCTAGAAACCTCCAATACAGATACCTTAAACAAAGCAATCACCCTAAATTACATAAAGAAATCCAACAATAAAATAGACAATGACAATAAAATTACCGCTACAGCTATTTTTAGACAGACAGTATGGACCACGAGAAACAAAAGTAAATTTGAATCAAAGACGTACAGCGACACGGACATACACGCCATATTTCGAGCAGTAGTTACCAAAAGACTTGGTGACATAATTACAACCTAAGTATCTGCCCCTCTTACACTAATCTCATTCCTTTAATGTTTAGGTTTGAGTCGGGGACACAGGAAATGAATGCCAATAACCTCTTATTGATTATGTTTATAATTTTATTTTAATTATAAATTTTCTTGTCTCATACTTGTATGCACAGTCAGTATTTTTCTCTCTGAAACGGGGAAACCCACATAAGTCTTATTTGTTTTTCACTATTTCTCCATCTACAGGGGAATTAATCAAGCTTATAGTGAGTTACTTAATCTGCATGCAGTTATTTACCCTTTTCCCACTTAAATCCCAACTAACAATACTAATTATAACCCCAACTAACACATTTTCAGCAATTATGGTCTCTTACTGTTGACTACAAATTGCTAAGGTTTTCTTTTGTCGCTACTTAACCTATTTTCGATAACTAACATGTTTTCTAATACTTTAACTAATTTGAAACCTATTCATTTCATGTGATATCTCGGTAATTGTTATAAAGCATAGCAGCGTGGTCTTAGGAGGGGAGACAACCAAATAAATACTGTACATGTTAGGAAATTTGAGTTGCGTACCTTTTTCTACAACTCACTAAATTACCCAAATCACAAGTAAGGGAGATAACTTATTTAATATTACAGGTTCTAAGGAAATGGAGTCTTTTACCTTGATATCACTTTTGTTTACTAATGCTATAAATATGTTGCAATGTTATTTAATTTCATCACCTACACTTTATTTACATGTTTAATTAACTTCTAATTTTATTTGAATTGATACTTTTTGAAATTTTGAATACTGTTAATAAATTAAACAAATAAAACTACAAACAAAAAAAAATAATAAAAAAGAAAAAGCAAGGAAGACTGTTTGCAGATGATAGGTACAAATGCAAAGTGTGAATGTTTTTAATTACCTAATGTTTATAATAATTGTAATTCATGTACATATCTTGTATAAATGACAGCTTTCTCTTCTTCCCTCTTTAGGAAACTCATACCAACTTTTGAAGCCAATTTCGACATTACGGAATTTTACCAAAGTCCTCCACTCTTATTATCATATCCAAATTTCATATATTTCATGAATTTTCACCTTTTCAGAACTAGCAAGACCTCATGCTCCTGGAAACCAACTTCTCCCTCCCCTCTTTTCTTTCCAATTACTATCATTATATTTTTGTACATAATATGTAAATAACAGAATGAATGACTAAGTACGAAAATTTCAGAATAGTTAAAACTTTGTAAATCTGCGACAGTCTTCAAAGTCGGATGATGAAGTAGAATAATCAGCCAGTGCCACCACACATTGGCTGGGCAAGCTGAAAATGCAAATCTACAACTGAGACTAGTATACTGTTATCCTTTGCAATTTTTTATATTCAAATACATGACCGCATGTAAATATTCATTATGTACATTTGCAAAACCTTTCGTTTTCATTTGGTGTTCAAAATTATGTTAAAAAATTTGATGTTAATGTACTTGTATATCTACGTTTACTGTGAATAAGTTAAGTGGGGGTGTTTAGATTAGTGGGGGTGGGGGAGTTGTCCTTCTGGGTGTGGTTTAATCGACCTCGGATCATGTGACAATGTGACGGATTGCGTCATTTGTATAACGATGCTTTGGTTATTTCTTCATCTAAGACTAAATAGTAGGGAAAAAGCATGTTTTATAACCTATATATTAACGAGCTTTCACAAGCGCTAAATTACAAAAGTAAGAGTACACTTTTCAAGCTATAATACTAAACATTGTCGAAAAAGTTCCCATCATTATCTATGGATATATTGTCCCTTTCACTTACATACGAGCTTCGACAGGCGGCCGGTCCGTGTTTGGTTGTGCCACATAGGGGGCATATAGATCTCCTACCGTTAAGTTGTAGTAACATGGTGTAAGTTTCCCCACCGATCTCAAGATCAATGTAATGGGGTAAATCCTTTAAAGGAGCGTTTGGGCAGAAATCGACTGCCCACTTATCACTTTTCCCGATCTTAAGAGCTGAAACTATTGTGTCTGGTTCTGATATTTCAATCATAATTTTGTTGATCATATTCTGGGTAATGGTAGGGGGTAACCATTTTGGGTTACCCCTCTGACCGTTTTTGTACACATGCATCAGCAAAATGCTGCTACAATAATCCGAATGTTCGCATATCACTGCCAAATGTAGAGAGTTGTAAATTTCATCAGATTTGAAAGAGATAAATCATTCGCTTGGTTTCCCCAAGTTGTAGACATTAAGAATTTGAGAACGATGTACATTCAGTTTACACGTAAATAGGTCCTCTAATATGAATTCGTGGATTCGACGTTCTTTTTTTCCTTTTATCAACACACGTAGCGTGTTTTTGGATTGCCGCCCAGGTGCGGTCTCCGAAAGCGTAATTTTTTTTGGGAGTGTACTTACAGGTACAGGTCTCTCCTTTTGTGACACATCTCCGGTTTTTCTCCCACTTTTAAGAACATTTACAGTTTCATTTGAATATGTATCTGTTACGGGTGTTGACACAGGCCAGCTGGTTGTTTGCGTGGTGTCCGTATTATCTTCAGGACAGAGCGAAGTATTTTTTTTTTTTTTTTTTTTTTTTAATTTAATATTCTTCCTTCCACAAGTGGATAGGTTGCATGTTAAAAGGGATGCAATACATAGTATAACATTAATGCATAATATGCCAATTTAATTGTGACTAATACAAAACGTTTAACAATACTAGTGTAGCAGTGTCTTATAGTTTCCCTATTGTTTTGTTTTATTTATTTTACCTTCAGAGACTTCTTTTAGGTTTTCCCTTAATCGGTTTTTTTGTTCCTCATCCATGATGTCTAAGTGGTGTGCTGACATGTGGTAGTAGATGCTGTGTGTTGGGAGGATTTCATCACAGAACGCACATCTGAAGATAGATTCTTTATGCTTTTCTATGTAGTGTTTAGAAATAACATCGTGGATTATTCCATCGTTGCAGTGGGGGCATTGCTTGAATTCCCGGTGTTCTGTAGCTTCGTGACACATTAGTTCCTCGAGTGTTTGGTGCGAGTTAAGGCAGTAGCTGCATGTGAGGGGGTTTTTGGTTTGCTTTGCGTGTTTTTTTTCTTTAGTTGTTTTCCCTAGTTCAGTGGGGCTGGTTTGGTTTTTTTCTTTTCTTTGACGAGCTGGTTTCCATTTCTGAGGTTACGTTTGTTGCCACCGATGTTGGAGGTTCTTGTAGGTTGCTTGGTGTCGAGGGTTGTGGTGCAGGTGTTGCTGTGTCCTGTGATGTAGGTTGGTCGTTGGGTTTTGCGGCTGGTTCAACTTGTTGGTTCGGCTGCTTTTGTTGCGAGATGAGTTGGATTTGTTGGAAAAAAAAACAAATGGTTATACTATCGCTTTTTAAATCTTCTTGGTATTAATATTATAACTGGTTGATACTAGTGTTTACTAATTATAGGATAAACATCTAACAATTACTTGGAGTTGTAATTAACATTTTGTTATTAATCCCCACATTATTTAGATATTTTTCTTGTAATTTAATTTTTTATAATTAATTTTAACGTTTGTTTACTTGTTTCTGTTTCAATGTATATTAATACATTTTCCTTTTCTTTTTATCGTTTAATTTTATAATTACTTCCCATTAAAAAATATTTATTGTTATTTCCCCTGACAAAAAAGTTCTACGCGCGAGATAATTTGATAGAAACAGAAAACGACAGCACACCGCTGTGTACTGTGTTACAACTTGGTGCACTCTCGGAACTAACACCAATATTCTGCCAATCATCAACACCAGAGTCAACACCCAATGTTCATCTGTCAACAATACAGGAACCAACTCAACAACCATCCTCACAGACAATTTTAACAGAACCACCCAGAGCACCACCCACACCGTAGCTAACATTGGTAACCCCGAACCTGTCGAACCAAAAAGCGATCCCAAGTACGTCTGCACCGAAGTCACCAATTACATCAACAAAAATCAAAAACACTGATGCAACACAAAGCCCAGATTCAGAAATAGATAACACCACGTCAATGAAAAGAAAAAATGAAATCAGCCCCACAGAACAAGGAAAATTAACAAAAAAACTCGCGAATCAAATCTTCGATCGCCTGACAAACACCTTAGAAACCCAGCCGCAACAAGAAACTACCACTGAACCAAATCAAATTCCCAAACCTTTAACTCCTGGAAAAGACAAGAGCTGCGGTTATTGCTTTCACAGTTTCAGTACTGCCAGCGAGTGTAAAACACATTCAAAAACTTCCCATCCTGATACGAGTAAATGCCCGCATTGCAACAATCTGATCAAAAGCAGAGGAGCAATAAAGCACCACGTACTAAAACACCCAGGCACCGCTGTCTTCCAGTGTGGATACTGCCTAACAAGTCTATACACCAAATACGACATAGAAAAACACCTCAACGACCAGCACCCCGACAACGACCCCTGCCACAATCAAATATTCTACATACTCAACCCAGACAGATCCATTTCTTACATATATGCAGACGACAGAACATAAACAGCGAGAAGGACAACTCTTCAAATATGACACGCTGTACTCACCACTTAAACAAGTTTTGTCAATCCCTCCTCATCCGGATTCCAACACTATCATTTTACTTTAACCCCTTTTACTGATTATCCCTTAAAATTGTGTATAACAACATATATAAAACAAATATGATAACCATGTACATACTTATTATTAATACGCTCATCCGGACAAAATGGTTTCATTAGATGATAAAATTTAGTATAAAAGGTGTATACATTTGTAAATTCATCTTGATATGTTTTTTTTTTTAAGAACATTTAGAAAAATGTAAAATATGCTGATGTTGTTGCAAATGTACCCCTCCTATAGTAAAAGACCTGTCAAAAATGGACTTAAAAACTATCGTTTTATTTTGTATATGTATAAACTCAACTATGTAAAATTTGCTGATGTTAATGTACTTGTTTTAAAAAAAAAAAGTCCACGACAAACATACTTTTGAGTTCATTTATAAAGCTGAACAAATCCTTCGCCCTTTACTAAAGACCCCAATCCCTTACCCATGAGTCCCTACCGCCATGTACTACGCAGCCATCACCAAAATCAAAAATGGGGCCGCGCCCATTCCCGCTCCCCCTAAGTCGAGAGACCCGGAGATGAGCCCAATGAAATCCCCGATCATACCCCCCCCCAGATTCAGCGAAGTCAACAACCCTCACAATTGAATTGCCTGCAGAAGAAAGTCCTGATCTTTTCTTGACTCAACCAACACCAAGTACAGTCATGCAGGTGGTAATTCAAGCAAACGGTCATGCCAATCTACGTGGACACATCATCCGCCAACCCATCAGCCCACACCCAATTTTGCTAATGAGCCCCGCACCGCCCCTCCCCCCCCCCCCCCCCCCCCGAAAAAAGCCCACCGCCCCCACCCAGAACGAAATGGAATTTATATAGAAAATATATACATTTAACAGTGTCCGCCCCCCCCCCCCCCCCGGAAGAAAGTCTACCGCTCCATTCCCAAAATTTCAAGTGCCCCCCTCCCCCTGAGAAAAAAGTCTGGAAGAAACACTGTATATAGCCACGGTTAAAACAATCCCAAAACCAACAATTAAACATCTGAATAAAATCATTAGAGAGTACATATTTCAGACCGCAATTACAAACATTAGCCACAACACGCTAGCACAAAATTAACTTCATGGAGGAATAAACCTGCACGATATACAGACCAAAATTAATACATTCAGACTAACACACATTAGCAGAATAATTAGCCAACCAAACTTTCACCCTCTAGCTCACTACTATATAGACATTCAGCTCAACAAACTTACAAAAATCAATAATACAACTCCACAATACATAGGAGGAAAACACAGTCCCTTTTACACAGAATGCTTACAAATATTAAAAAACAGCGAAAAACTTGTTCACAAAAAAACACAAAACATTTACAAAAAGTTAGTGCAAAACTCTCAACCCCATTATACAACAGAATTCAATGGCGTAGGAAATACGCTCTAACAGACACAATAGACACCTTCAGGAACCTGCACCTCAAAACCATCACACCCAAGGTGTCACACACTTCACAGCGGTTTGCTGTCGTCTTCTGTTTCTGTCATAATATCTCGTGCGTAGAACTTTTTTTGTCAGGGGAAAAAAGCAAACATATTTTTTTTTTTAAGGGAGGTAATTATAAAATTAAACAATATAAAGAAAAGAAAAAAAATAGTAATATACATTGAAACAAAAACAAGTAAACAAACGTTAAAATTAATTATGAAAAATTATACTTAAAGAAAAATATCTAATACGTTTGGTAATTAATAACAAGATGTTAATTATAACTCCTAGTAATTGTTAGATGTTAATACTGTAATTAGTAAAGACTAGTATCAACCATCTATAATATTAATACCAAGAAGATTTATTAAGCGAGTATTTGTCTGCGTTAGTGCGTGTTCATGTATGTCTGCATTACTTAAGTCTCACTTAATATGTTAAGGCAGGGGTCGGCAACCTTTTGTGACTGAAGAGCCAAAAGTTACAATTTACACGAATTTCAAGTTTTTAAAGAGCCGCCAACATTTTAATTTCAATATTAGGTATATATATATATATATATATATATATATATATATATATATATATATATATATATATATATATATATATATATATATATATATATATATATATATATATACATATAATGTGTGTCAATTTTTCTTTTACGCTTTACTACATCATTCATCCGATCGCCATGAAACTTTGGGAAGTTGTTACAAATTTTCCTGGAGAGGTTTCTGCGAAAAAAAATTTCAAATTGGCAGGCGTGGCGCCCAGGCATGGCGCGGCTTGTTTTTCCTCTATATACGGCATATAAAAAATAGAAGTCGATTTTGGATTGTCGCTCTTCCTCCGATCGTCATGGAACTTAAAGGAGTTGATTAAAACACTCCAGGGGAGGTTTGTGCAAAAAAATCATCTTTTTAAATTTCGCAAGCGAGGTGCCCCGGGAAATTTCGATTTTTCTCTATATACTGTAAAAAAAAAGTCGGATACAATCAGAAAAAGTTTATCCGAGTGCCATGAAACTTTGGGGAGTAAATGAAAATACTCCTGAAAAAATTTCTGCGAAAAAAAATTTCTAATGGGCGGCGCCCGGGTGGTGCATTTTTTGTCCTGAGTTCCAGAGCGGCTATGTTAGTACTTGGCATCCGTTAATCGGGCGTCCTGCATAGCGGGTAAGGGGTACTACTATATTCAGCGGCAAAACTGCAACAAGCACAACCGCCGGCGCCTCGTCCATTGCGCGACCCGAAGCGTCCCGTGCTCACCTGCGAGCACTATGGCGCCTACGTTTTTTTTTTTTTTATAAAACGCTATACACTATAGACACGATGGGCAACAATACGTTCATTTTAAACAGCCCGATAGGCTATGGATACAATGAGTTGCTATAGTCGCTCACTAAATCGAATCAGGCGCATCATGTGTCTCTGCAGGGTGCACAGGGCTATCTCGCGAGCACTAAGCGCATATCTTTAGAAGCACCCTACAATACGACAATCGATGATTAATCCGAGCTAGGGATTAACAAGGGAAAAAAAGAAAACGTGTAGGTACATTGAAATAGGGAGTATCTAAATATTCTAATAGAATATAGTGTTTATTGTTTATATTTATTATTATATCGTTCATTACCGACTGTTGCAGACTAATACTACTTTGAGTTTTGAAAATAAAGTAAATTAATTTTTAATATTTGTGCATGGAGCTTAATAGCCGCAACTTGACATCAAAAGAGCCGCATGCCTTACGACAGGGGTCGGCAACCTTTTGAAGCGGAAGAGCCAAAAATTACAATTTTGAAAATTTCCCTGGTTTTAAAGAGCCACTAAAATTTTTTTTATTTCAAATATTTTATTTTTTTATT
Organism: Physella acuta; assembly: GCF_028476545.2. NCBI lineage: Eukaryota > Metazoa > Mollusca > Gastropoda > Physidae > Physella > Physella acuta. The sequence continues at coordinate 38,045 of NW_026732691.1, read as the reverse complement.
AAGATTATTAGTATTTGTTCAAGGAGCTGGAGAGCCGCATCTTGATATCAAAAGAGCCGCATGCGGCTCGCGAGCCGCAGGTTGCCGACCCCTGTGTTAAGGCAGAGTCGGCAACCTTCGGCTCGTCACGGCTCGCGAGCCGCATGCGGCTCCTCCGATGCCATGGTGCGGCTCTCTAGTTCCATGTACGATGATTAATAATTATTTAGTTTCATTTACAAAACTCTTAAAACTATTATACTGTAAAGAAAAACAACTTTAAATAGGATTTAAAAAGTCATCAGAGAACAGTGAGAATAGGTGAGGTAGAAAGTAAATGGACAGCTGACAGCCGCCTTGGCACCAGGCCCAACCCCACAGCCCTACTGTAAGCAGCACCATGGCGACTATTCCATGTTTGCCACTGTCCAAGGGCCGCCCTTTTCAATTGTCGTTACATGGGGAATGTTATTTTATTCAGAATGCATTCCTCTACCTGTCAGTATGCATCAATTTGACCTGAGTGACGAAGTATGTTAGTTATTAGTTTCCTACGGTTGAGCTATAAGGTACTGGACTCTGGGTTCGCGTGGGGTGAAAGATAAGCCTTGTGAGAACCGAAAGACAGAAGCGACCGATACAGTAATCAAACCAATATCCAAACCAGCTAGTCGGAGTTTGCCGTGCTGAGGCCTGCCTGGCTATGAAAGATACCTACTGAACCAGTGGTGTCCGTAAAGAAAGAAAAAAAAAGTTATTGGCTTCTAAAGTGGATTGGGATAGTGACCGGATAGTCCTATAGTTATATTATGTAATTTCTAATTGTATCATAGCAGATCTAGCTAAAACAGTTTTTGTGCGATACATTTGTTTGTTCTTAAATGATATAATAAGTTCATATTTAGCGCTATTTATTTCAAATCAAAGTCAATGTATTTACCTAATCCTTATCAAATACCTAAGTATTGAACAAAATAATGTTAGTAGCTCTTAAACAACTGGGATTTTTAGTAAATTGTAGCTTTTGGCTCTTCCGATAGTGTTCTTCCTTATTTGGCAAGTTAGTCAAATACCATGAATCCATGAAACCTGATATGTATAATGGATTTTTTTTTTTTTTTTTTTATTTTTTTTTTATGCATTTATACTATTAATTTGGAATTAATCCCTTTTTATAGCTTAGTCATTCGTCAGGATGCTTAATTTTAGTAATTCTTAAGAGAAGAATTTTTAGTTTTAATTCGCTTAGTAAAAAAACTATTTTAAATAGTTTTATCGGCACCCCGATTCGACTATATAAAGGAGAGAATAAGTCATGGAAGTGGTTTAAAGATTTGGCTATTTTTCATACTACAACTTATGTAGTTTTTTTTCTCGCTACGCAACAGTGTGTTTTAGTAAATGTAGAACATCACAGGAGCAATCGAATATTTTTTGTTGTTGACAAAACCACTATTCTATCAATGTGCAACCCCTCTCCTCATACTTTCGATATGCATCCCCTTCAAACTTTCAATTTGTTTTTCCAACCCATTTTGGCGCCCCCTAAGGTCGGCGCGCGTGGATATATGTCCCCGCCCCCCCCCCCCCCTTCCTACCTAAACGGCCTGCGTTATGCGCCGACAAGAAAAGGGCGCAAACGTGATAGGTAATAATATAAAGAGCTTATTACTGAATTATATACAGTCGAAATAAAAAATGGACAGAAGAAATGCGCTTTCTTTTTCCTCTTGTGTATTATAGCGGAGTCAATCACACTGTGTTTATTTTAAACTTTTTCTCCCGGGGTAGGGGGGGCGGGAGGGGTTACTGGTAAAAGTATATACTTTCTATATAAATCTATTTCGTTCGTGGTAGGAGAAGTTGGAGGGGGGGGGCGTCGGAGCGCTAAGAAGAAACTTTGATCCTCACACTTGAACTAATCCCGAACACCCACACAACATGCGTCTACTAATCCCACCACACACAAAATGCGTCCACTAATCCCACCACACACAACATGCGTCCACTAACCCCCCTTCCCCCAAAAAACAAACACACCCCTACTGATTCCTAACACCTCCAACTCAACTAACATACCCACAGTAAACCTCTTCACACCAACAGTAGATATAATTGTACACACACCAATGCAAATCATTTGCCTTGCCTTCACTACAACATAATCATTTCGCCCACACTAAATTTTCCCACACTAAATTCTGCCAAACTAAATTCTCCGACACTAAATTATCGCTCACTACATTCTTCCACACTAAATTCTCCCGCACTAAATTCACCCAGACAAAATTATCCCGCACTAAATTCTCCCACAATTAATTTTTTCACACTAAATTCCGCCGAAATATATTCTCTACTAAATTCTCCCACTTTAATTCTCCCACACTAAATTCTCCAGCATTAATACTCCCACAATGAATATCTCACACTAAATTATCCTACCCTAAATTCTTCTTATAGAAAAATAAATGTAAAAAATTAATTTAAACATTTGGTAATTTATTAGCCTACACAATATTAATTACAACTTTTAGTAATTGTTGATGTTAATCCAATAACATTAATTAAATGTAACTAGTATTATCCAGCTGTAATATTAATACCAAGTTTGTTCTCTAACGTGAGTTAGTTACACATTAGAGCTGGGTGGACTCATGAAAGTTTTACTCAGTTGAACCCGGATTCGAACACAAGACTTTCGGGTTAGCAGTTTAGTGTCTCGCACACTTAAAGTTACTCTTTCAAACTAGGCGGGCAATGAGGTAGATGAAGTAGAGTTCACATGTTTCTGTGACCTCGGCCTATACTGAAATAATGTGTTCATTAGTAGATCCTGCCTCTTTTATTTCCTTAACGTGAGTCAGGTACCCACCAGAGATGATTGAATAAAGGACTACAACGCGGTAATGGAACTCGAGTCTTTCGTGTTAGCAGTTGTGTGCTCTAGCGTCCGACCACGCCGTCCCATTTTAAGTGTTGATAACAGCCTAGTAAGTTATTTCAAAATATTCAAGGAGGGCACTAATTGGTATCTTAATCAACCAAAAGCGTTTTTTTTTCTATTTCTAGATCTGTTGGTACATTTTGTGGCAACAAGCACCTTGCTTAAAGAGTCCTAGTTGGGCTATGCAAAGTGGCATTTTCATGAAAGTGGTCCCATGTTGGCCTTTCCATAAAAGTAGCCGAGAATGGCCTTTCCATAAAAGTGGCCGAGGTTGGCCTTTACATAAAAGTGGCCCAGGTGGCTTAAGTTGGCCTCTATGCACGTAACAGAAACTCTCGCTGAAATCACGAACACGTCAAAAGACAACTCAATACAAAGTTGTACAAAGGCAGTGATCAAATACCTAGTGCGACGTGCAGTTATCGTACCCAACTGCCTCAAATTTGGACCAGTAAAGTTATTTTAAAAGATTTAAATGACAACACTATGATAGCAATATCAAAATTAAATCAAATTTGTCGTGTTTTTAAAAATGTCTAAAAGAAATTCCACAAAACTCTTATAACAACATCAAAGAGCTCAAAATTCCTAAAAAAAGTAATTTTATATATTTTAAAAAAATTACCAGAAATGTGTCTTATATATATATATATATATATATATATATATATATATCACATTCAAAATTCTGTAAGCTATATACATGCTATATATACATATTGAACTAAAACAGATGTAAATTATCTAATCATATACAAGCTACAAACATAAAAAAAACATAGAATAAATAGGTTTTCAATCATCGAACTTTGTAAACAATGTCACGTGGTCATACTAAAGTCGCGTGCTGGACTCTCCGTTAGGTTGTCTGTCTGACGTGGCACCAGTGTCTGTCTTCTCGGTAGAGTCTGTCTGGAACCGCTTGCAGAAGAAGACTTTCTGCATCGCGCGATCATAGGGTTCTAAAGACCGTAGCGGCTGGGGTAGGAACATCCAGTCTTGGAGCTTTCTGGGCAGGCTCTGGGGACGTTTAGCCTGCAGGCATTTGATGACGCCGATGATGATGAAGAGAAGGCAGACGGGCCCGAGGACGCCGAGGAGGACGTACCAGCCCGGGAAGGAGAGAGCGAAGACTAGGGCGGGGAAGAGGAAGAACATGAGGAGTATGTAGACAATGGCGAACCAGCGGTACTCGGCCGTGCAGTTGCCTAGAAATTTGGCAAGCGGGATGGGGAAGCGGAGGTTGGGGATGGGGTAGAACAGGAGGATGCCGGTGATGTTGAAGAAGAGGTGGCAGAAGGCTGCTTGTAACGCGTTTCTGTGGCCGTCCGTGTTGGCTAAGGCTGAGAGAATCGCCGTGGTCGTGGTGCCGATGTTTGACCCCAGGGTCAAAGGGTACATCCGGCCGAGTTCGATGACCCCGATGCCGACGAGCGGGGTGAGGGTGGAGGTGAAGATGGAGGAGCTCTGGACGATGATGGTCAACCCGGCGCCGATGATGATGGCGAGGTATCCGGTGAGGTAGCCCAGCGGTCCGGGAAAGTCAGCGTTGATGAATTTTTTGATGATAAGAGCGATGGGTCCTTGGAGAAGGGAGTGAAGCAGTTTGACAATGGCGACTAGACACAGGCAGAGAATGGTAAGGGAAATTAACCATCATGATTGCTCCAATAGCTTTGTCGTTTAATGTGGAGTACATTCCCTTGAACAAAAAACTCACCTGTAGGTTAAAATATAATAAGTATTATATTACAAACATCATAATTACATTTAAAAATTAATATTAGTTAATTGTGTCAATAATGTTTAATTGTATATTTTATATTCATATAAAGAAAACCGGGAATTTTGTGAAATTTAGAAAATTATAAATAACTTTATAAACAATACTGATAGGATTAAAGCTTATTGTTTCTTACCTAACCACTTTTCTAATGGGTTTTTAAAAATGATAATTTCATATAGATAAATACCCAACCTTACGATAACCTTAGCACTGGAGTCGGCAACCTTTAGAGACGGAAGAGCCAAAAATTACAATTTACAAAATATCCCAGTTTTTAAAGAGCCACTAACATTATTTTTTTCAATATTTTGGTATTTGATAAGGATTAGGTAAATACATTTGACTTTGATTTGAAATAAATAGCGCTAAATATGAACTTATTATTTCATAAAAAGCAAACAAATGTTTCGCACAAAAACTGTTTAGCTAGATCTGCTATGATAAAAATTAGAAATCACATTATATAACTATAGGACTATCCCAATCCACTTTCTTCCTTTACGGACACCACTGGTTCAGTAGGTATCTTTCATAGCCAGGCAGGCCTCAGCACGGCAAGCTCTGACTAACTGGTTTGGATATCGGTTTGATTAGTGTATCGGTCGCTTCTGTCTTTCGGTTCTCACACGGCTTATCTTTCACCCACGCGAACCCAGAGTCCAGTATCTTATAGCTCAACCGTAGGAAACTAATGACTGACATACTTCGTCACTCAGGTCAAATTAATGCATACTGACAGGTAGAGGAATGCATTCTGAATACAATAACATTCCCCATGTAACGACATTTGAAAGGGGCGGCCCTTGGGCAGTGGCAAACATGGAATAGTCGCCATGGTGCTGCTTACAGCGGCTGTGGGGCTGGGCCTGGTGCCCAAGCGGCTGCCCGTATACTTTCTACCTTACCTATTCTCACTGTTCTCTGATGAGTTTTTTAATCCTATTTAAAGTTGTTTTTCTTAACAGTATAATATTTTATGACTTTTGAAAATGAAACTATACAATTATTAATCATTGTGCGTGGAACTGGAGAGCCGCACCATGACATCAAGGGAGTCGCACGCGAGCAGCAGTTTGCAAAACCTGCGCTAACATATTGAGACTTTTTTTTCGCCTCATAATAACTTTTTATATGATTACTTGGATATCATTGCAATATAATAACATTGTTTTTTTTTTTCTCTTCTTTTTTTTTAATTCTTTTTTTTTTCTCCTCCCAGTCTGTTTGTGTTATCAGATTGAATTAGAATTAAAAGATAGCAGTTTTGCAGTCCATATGAAGCATCGCTAAGAAATCTTCTTGGTATTAATATTATAGACGGTTGATACTAGTGTTTACTAATTATAGGATTAACATCTAACAATTACTAGGAGTTGTAATTAACCTTTTGTTCTTAATCACCAAATGTTTTAGATATTTTTGTTGTAATTTAATTTTTTATAATTAATATTAATGTTTGTTTACTTGTTTTTGTTTCAATATATATTAATACTTTTTAGATTTCTTTTAATCGTTTAATTTTATAATTACCTCCCATTAAAAAATATTGTTTGTTATTTCCCCTGACAAAAAAAGTTCTTCGCGCGAGATATTTTGACAGAAACAGAAGACGACAGCAAACCGCTGTGAAATTTGTTATACCTTGGTTCACTCTCGGGACTAACACTAATATTCTGTGTCAATGTTTAGTTTCACGTGGGGTGGGGGGTGGGGGAAGTGTTTGATGGAATCTATTATGAGGGAGTTGAATGTTTAGGCGAATTCGGTGGAGACTATTTTTGTATCGAGTTTAGATTTGGGAGATTTTTAGTTTTGGAAAATTTATTGTTAGAGAATTTAGCGTGGGATAAATTATTGTGGGAGAATTTAGTGTGGGAATTTAGTGTGGGAGAATTTAGTGTGGGAGAATTTAGTGTGGGAGAATTTAGTTTGCGAGAATTTAGTTTTGGAGAATTTAGTGTGCGAGAAGTGATTGTGTTGTGTTGTAGTTTAGGCAAGGGAAATGATTTGAGTGTGTGTGTATACATATAAATAAATCTACGGTGGATGTGATGGGGTTTACTTTGTACTTTGGGTAAGTTGAGTGGGGGTGTTTGGATTAGTGGGGGTGGGGGAGTTGTCCTTCTGGGTGAGGATTAATCGACCTCCGGATCATGTGACAATGTGACGGATTGCGTCATTTGTATAACGTTGCTTTATTTATTTCTTCATCTAAGACTAAATAGTAGGAAAAAACATGTCAAATACCCTATATATTAACGAGCAATCACGAGCGCTAAATTACAAAAGTAAGAGTTCACTTTTTAAGCTATATTACTAAACACAAAGCTTTCTACTGCTAGTCCGAATGTCTCGAGTTCTAGGCTCAGTTCTGTTGGGCACCGTGAGTTCACCCAGCTCTGATGGGTACCTGGCGCACCTTAGGTAACTAAGGCGGATAGGCTTAGTACTGACCACATTATCTCCCTGTATGTCGAGGTGATTGAAACACGATCTTTACTTTATCTGCCATTTGTGTATTGGGCACGAAAGGGAATCGATTATGAAGATAAGTTAAATAAAAAGCGCGGGTCGATTTTAAAATCGTTCTTGGGTCAGTCGTTTCTTGGTTGTTTTCGTCCATTATTTGTTTAATTTGTTTTGATCTTTGTATGCTTTGTTGCAGTATGAGAGTGTGGTGTGTTTGGTTTTCCGAGTCAATCTGCTCTATTTTGATTCTGGTTTTTTTTCCTCTATATTGTGTCTTTGTATGTAATTTGGATGTAGTGTGGGATGTGTTGTGGATTGTCGTTCTGGATGGTGAATCTGCGATTGTTTGTGTGCGGGATTGTGGTTATTGTAGGTGTAGATTTGCTGACTGTTTGCAGTGCCTTAATCAGTGTTTCGTTGCTCAGGGCCGGCGGGACCCACCTAAGGGTTCCGATGATTTTGTCCTTGTGGTATCTGTCGAATTTCAAAGTGTATGGGCGGTGTGTTTTGGTGGTGCCGTCCAGATCCGCTACATCAAACTCGTTGGACGAGAAGTACCAGGTATCCCCTCGTCCATAGTTGAGCAGCAGGATCTGGTGTGGGCTAATGATATTGCGCAAGAGGTGACCAGGGATGTTCTGGTGGTTGGTTGATTGGATGGTGACATGAATTACTGTAGGCGAGTCGAAGAGCTCAGGAGCTATTTCATCAGACTGGTCTATTGTGATTGTTGTCTTGATATCTGAAAGAGTTTGGGCCCAAGTTTTCATTAAGCCACCCGAACCGTAGTCCGGGTGGCTCCTCTCCGGATCTCTCGACCATTGTTGACTTTCGTGATAGTTGCATAGTCCATTTCTAGTGCATGGAGATGAGGACTCGGTCCATTTGCTCAACGTCCCGGCAAGACCAACTTTAGATATAATTGAGGAATGGAATATACCTATAAAAAACATTTTTTTTTTTCTTTTTTTTTTTTTTTTTTTTCGTGCCGTTCAATTTTGCTCAACGTCCCGGCAAGTTTTTTTTTTTTTTCTTTATTTAGTCTACTTCATTGCAATATATAACCATTTTTTTCTTTTTTTTTTATTTACATTGTATTCAATATTCCTAGATTAAGCATATTATATTATATGATGAGAACAGATACTTTTTATAGTTATACTAGCCGTCCCGGCCAGGCCCTGCTCTGGCTTCTGTGAAAAACCTTTCTGTTAAAGACCATTACCTGTGTGTTTAGTAATCATCATAAACCCGGCATTGCACACCCAAACCCAAACCAAAACAACAAAACGCAAACATAAAGCTAACACAATTACAAATACAAACGAAAACAAAAACCTAACAACTAACCCAACCACAACCACAAACACCAATACGAACACAAAGAAAAAAAACAAACGAAAAAGCAAACGAAAACAAACCAAATCCAAATGCAAAACCAACCACAAACCCAAAGAAAAAAACACAAACGAAAAAACAAACGAAAACAAACCAAATACAAACGCAAAACCAACCACAAACACAAATACAAACACAAACGCAAAGAAGATAAAACACAAACGAAAACGAAAAAAGAAAGAACAAAAACGAACCAAATCAAAACGCAACCACTAACGCAAACCCAACCTAAACACAAAGAAAACACTAACGCGAATATAAACGCAAAGTGCTCACGGGGCTGAATCGCCTGCTTCAACTTAATAAACGATTATAGTACCCCAACTTATTCATAGTCTTTTGCACTCACTTTAATGAACGTAGGCGCGAAACCGAACACGGGAGGCCCGGGACCCCAAAAAGCACCCTGTCTGGGCGCCAGAGGACGCACCATGACGTCACCGCCTGATTGAACTTAGTAAACGCCTATAGTGCATAACTTATTCATAGTCTTTTGAACTCACGCGAACGTAGATACCATAGCGTACACCGGAAGGCCCGGGGCGCCAAATAGCACCATGTCGGGGTGCCGGAGGACGCCCGGATTTGATTCACTTAAAGACTATAGTAACCTTTCTTATCCATAGTCTATCGCACTGTTCAAAACAAAATTATGCAGCATAGCGCTCACATGATAGCCCAGGGTGCCAAATCGAACCGTGCAGTGGCGCCGGCGGACGCGCCTGTTTCAATTTAGTGAACAAAAATGATAATACTCCAAGCTTATCCGTAAATGGAAAGAAATAAACATATATGATTTGTAGGACCTGGCTTATTAAATGTTATTGATTTAAAAAAAAAATAGTAATTATTGAACAGTATGTTCAGTGTATAGAATAAATAAAAGGCAGTGTTAAAAATACCTAACGACATTGCACTTAATCAATCCCCGCTAATTGTGTAATTATTTTTTTTTCTTAACACCAAAACAAAGTAATAAAATGTTAATTCTCTCTTCTTAAGGATTTTTTTTTATTAAAGGGAAGTAACTGTGCAGTCAATACATTTCCGACACAATTTAAGAAATTTTATAAACGTCGATACACTTTTTAAAAATTTTATGTCGTGTTCATAATTAAAAGTTATTCTTCCAAGTAAATAGAATGAAAATTGTTTTTAAAGACTTTCAATGGTAATTTTTTGACTCGTAAATTTAGACTATGAGCACGATAAAAAATCTAACACTTAAATCCATAAAAGTGTCAACGACAAACTTTTTTTTTGCCACACGCTACAGAACAGAGCTTTATATATTAGATTATGTGTCTAATACAAAACGTTTAAGAGGTGGTGATTTAACCGTGTTTTATATTTTCCATGTTGCCTGTTTTCTTACTTCTTTTCCTTCTGAGACATTAACCAGTGCCTAGGTTTTCTTCGCTTTTGAGCGTTGAGCGATTGGGTGGTGGTTTTCTGTATGCATCCGTATACCCTCTAATGGGAGGGATACGTCGCATATGTTGCAGGCGTACATTGTTTCGTCGGGGTGTTCTTCTTCGTAGTGCTTGAGTATGTCCGTGTAGAATGTGCTTTCTGTGTAACCTGTCGTGGTTTGTTTACAAATATGACACTGTTTGAACTTTTTATGCATTGCGTCTTCGTGTAGATCCACTTCCAAGGTTGTTCTGAATCGCAGGGTGCAGAATTTGCAATGTGTTTTGTTATGAGCTAGTTTTTCGATTTTTAGATTCTTTGTTATTTTCTTTGCCTCTGTGGGGCTTTTCTTCTTTTTTCTTTTTGAGACTGCATTAGTGTCCATATCTGATACTAAGCTAGGGCTGTCGAATGCAGGGATTGGCTTTGTTGTAGTTTTGTCTGGGGACGTCGTGGGAGGTGATGGCAGGTCTGAGTTAAGGATTGTTGTCTCAGTTGCTTTGATGATTGATGGTTTCGTAGTGCTTGTATTAGAGTTTGTTGTGTCATCAGGCGGTTTGGAAGAATTGGCTGGACTACTGTTGAGAGTGTCCGTGGTGGTCGTGTTTGGGGTCGTCTGGTCATCTATCGGCTTTGAGGGTTGTGGTGCAGTTTGGTTATCCGTAGAGGTTGTTGTTTCGCGTGGTGGTGCATATTGAGCTGTTGACAGGTTGGACATTTGGCATTGGCTCGTCCAATGAAGGTTGGAGGAGCAGAATTGGCAGGCTTGTTTCCTTCCGGCAATTGCTATAAGTATGTTGAGTGTGTTGTCTTTGTAGTTTATGTGGATGTAGTGTGGGATGTGTGTTGGGTTGTCGGTGTATATGGAGAAACTGCGGTTGTTGGTGTGTGGGATGGTGGTGATGATAGGTTCTTGGTTGCTATAGGGGCGTAGTGCTTGAATGAGAGTTGCGTTGTTTAGTGTAGGGGGTACCCATCTAAGGGTCCCATTGATTTTGTTTTTTTCGTATAGTGTGAAGTGTAGTGTGTATGGTCCGTGAGTTTTGTGTGTGTTGTGTAGAGTGGTGACGTCAAAGGCTTTCGATGAGAAAAACCATGTGTCCGCTCTGCCGTAATTAAGTAATTGGATTTGCTGGTCACTGATGATTTGCCGGATTACGTGACCTCGTAGGTTAGGATGGCCTTTGGAGATTATGTTCAGTTGCATTGTGGGCGTTTCAGCTTCAAACAGGTCTGGGCAGTTTTCTTCTGGCAGGTTCAGGAATGTAGTCGACTTGGCTGAAAAGGGTTGGGCCCAGGCTTTCATTAAGCCACCCGAACCGTAGTCCGGGTGGCTCCTCCCCAAGTCTCTCGACTCAGGGGGAACATCCAGGGGCGCAACCCCCTTGCTGGCGCTGGTAATATCTGCGTATGACATCATGCGAGGAGATGACATTGTAGGATGTTACGTAACCTTTAGTAAAAGGCGAAAGATTTACTCGATGTGAAGAGAAACCAGAAACGCTGGATAATTATAAGAACACACGTAGTTTGAAGTAAACCGTGGGGTTAAATTCAACAGATATATAAAAACTAGACTACTATGCACACTACTGAACATTCAGTTTTCTTGGTATTAATAGTAAAAATGCTTGATACTATTGACTACTAATTATTGAATTAGCAACTAAGAATTACTAGGAGATGTGATTAACATTTTGTTATTTATCACCAAATGTTTTAAATACTTTCCTTGTAATTTAATTTTCTATAATTAATACTAACGTTTGTTTACTTGTTTTTGTTTCAATATGTGTTGATTCTTTTTTCATTTCTTTTAATCGTTTAATTATGTACTTAACTCCCTTTTAAAAACATTGTTTGTGATTTCCCCTGACAAAAATTTCTACGCGCGAGATATTTTAACAGTAACAGAAGACGACAGCAAACCGCTGTGAACTGTTTTACACCTTGGTGCACTCGCGGGACTAACACTAATATTCGGGGGGGGGGGGAGGAGGAGGAGTGTGTGATGGAATCTAGTAAGGGGGAATTGAATGTTTAGGCGATTTTGATGGAGACTATTTTTGTATCGTGTTTAGATTTGGGAGATTTTTAGTTTTGGAGAATTTATTGTGGGAGTATGTAATGTGGGATAATTTAGTGTGAGAGCATTTAGTAGGGGATAATTTAGTGTGGGAGATTTTAGTGTGGGGGAATTTAGAGTTGGAGAATTTAGTGTGGGAGAATTAAGTATGGGAGAAGTTTGTTGATTTTCATGTTCGATGGGGCGTAAATTCTGTCTAGACGGAATCTATTCCCAGATGTGTTATTTCCGTGGGTGGTTTGTATGGTGTGTGGATATTGCGCTTTGTGCGTATCGACCAAATTGAAATATGTTTTAATGTTGTTGATTGAATCGGCATGTGGTTTGTCTGCGGTTAAGCGGTTTCGAATTATGTCTTTTGGTCCTACAATGTCAAATCTGTCTTCCACGAAATTGAAGTCACCGGCAAAAATAATGTCATGTTGGTTGTATCTGTTAGTTAATAATTGTTCCAGGTTTTCATAAAATTTACTGTCTTTGTGTCTATGTGGTCCGTGTACTTTGACTATGCTTGGTTTTCACCCTTGTCCCTCGATTGAGATTATTGCTGATTTTCCTTCAGAGTCGGCGTGTGTGTCTGTTATGTTGAACTTGTTTGATGTGTTAAAAATTGTTGACCCGCTACCCGTGATCAGTGAACTGTAGCTGTGGAATGCTTGAGTTAATCTTAAGTTGTGAGTGAATTGGTCTGCTGTGAATTTATTTTTAAAGTTGGTTTCTTGTAATTAAATAAAGTCAGGTTTATGTTTTTAAAGACAAGTATATAATCAGGGGTCGGCCAGAGTGTAGCGGGGGGGGGGGGGGGGGGGGGGGGGGGCGGGGGTGCGGACCGCACCGGGTGACACCATTTAGGGGGGGGGGTAACATCAAGGCAAAAAATAGCAAAATATATAGACAAAAACTTGAGGGGGGTGCAAATCGAAAACTTGAGGGGGGGATGGGGGTGCAAATCGAAAATTTGTCCCCGGGAAGGTTCGCTACGCCTCTGGGGGGTGACACCATTAAGTGCCGCACCGGGTGACACCCGAGCTCGCTACGCCACTGGGGTCGGCAACCTTTTGATACGGAAGAGCCAAAAGTTACAATTTTCAAAATTTCCTAGTTTTTAAAGAGCCACATTTTTATTTCAATATTTTATTATATATTAGGACTAAGTAAATAAATGTGATTTGTTATTTAAAATAAATTGTTTTAAATATGAAATAATATTTATTCCTATAAAAACATACACATGTTTCGCCAGAATAATAAACTTAGTTATCAAATATTATATATATAGGACTATCCCAATCCGCTTTAGAAGCTGTTAATTTTTTTTTTTCTTTACTGACATCTTTACCAGACAGGCCTCAACACGGTAAACTTCGACTAACTGGCTTGAATATCGGTTTGATAACAGTGTATAGGTCGCTTCTGTCCTTTGGTTCTCACTGGGCTCATCTCCCTCCCCCTTCTGAACACAGGGTACTCGTGCCCCACCGTCCAGTACCCGGCAGTGGCGTGGCGGAGGGAAGGGGGGGAACATGTGTATCCGGGCGCCGACCTTGGGGGTTGCCAAAACGGGTTGGGAAAATAAGAATGAAAGCTTGAGGCAGGGGCGGAACTACAGTGCCGCCAGACTCCGCAATGCGGGGGGGGGGGGGGGGGCACGCAACTTGGGGGCCCAGAGCCGTGCATAATAATTTTTTTATAGTTAAAAAAAAAGTAAATTTTCTTTCATTTTTGAATTAGGGTTGTTTTGTAAAAAATTACCGTAGCTGCGGTTGGATTATCTTTATTCTATAGACACCACCCCACGCTCTTGTGTATATTTTTTCTCCTTTGTTTTTAAACCACTGTGAAAGCCGAGTCTTTCTCCTACAATTAAACTTATCAAAGTTAAGCAAATGTTCAAACCACTTTCATGACTTATTTCCTTTTTTTTTAAATAGTCAAATAGGGGTGATAATAAGCTCCTTTAAATAGATTTGTACTAAATAAATTAAAAACCAATTACTTCTCTTAATTATTATTTTTTTTATAAGTAATTACTAAAGAATGACATTTTATAAAAAGGATATGTATTAAATCAATAATATTTAAAAAGTAATAATATAAATACAAAAAAACCCATAAACATAAACATAACACGAGACACCATTACTTATACAAAGCTTTGATGTTTTATATTATTTTTGACGGATTGTATGTTTCTATTGGGTATACAAAAAATTAACTGATGTTCTCAAAACAAATAATAATCATTAAAAAAGTTTTAAAAAACCCACGTTTTCTAATTGAACTAAAAAGTAGAAAATAAATACTATACATCACAATAATGCAAGCGATCACTCTACTATAAGCTATCAAAAACGTGGGTCGCCGAAGTAAAAGTTATATTACTATTGATTAGATAATACTATTGACTTTTATTAGGGAGCTTGTAGAGAGTCAACAGTATTAGAAACTGTAAGAAAATCACGGTGCCCGGGGACGAACTTTCGATTTGCGCCCCCCCCCCTCGAACTTTTTATTTGCACCCCCCCCTCAAACTTTCAATTTGGCGCTCCCCTAAGGTAGGCGCCCGGGGACAAATGTCCGCCCCCCCCCCCCCTCCCCCTCTCGCTACGCCTCTGGGGCTGGGCCTAGTGCCCAAGCGGCTGTCAGCTGTCCGTTTACCTTCTACTGCACATATTCTCAATGTTATCGAAGTTGTTTTTGTATACATTATGATATTATATATGAGTTTTGAAAATTAAATAATATAACTATTAATATTTGTGCAAGGAGCTGTAGAGTCGCATCTTGACAACACAAGAGCCGCATGTGGCTTGCGAGCCGCAGGTTGCCGACCCCTGATATAAGACAATTAATTGGAGTTCAATAAATACGTTGTGAGAACGTGGAACAAATTCCCAGTGTTAGGAAATGATCTTCTTGGTATTAATATTACATCTGGTTGACACTAGTTACATTTAAATTTTGGATTAATAATAACAATTACTCGGAGTTGAAATTAAAATTGTATGATAAATCACCAAATGTTTTGAACGAACTTTTTAAAATTTCTTTGTTTATGATTAATACTAATGTCTGTTTATGTGTTTGTGTTTCAAAATGTATTACTACTTTATTCTCTTAATTTAACTTTTAATTTTATAATTATCTCCCTTACAAAAAAAACATTGTTTATTTTCTCCCCTGACAAAAAAGTTCCACGCGCGAGATACTTTGACACAAACAAAAGACGACACAAACCTTGGTGCACTCTCGGGACTAACACTAATATTCTGTGCCCGTCTTTTAGTTCCATGTAGGGTGGGGGGGGGGGAGGGGGGAGTGTGTGATGGTATCTAGTATGATGGAGTGGAGTTGAATGTTTGGGTGATTTAGTGGAGAGTTTAAATAAAGTGATCGCTTCTCGGCCTTTTGGCACGATCAAGTGATAACCTATACCAACATCCTATAATGTCATACTCAAGTTCTATGACTTATGCAAAAATAATCAACGTCAACAAAGGGGTTGCGCCCTTGGATGTTCCCCCTGGGCCGAGAGGCTTGGGGAGGAACCTCCCGGACTACGGTCGTGGTCCGGGGGGTTTAATGAAATCCAGGGCCCAACCCTTTTCAGCTACCACCGTCATCCTTGATCTACCTGATGAAGACTGCCCTGAGCTCTTCCCGACCGACTCACCTACCATTCAAGTCACAATTAACTCAGGAGGTCAACCCAATCTAAGAGGTCACATTCTCCGCCAACTAATCAGCGATCAACAGATATTCCTCCTTAACTACGGACGGGCGGATACCTGGTTCTTCACATCTACTGCCTTCGACGTCACTACCCTACACAATACTCACAAATCACACGGCCCCTACACACTCTACTTCACCTTACACGAAAAGAACAAGATTAACGGAACCCTTAGATGGGTCCCACCCACACTAAACGATCGCACACTCATACAAGCACTACAACCCTACAGTAACAAGGAACCTTCCATATACACAATCCCCCTCACTACCAACCGCAACTTCTCAATATACACAGACGACCCAACAAACATCCCTCACTACATCCAAATAAACTACAAAAACAAGACACTCAACATCCTAATAGCCATCAAAGACAGAAAACAAGCTTGCCAACACTGCTCATCAACTTCACACTGGACCAACCGCTGTCAAGCTCTCAACCCAGAATCAACGCCCAGTAATCAAACATCAGCACAAAATACAGCACCATCTACTCCACAACCTCCTATGCCAAGCAATCAGCAAAACTCTCCAATCAAGAGCGCTGCGCTTAGCGAGCCAGCAACTCCTACCCCAAACATGACCACAGAGGAACCACCAAACAGCCTACCCGAAACGTTACGCGAGCCATCAGCTTCCAGCACAAGCACAACAGAATCAGCAACCGTCAAATCTTCTACAGCAACAGTTCCCATACCAAACTTTGCTTCGCTACCCACGCCACACCCAAGCACCCATACGTTTGCAGCTATGTCAACCCCTCTATACATCAACCTAAGCACATAATCAGAAATGATCGAATACTCAAGTACAAAAAGGAAAAAGGAGCACAGTCCTACGGATGAAGGGAAAATAACAAAGAATCAAAAAACCACAAAACTGATACATGAAAACACAAAATGCAGATTCTGCAACAAACAACACAAATTACCTCTGGAAGTGGAAAAACACGAACGCAGAAGACACGCGCAGTTCTTACACTGCCATATCTGTGATGATAAAACAACCTATACAGACATATACACGCATTACAAGGAAAACCTCCCTGACGAGACGATGTACACCTGCCACATCTGCAGTGTACTCCTCCCTTTGGAGGGTATGAAAGTACATTCACAAAACCACCACCCGGGACCTAAATAGCTCGATCATCACACAGCTTTAAAGGAACATTATTTAACCTTTTACCTAATGAAATCTTTAGACGTTTTGTATAAGGAAAATTTTAAACATGCTTAGTTAGAATCTAGTGTACAGAATATGAAATACTATGTATTACATGTATTTTAACATGCAATAAAATATAAAAAAAAATAAAAAAAATTGTGTTTACCCCTATACTAAATCATTACAGCAACCCTCCCCCCCCCCCATCCCCAAGCACGTGACTCGAAAACACCAAACCTACCCGCCCCAGCTCAGCTGCAGACATAAAAAGCTTTGTTTACTGACGCAGACTATAGTTCATAACCTCCCCCCCCCCCCAACCACCATTTTTCTCATTTCTTTTTTTTCTGAACTGGTTGTTTTACTTACAACAGGTATGAACATTTTTGATCTCACGAGAACATTGGTAATAAATAGTTGACCTTTAAAAGAAATTTTTACGGTAACTCCACACCCCAGCACGCGATGAGAACACACCACCCTACGTGCCCCTGCTCAGCTGCTGACATTAAAAATTTTGTTTTGTTTACTTACGCAGGCAATAGTTCACGACCCCCCCCCCCCCTTCTATCCACCCATCCCATATGGGAAATCATGCCTAACGCACCCACCCCTCTTTAAATCTTTACCCCGCTAGACAACTGTCCCTACGACAATTATTCTTTTCTCACCTCCGTAGTATGGAGAAAGAGTGGTCCAGTGGCAGAGAACTGGACTGCTAACCCGTAAGTCCCAAGTTCAATCTGGATCAAGTAAGACTAACTACCCCGAGTCCATCTAACTACATACACCAGAGCTTTATATATGTACTACCTTAATGAAATTAAATGAATTTTTTTTTTTTTTGGTTTTTTTTTTTTTTTTTTTTTTTTTTTTTTTTTTTTTTTCGCACATATGATTTATTTATTTATTTACTAAAAGAAAAGTTAAAGAAGTCACTGTAAATAAATTGTATCTCTTTTTTTTCGCTTCTTGTATATAACTAAAAAAAACGCAAATCAGCGTACTGTAAAAATGTTGTATTTCCACCTTCTTCCTGTATATAAATAACACATGTACTTATTCATTCAAATTTATGTAAACAATGTCACTATAAATATGTTGTATTTTGTTTTATGGAAAATAAAATTATTTAAAAAAAAAAAGTCTGCGTATTTAAAAGTATGACACTTGGCTTGCCCTAAAAACACACAGACACCCTCTCCACGCCTTGTCAGACACATCTACCCCCTCCCTCCCTCTCCCGCCTGTCCTCTTCACCCTCAGACATGATAACCCCACATTCATTTAACTGTTCCAACGACCCCACCACCCACCCCAACATCAATTTCGAATATCTATTCATTTACTTATTTAAAGTTCTAAATCTTGTTTCTTTCCCCTCATTTTTCACACAGCAACCTTTTGAAAACTCAATGCGACCAGTACATAAATAAACACTCCTTTTAACTAGTCAACTTAATTTGTTTCCCTACATTGAAAATGCTCCACTGTCCCATTGACATTCTCTGAAAAATATCCTTTCCACTCCCCACCCAGACTTCTGACACTTTTATTTGACCTTCACCCCTTTTACTGTCATCCTTTGTAATTTTTTTTTATAATCATATACATGACATCATGTAAATATTCATTATGTACATGTTCAAAACCTTTCGTTTTCATTTGAAACTATGTAAAAAACGTGATGTTGATGTACTTGTTTCAATTGCAAATAAAAGTATTACTAAAGTCAAAAAAAAAAAAAAAAAAAAAAAATTTGCTTAATGAAACCACGGGCCAATCCCTTTCAGATACAGCGAAGTCAACCGATCAATCAACAACCCTCACAATTGAACTGTCTGATGAAGAAAGCCCTGATCTTTTCTCGACTCAACCAACACCAAATACAGTCATGCAGGTGGTCATTCAAGCTAACGGCCGTGCCAATCTACGTGGGCACATCATCCGCCAACTCATCAGCCCACACCAAATTTTGCTAATAAACTACGGACGTAGAGACACATGGTTCTAGACTAGATCCAAATCTACGCAAAAACTAGACGTAGAGGCTAAGTCGCTAAGATCAAGATTTAAACTCTATCTTCTCTAGAATCTATTCCAAAAATGAAATTATCTTTTAAACTATTTCAGGCCTCAATTCATGTTTCTTGACATTTATTTTCGCCTAACATGAGTTGGGAACCCATCAGAGCTGGATGAACTCAGGGACATTCTACCGACTTGGACCCGGTTTCCAACTCAAGACAATCGTGATACAACTCTAGCGCTCTACCGCTTAGGTCACGCCTACACTCTTAATACAGCGTAATATTTAAATATTTTTTTCAGTAAAACGTGAATATTGTCAAAATAAATTCAGCAGAACTTAAATAAAAAGTCACCAAATTTAAAATGATGTCACCTGAATATCATAAGTCATGATAGTTAAGTTTAAGTCACCCCACCTAAAATCATAAGACATAAAAAATTATAGGTCGTCAAATTACCAAACTCAAAAACTCACTTGTCATCTAATTCAAGTGACAAAACTGGTCTATACACTCTAAGAGAACAAAATGCGCTATACAAAAATCTGAAAATTTCATTAAATAGCCCCCCCCCCCTCCATACGCTACGAGATGTTAGCTAACCTCTCGATTAAATCACGAGAATAAGCGAGATTTGCAATAAAATGAAAATAAAAAATCAAGCCTGAATAATTGAGTTAAAATTTAATATCTTTAAATTGGCGGCTGCATTTATAGCCTTGATTTTTTTATAAAGAATGTAAGTGGATTGAGATATAACCAGACACCCTGTATAACCGTCAAATGAAAATAAAAGCGACAATATAATGTACTTTCATCCCACACCCATTTCCCTATTCAGGCCACGCTCTCCCATTTAGCTATAGAACAACGATTAAATATTCAAATTTAAATATACACACTAATATTCACATTATTTTTTTTTTTAAATTTAAATGTCGGGTACTTTACTGAAGTTTTGGAAAAGTAAAATCAACATCACTAAGTCGTTCATGTCATCGTCACATAAACAAGTGAACTCTACTCCATCTACCCAATTGACAGGTCGTGTTTTAAAGTTTAACTTTCCTTTTTAAAAACTAAATTGATAAGTTAATCGAAATTCTAGCTTTGTTACACAATTATATACACAGCGTCTACCTCAATCGCCCAGTGAAAGCTGCCGTTTACAGGCAAAGTAAAGGTCAATCAGAAGTTGTTACTTCCCCTTCGTTTCGAATTGTTTTATACTAAATTATCTGCCCCTAATAGCCGTCACTAACCCGGCTCTACGATTGTAAACATTCGGGGTGAACCACAGCTCACCTGACAGTTTGGGGATGCGGGTGGTGGCTAAGCTGCTGGGTGTTTTCTATGGTCTCCATGTAAAGAATTATGTGTATAGATACACACAAACACTCAAATGATTTCCTTTGCCTACACTACAACACCACATTTACATAATCATTTTCCCACACTAAATTCCCCCACACTAAATTTTCCCACACTAAATTCCCCCACACTAAATTCCCCCACACTAAAATCTCCCACACTAAATTATCCCTCACTAAATTCTCCCACAATAAATTCTCCAAAACTAAAAATCTCCCAAATCTAAACTCGATACAAAAATAGTCTCCACCAAAATCGCCCAAACATTCAATTCCCACATACTGGATTCGATCACAAACTCCCCCCCCCCCACCCCACCCCACATGGAACTAAACATTGACACAGAATATTAGTGTTAGTCCCGATAATGCACCAAGTTGTAACACAGCTCACAGCGGTTAGCTGTCGTTTTCTGTTTCTGTCAAAATATCTCGCGCGTAGAACTTTTTTGTCAGGGGAAATAACAAACAATAATTTTTTAATGGGAGGTAATTATAAAATTAAACTTTAAAAAGAAAAGGAAAATTTATTAATATACATTGAAACAGAAACAAGTAAACAAACGTTAAAATTAATTATAAAAAATTAAATTACAAGAAAAATATCTAAAAAGATTGGTGATTAATAACAATATGTTAATTACAACTTCTAGTAGTTGTTAAATGTTAAACCTATAATTAGAAAACACTAGTATTAACCAGCTATATTATTAATACCAAGAAGTTGTATTTAGCGATGTTTTAAGTACTTTTCAAACTACGTTTGTTTTTCTTATAATTATCCAGCCCTACCCGCCCCATCCCAATCACTGACACAAAATGTCACGCAACATCGCTCCTGATATCTAGCCTACTGTACCCAACCAAACCTACCCCCCTTTAACCCATGCCGCTATGACCCCGCCCACCCCACACATACAGTGTAACATTCAAACAGAATAACACAGTTGAATTTTTCTTGTAATGGTATCATTGTATAAACAATTATGTCCGGCTCCTTTTCTTCATACAACAGTTGTATATATACGTATCACCTTTATTTATTCATTCTTTATTACTTAGTTTATTGTACAAGAAGGGATGAAATCCATATATATATATATATATCTGCGTATTTACTGAAGTCTCACTTAATATGTTAGCGCAGGGTCGGCAACTTGCGGATCGCGAGCCGCATGCGGCCTTTGATGTCATGGTGCGGCTCTCCAGTTCCATGCACAATGATTAATAATTATTTAGTTTCATTTACAAAA
Organism: Physella acuta; assembly: GCF_028476545.2. Lineage (NCBI taxonomy): Eukaryota > Metazoa > Mollusca > Gastropoda > Physidae > Physella > Physella acuta. Next base: position 16,415 of record NW_026732691.1, on the reverse strand, counting down.
CTCATAAAAATATTATACTGTAAAGAAAAACAACTTTAATAGGATTAAAAAAAACTCATCAGAGAACAGTGAGAATAGGTAAGGTAGAAAGTATACGGACAGCCGCTTAGGCACCAGGCCCAGCCTCACAGCCGCTGTAGCCAGCACTCAACTTTTTCACAGGAAACCCAATCACACGTAGATTTATTTATAGTAGATTTATTTATATACACACAAACACTCAAATAACTTCCTTTGTCTACACTACAACACAATATACTCCCACACCTAATTCTCCCACACAAAATTGTCCCGCACTAAATTCTCCCACTAAACTCCCCCTCACTAGATTCCATCACACACTCCCCCCCCCCATTCCACATGGAATAAACGCTGACACAGAATATTAGTGTTAGTCACGAGAGTACACCATGGTGTAACAGTTAACAGCGGTTTGCCCCTCGTTTTTTGTTTGAGTCAAAATATCTCACGCGTGGAACTTTTTTGTTAAGGGAGAAAACAAATATTGAGTTATTTTCAAGGGTGGTAATTATAAAATTAAAGGATAATATGAAATGGAAAAAAAATAATATATTTTTAAGCAAAAACAAGTAAACAAACATTAGTATAAATTATAAAAAATTAAAATACAAAAAAGGTATTTAAAATCTTTGGTGATTAATAACAAAATGTTAACTACAACTCCTAGTAATTGTTAGTTGTTAATCGAATAATTAGAAATTACTTATATCAACCAACTTAAATATTAATACCGAGAAAACTCTTCAGGCATTACTTCCTGTTCATTTGACATTCATGGTTCATGTCTTTGATGCTGTGTAAAATCTATCAGTTTAGATAGCGGGCGTACTACATACTAGACCACACTGTCCAGTTGTGATAACATTTAACAAATCTTGGGGATACGGGATCTGTAAAAACGTCTGACAACAATGAGGATAAGCTGTGGATGGGGGAGGGGAATGAGTGTAAAAAGAGGGACTTCATTTGTGAACGATAAGGGGCAGATTCAATTCCGTACTTCGTTTAGAAAAGCAAACGGTACCCTACGACTTTATAGCTAAATTATAAACCATACTTTACATATTTTAAACTTCATTTTTAGATGTAGTATTCGAAAAAATCAATCTCACTAACTTAACAAAAGAATCAACTCACTTAGCACCCGATTCAAAGGTCTTTAACTCAGAAAGTCCCCCCCCCCCCCTTATGCAATCGTTATATGTGTGTGTGGGTATCAAGCAAATAAATATAGGCCTTTTTTTTACAAGGGTAAGTTTTATTCTTTAGCAAGATAAACTAATGGGATATGAAATAAATGAAGACTATCAGTGTACACATTCAGCTTGTTACAATAGAATGAACACACTCGTAAAATGTGTTTTTAACTAATATTTCTTATATTAATAACATTTTGGATCCCGCACAGTCTACTTGGTGAATTTAATCAACCACTGTTCCATTAATAATATCCACTTTTGGCTTATAATGTTTACGACAGCTTAGATACATCTTTATTTTATATTTTAAATAGACCTAATGGCCTAATAATATAATACAAATATAATGGAATACAAAAGCGGAGAAAGGTAGCATCGATATCGCTAATACTTAGGCCTACGGGTCTATTTTGTTAGTCGGGTTTTACAGCATGTAAACAACTGAAGAAGAAAGTAAAACATTTGTGAAAATCACATTAAACATGTTCACACTAAATTCAAATTAAGTTTGAATGTTTTCCTATATTAGTTGATCTAAGTGAGTTCCGTTACGTGACGTCAGACAAATAAACCGCTAGATTATCACGTGGTTCCGTGCACGCGAGCCTCGTGTGAGAAACGTCATCATATTGTGTGACACGTCATCATATTGTGTGACATGTCATCACTTAGGTGACCTAGGACACCACGCGACAAAAATCTGGTCAAAAACTAGTTGACTTTGGATCAAGAGCTCCACCAACGACTGTTTTGACGGGAGTAAATTGTATGGATCGCGACCATAATTGTCTAATGTCGAGTAGCTAATTAATTAGCTAAATTAGACTTCGTCAGACATCTCGACTTAATTAGCAAAAACGGGGTTTCCGGTCGAGTCGTCTATAGACATAAAAATTAAAGTATGTGGGTTTGTGTGTGTGTGTGTCTGTGTGTGTGTCTGTGTGTGTCTGTGTGTGTGCCCTTTGTGTATGGCTACACCTTTTATCTAGTCGCCGTGAAACTTTGGTTAGATGATAAAAATACTTCCTGAATAAGAATTGAATTTTATTAAAATCTTAAACTTTGCTAAGTATCTACTAGTTTCTTACTTACTACAGTAATACAATCGTATAATGTGTTCAACTATTGAGTGTTACATTTAAGAACAAATATGAAGATTAAGAAGAGTTAACGACAAATCTATATTTGCAACCCCCCCCCCCACCTAATATTTCTAAAAACAAAGAAAGAAACAGTATTAAAGTATGTCGATTCTTTCACTGTACACGATCTAGATCTGGCTATTTATTGATCCCATGTTGCTGTTTTATTGACAGAACCACAATATCATGAATTATAGAAAGCTACAAGAGACAGCTGAAACAGATCATTCCCTCAGGCTCGGCCATAATCCCTATATAACATTACTGTAAGCCATCTCTACTCTCTTGTTCGGGTAGGGTGGGCGGGGGGGAGGGGGAGATTTTGATCAGAGGTTACCTCCATGATGTGTGACGTCACGACAAGAAACATGGCGCCCACGGCTTATGATCACATGCATGATTGATGCTGGGAGACGGGTATCACGTGACAGCTGCTAAGAGAAAAGTTATTTCATTCCGTGGTGCGGTTTACTAGTGGGCTAATTATGGTCTAGTTTTTAAGGTTCCGGTTAAATCAGTGGCGCGGTTAGCTTAGCAGTCCGGCTAAGTCTGTATTCCGGCCAACGCAGTGGTCCGGTAAAATCAGTGGTCCGGCAAAAATCACTGATCCGGCTTACGGGTCCGGCTAATTCAGTGGTCCGATACTCAGTGTTCCGATTAACTTATTGATGCGGCTAACTCATTGGTCCGGCTAGTTTAGTGATCCGGCTAATTCAGTATTCCGGCTAACTCTGTGGTCTGGCTAAATCATTAGTCCGGCTTACGGGTCCCGCTAAGTGAGTGGTCCGGTTAGTTTAGTGGTCCGGCTAACTCTGTCGTCAGGCTAAATCCTTGGTCCGGCTTACGGTTTCGGCTAACTTAGTATTCCGGCTAACCCAGTGATGCGGCTAACTCAGTGGTCCGGCTAGCTCCGTGATCCGGTTTACAAAGTGTTCCGACTAAGTGTTCCGGGTAACAGGTCCGACTAAGTGTTCCGACTACCGGGTCCGGCTATCTTACCACGTGTCAAACAGATCCGGTTACCGACCTTGTTACCACCGCGCTGATTGTGTTTCTCACCCGGCTGGTCAATGATTGATGCACGTGCTACTGGGGTGTACTCACGCCGCGCTAATCTGTGTACCCGGGCGATACCCTCTAGAGAGCGATTGGTGTTTTTTTTTGGTTTTTGGTGGGTGTTAAGACCTGCTGAAGATTTAGGGAGAGGCGGGGGTGGGGTGAAGTGGGGGTGAAATACCCACAGATAATTAGTTTTAGTCCCGAGAGTGCACCAAGGTGTTACACAGTTCACAGCGGTTTGCTGTCGTCTTCTGTTTCTGTCAAAATATCTCGCGCGTAGAACTTTTTTTGTCAGGGGAAATAATAAACAATGTTTTATTTTAAGGGAGGTAATTAAGAAATTAAACGACAAAAAGAAAAGAAAAAAGAATTAATACATATTGAAACAAAAACAAGTAAACAAACTTTAGTATTAATTATAAACAAAATTAAATTACAAGGAAAGTATTTAAAACTTTTGGTGATTAATATTAAAATGTTAATCACAACTGTTAGTAATTGTTAGCTGCTAATCCAATAATAACTAGTCAATAGTATCAACAAGCTGTAATATTAAAATCAAGAAAACTGAATCGTCAATTACTACAAGACCTACATAAGTTGTGTTTTTATATCTGTTACCCAGTACTTGTATTCTATTATTGTGTGGCAACAAATTTACGAGTGGCTAGTATTCTATTTTTCAGCCTTAAGACACCCACCAAGGACAGGGGCAGGAACCTGCGGCTAGCGTTCTGAATGCGGCTCTCTTGACGCACAAATATTAATAGCTATATTATTTTATTTTCAAAACTCATACACATATTATTTTCAACACTCGATAATGAGGGATATACTAATAAACATTTATAATAAACTATCGCTAGTTTATTAGAATATTTATCTACTCCCTATTTCAATGTACTTCCTATTTACTTGTTTATCCCAAATTGCAACATTCAACTCCATGGTGGATTTCACAAAGAAACTAAGCGTGCTAAATGTAAAACTGCAAGGAAAGGAAAATCCAGCCTATGCCTTGCTTGAGGAAGATGAATGTAGCGAAAAAAACAACAAATTACTTCATATTGTTGAAATCACAGAGAGCGGTAAATTTATTTAAAAAATCTGAAAATGCCGCGAGTTGAGGCCCTATTATGTGACGCATGGAATATTCTTCCAGAATGCTACAGTGAGGTGAAGAAGTTGGCATTTGGATCTTCGGGTCTACACATTCCTATATTCATGCAATGAGACGCTTGCTTGCATAAATATAATATAAAAGATAAGTAAAAAGCCGACTTACAAATAAAAATCTAAGGGCGTGCTTAAAACTGGAAAAAACAAGTTATGAGCCAGGTTATAAAAACTTTCAAAGGCACGCAATGTCAAAACTATTGTACATAGTATTCAGTAATTAAAGTTACAATAGTTGATAAATGATTGTATTATTCTAGCAGAGCTAGATATAATCAAATATCATAATATTGAAATAAAATGTTAGCGGCTCTCTAAAACCTGTGAAATTGTGGAAATTGTAACTTTTGGCTCTTCGGTCTCAAAAGGGGACCGACCCTCGACCTAGAAGAAATCTTAGGTGGGAGGTTACTTCAAAAATACCAGCAAATCAACTAACCATCTCTCAAAGATCAACTACGCAATACTTCCTCATCTATGACACACAATTAGTTCACTAGCAACAACTTCACGATTACTCTGACGACACCGACATAAGAGAAATCTTAGGTGGAAGGTTCCGTCACAACCACCATCAAGTCAACTCGACATCCCTCAAAGATCAACTACTCAAACAACTTCACGAGTACTCAACTCTCGTAAAATAAACACTCGTCAACAGCCTCACTTCGCCCATTTCAACTACTCGACCAAGCTTTCGACTACTTGACCACTCAAATTCTTCTCATCTACAATCCTCGACACAGCAATATTACGAAAAATAAACATTATTCAACAACAGTATTTCGTCCACCTAAACTACTCGACTACGCAAGAATACCCTACGATACAACTTCGATCTCTCTCAAACTACAATGAACAATGACACAAAGCAACCTATGAACAACGACATCTCAACACGAGGACACTACCTCAACTACCCTCACCAAGCTTTACACCATTCGATCAACTCTACCATTAACGACAAGATACCAGACTCGTCCTTTCAACAAAGGAACACCCCTCATCGATACTCTCAAACTACAACTAATTTAGTTGTCCGAATAATTTAGATGTCCGGCTAGTTTAATGGTCCGGCTAACTCAGAAATCAGGCTAAGCTAAGTCAGTGGTCCGGCTTACGGGTCCGGATAATTGAGTATTCCGGCTAACTCAGTTGTCCGGCAATATAAGTGAACCGGCTAGCTCCGTGATTCGGTTTACTAAGTGTTCCGGCTACCTCAGTGGTCCGGCTAACTCAGTGTTCCGGCTAGCTCCGTGATCCGGTTTTCTAAGTGTTCCGGCTAACAGGTCCGGCTAAGTGTTCCGGCTAACTAAGGGTTCCGGCTAACAGGACAGCCTAACTAAGTGTTCCGTCTACCGGGTCCGGCTATCTTAGCACGTGTCAAACAGATCCGGTTACCGACCTTGTTACCACCGCGCTGATTGTGTTTCTCACCCGGCTGGTCAATGATTGATGCACGTGCTACTGGGGTGTACTCACGCCGCGCTGATCCGTGTGCCCGTGCGATACCCTCTAGAGAGCGATTGGTAATTTGTGTGTGTTAAGACCTGCTGAAGAATTAGGGAGAGGCGGGGATGGGGTGAAGTGGGGGTGTGGTGGGGTGAGGTGAAGTGGGGGTGAAATGCCCACAGAATATTAATGTTAGTCCCGAGAGTGCATCAAGGTGTAACACAGTTCACTGCGGTTTGCTGTCGTCTGCTGATTCTGTCAAAATATCTGTATAAACCAGCTATAATATTAATACCAAGAAGATTAATTAAGAGGCTATGGTCGATTGATATGTACAGAGTGTTAGTATATATTCGTATTTACGTGGGTCGGGCAGATGGGTCGGGAAATTTGATGGTGAACGTACCCACGTTTTTTGTCATCAAATGTATGTAAATAGTTATTTTCTACTTTTTAGTCCACAAGAAAAACGTGGTTTTTTAAAAAGTTTTTTTTAAGTATTTTATTTTCACCGATGTCGTCCTCCAAGACGACATTTGAAAAAATTGTCACCGCCAGCAAAGGGGTTGCGCCCTTGGATGTTCCCAATCCTTTTCAGATACAGCGAAGTCAACCGATCAATCAACAACCCTCATAATTGAACTGTCTGATGAAGAAAGCCCTGATCTTTTCTCGACTCAACCAACACCAAGTACAGTCATGCAGGTGGTCATTCAACCCATTGCAATCTTAAACGTTTTGTATAGTGAACATTTAAAATGACATGCTTCATTATAATATGGGAAAAATTGTATGCAATACTATGTATTACATGTAAAAAAAAAGGATCTGTTCTTATTAAAAAAAAAAAAAATTCTAAATATAATCTATACCGATTACGCAGACTCAATCAACCACATTAAAACATACCTTAAACTAGTCGACTTATGCAGAGCGCAATATCCACACACAATACAAACCACCCACGGAAATAACACATCTGGAAATAGATTCCGTCTAGACAGAATTTACGCCCCAGTGAGCATGAAAATCAACAAAGTAGAACACCTATTCTCAACACTACAGTTTAGCGACCATACAGTAGTTCTGACAACTTTAAACAACGAACAAACACAAAGCAAACAAAAACATAACACATACATGAAATTAAAAAATTCACTATTGCTAGTCGAGCGCTACACAAAAGCATAAAAGACATAATACAATTTTACACACAGTCATCACCAAAATGTAACAAAATCCAACATTGAGACGATTTTAAATAAGACTTTAAGCGGATATCAATTTAATATGCTTGTATCATTAATATCATTAATAGGCTCGGAAAACCAAACACACCACACTCTCATACTAGAACAAAGCATACAAAAATCAAAACAAATCAAACATCTAACGGACGAAAACAACCAAGAAACGACTGACCCAAGAATGATTTTAAAATCAACCCGCGCTTTTTATTTAACTTATCTTCATAATCTTTTCCCCTTCGTGCCCAATACACAAATGGCAGATAAATTAAAGATCGTGTTTCAATCACCTCGACATATAGGGAGATAATGTGCTCAGTACTAAGCCTATCCGCCTTAGTCCTGTCTAGCCTAATGTTAAATTTTGTCACGTCCACTGTGCTATGTCCTGTCTAGCCTAATGTTAAATTTTGTCACGTCCACTGTGCTATGTCCTGTCTAGCCTAATGTTAAATTTTGTCACGTCCACTGTGCTATGTCCTGTCTAGCCTAATGTTAAATTTTGTCACGTCCACTGTGCTATGTCCTGTCTAGCCTAATGTTAAATTTTGTCACGTCCACTGTGCTATGTCCTGTCTAGCCTAATGTTAAATTTTGTCACGTCTACTGTGCTATGTCCTGTCTAGCCTAATGTTAAATTTTGTCACGTCCACTGTGCTATGTCCTGTCTAGCCTAATGTTAAATTTTGTCACGTCCACTGTGCTATGTCCTGTCTAGCCTAATGTTAAATTTTGTCACGTCCACTGTGTTATGTCCTTCGTTTGTCTTTCCCAACAGTAACGTCCCAGTGATTTTCTAGCTGGTAACGGGAAATGGGCGCAACCCCATTTTTGACTTCGGTGATAGCTGCTCAGTCCATGGTGATAGGGACTCATGGGTTGTAATCTATAGTAAGGGGGGAAAGATTTACTCGATGTGAAGAGAAACGAGAGCTTTGTTTATATACCGGCAAGAACAACTTTAGAAGCTCCACGTAAATAAAAATAAACTAACCGGTCATAACCGCATTAGAAGCGATGCTAGAAAAATATTCTTGGTATTAATATTAAAGCTGGTTGATATAAGTGAGTTATAATTATTCGATTAACAACTAACAATTACTAGGAGTTGCGATTAACATTTTCTTATTAATCACCAAAGATTTTAAATACTTTTTTTTGTAATTTAATATTCTATAATTTACACTAACGTGTGTTTACATGTTTTTGCTTGGAAATATATTATTATTTTTTTCATTTCTTTGTATCGTTTAATTTTATGATTTCCTCCCTTTAAAAAACCTATGTTTGTTTTTTCCCCCTGACAAAAAAGTTCAACGCGCGAGATATTTTGACTCAAACAAAAGACGACAGAAAACAGCTGTGATACACCTTGGTGCACTATCGGGACTAACACTAATATTCTGGGGGGGGAGGGGGGTGATGAGTGTGTGACTGAATATAGTAAGGAGGAATTGATTGTTTGGGTGATTTTGGTAGAGACTATTTTTGTATCGAGTTTAGATTTGGGAGATTTTTCGTGTGGAAGAGTTTAGTGTGGGAGAATTTAGTGTGGGAAAATTTAGTGTGGGAGAATTTAGTGTGAGTAAATTTAGTGTGTGGGAATTTAGCGTGGGGGATTTTAGTGTGGGGGAATTTAGTGTGGGAGAATTTAGAGTGGGAGAATTTAGTGGGTGAAATTTTTTTGTGGGGGAGTTTAGAGTGGAAGAATTTATTTAGTGCGGGACAATTTTGTGTGGGAGAATTAGGAGTGGTAGAAATGAGTATATTGTGTTGTAGTGTAGACAAAGGAAATTATTTGAGTGTTTGTGTGTATATAAATAAATCTACGTGTGATTGGGTTTACTGTGGGTAAGTTGAGTGGGGTGTTTAGATTAGTGGGGGTGGGAGGGGGGCAGTTGTCCTTTTGGGTGTGGTTAAATAAATATCCCTATCATGTGACAATGTGACGGATTGCATCATTTGTATAACGGTGCTTTATTTATGTCTTCTTCTAAGACTAAATAGTAGGGGAAAAATCATTTATAATACTCTATATATTAACGAGCTTTCACAAGCGTAAAATTACAAAAGTAAGTGTTCACTTTTTAAGCTATAATACTAAACACAAAGCTTTCTACTGCTAGTCCGAATGTCGAGTTCGGATCCGGGCTCAGTTTTGTTGCTCCGTCAGTTCACTCAGCTCTGATGGGTACCTGGCACCAGATGCGTAACGGGGGGAGGCGGGGAGTGGGGGCGGGCACATGTTGGGTTCGAAAAATAAATTGAAAGGTCGAAGGGGGGGGGTGCAAATCGAAAATTTGTCCCCGGTCGCCGGGAAGGGTCGCTACGCCTCTGCCGGTCCGTGTTTTGTTGTGCCACATAGGGGGCATATAGATCTCCTACCGTTAAGTTGCAGTAACAGGGTGTAAGTTTCCCCACCGATCTCAAGATCAATGTAATGGGGTAAATCTTTTAAAGGAGCGTTTGGGCAGAAATCGACTGCCCACTTATCACTCTTCCCGATCTTAAGAGTTGAAACTATTGTGTCTGGTTCTGATATTTCAATCATAATTTTGTTGATTATATTCTGGGTAATGGTAGGGGGTACCCATTTTGGGTGACCCCTCTGACCGTTTGCTGCTACAATAATCTGAATGTTCACATATCACTGCCAAATGCAGAGAGTTGTAAATTTCATCTGATTTGAGAGAAATAAACCATTCGCTTGGTTTCCCCAAGTTGTAGACATTAAGAATTTGAGAACAATTTACGTTCAGTTTACACGTAAATAGGTCCCCTAATATAAATTCGTCGAGTCGACGTTCTTTTTTTCCTTTTATCAACACACGTAGCGTGTTTTTGGGATGCCGCCCAGGTGCGGTCCCCGTAAGCGTGATTTGATTTTTGAAGAGTGTACTTACAGGTGCAGAGTTGGGTCTCTCCTTTTGTGACACATCTCCGGTTTTTCTCCCACTTTCAAGAACATTTACAGTTTCATTAGAATATGTACCCGTTCAGGGTGTTGGCACATGCCGGCTGGTGGTTAGCGTGGTGTCCGTGCTATCTTCAGGACAGAGCGTGGGCCAGTTAAGGTTTTTGAGGGTCTTGTCTGTCTGGTTTAGGCCATCTTGAAGTAAAAAAAAATAATTCAGCAGACATAGTATCAAGCTATTTACAATGTCCAAACAACAATGCTAGTCAAATCTCCTGGTATTAATACTACAGCTGGTTGATACTAGTTACATTTTATTATTGGATTAACATTAACAATTCGTGGGAGTTGTAATTAACACTGTGTAATTAATCACCAAATGTTTTCAACTACTTTTTAAAGTTTATTTTTCTATAATTAACAACAATGTCTGTTTTCTTGGTTTTTTACACAAGGTATTACTTTTTTTCCTCTTCTTTTTATCGTCTAGTTTTTAACTTACTTCCCTTGAAGAAAAAATATTGCTTGTTTTCTCCCCTGAAGTTCAAACAAACAAAAAAGCGACAGTAAACGCTGTGAACTTTGTTACACATTGGTGCACTCTCGGGACTAACACTAATATTGTGTATCAATGTTTAGTTTCACCAAATAAAAAAGCGCATAATAGTGCGCAATATTATTAGTACTTTTAAAATTTACATTAGTTTTTTGAGAAATCGGAAGTAGCGTAAATTACTACTTCCAGTCAACGGAAATTACTCAAAATTTTACAGAAGGTAGAGAATTAGATCTTTTACTAACATGTAAAATTTCATTTATCTATCTGAAATAGTACTCAAGTTATAGGCTTTTGAAAAATTCAAAGTAGAAAAAGTACCACTTCCGGTTATCGAAAATCGCTCAAAAGTTGATACGGATCTACGATTTTGATAAAATACTTATATATGAAATTTCATCAACCTAGCTGTAACGGTACTCAAGTTATCGTGTTTACACACGGATACACAGACACACAGACACACAGACACACACACACACACAGACATACGGACAAGATTGCAAAATTATGTTTTTCCGTATCAGTGAGGTGTAAAACGTCGAGATTTGTAAAAATCTCGATTTTTTTTTTGCACGATTACAATACTTTCTCTATACTTCGTATATACGAGAAAGTAAAAAAGGATATAAAAACATGTTTTTTTTTAAACATAATAGTAATAGTCTTAAATGTTTTTACAGATTTGTTGAGAATTTTTTTTAAAAATATAAACAGCTTGAGAAATTATTAGAAAATATTAACAATATGGTAATAAAAGGTAAAAGCGAAAGAAAAAAAAAAAAAAAAAAAAAAAAAACCGAGATGCATAGTAGATTCTAATTGGATACAAAAAGTGTTGAGGGTGGTGTTATCTTTTTTTTTGGAAAGAAAAGTTATTCCCCTTTAGGGGTAAAACGTGTACACAATAAGTGCGTCTACTATAGGCCTAGCAGAGACAAAATTGCAGATCAAGGTCAAATTTGGCATTCTTTAGTAGGGCAGTTTTGACACTTTTTGATGAAATAGTATTTTGTTTTCAATGAGGGCAAAGACCATACCGGTGCCGTAGGAAAAATAAGACATGAAAATATCTACCCATAATGTCATTTATACCTAATTATTTTAGTTTGCGTTTTATACTGTCTGCTGTCCGTCGAAATTGTATGTGTATTGACTGAGTCTTGATCTAAGTCTCGATTTAAAGATGTTATTGACAGCTTTGTCTGTATATTTAAATCCGTCATACTTAATCTTATTTCGTAAATACCAGACAAGCGATCTAAAGACGGCCGTCGCAATCAGTTTGTCGTCGTCATATGTTGCGACTACAGTCTTGTTGATTTTGTTAAATGTAATAGCTTTGTTTAAAGCAGGGGTCGGCAACCATTTGAAGCGGAAGAGCCAAAAGTTACAATTTTCAAAATTTCCCTGGTTTTAAAGAGCCACTAACATTTTTTTATTTCAAATATTTTATTTTTTTATTAAGATTATTAGTATTTGTGCAAGGAGCTGGAGAGCCGCATCTTGATATCAATAGCTCGCGAGCAGCAGGTTGCCGACCCCTGGCCTATCTACTAGTGAACTGTGTGGAAGGAAATTTCTTAAACACAAAAATAAAACAAAAACAAATAAGGTTTATCCACTAAAATCCAAGTCAAACATACATTTTAAAAATAATTTCTAAAGCTGATCAAATCTTTCGCCTTTTACTAAAGACCCCAATCCCTTACCCATGTCCCCATCCTTATGCACTACGCAGCTATCACCAAAGTCAAAAATGGGGCTGCGCCCTGTAGACTGCTAACCCGAAAATCTTGAGTTCGAATCCGGGTTCAACTAAGTAAAACTAAGTGAAACAGATGAACTCTACTTCATCTGCCCAATGCGTCTTGGGCACAAACGGTAAAAGATGATGTGGAAACTGAATAAAAATTGATGAATAAGATAGGTCCACACAAAAAAATAAATGTAGAACCCGGTGTTTTCAATTTCAACGGAGCAACGATTAGGGGATTTTCTTGGTATTAATAATAAAGATGGTTGATATAAGTAACTTCTAATTATTCGATTAACAACTACTAATTAATAGGTGTGGTAATTAACATTTGGTGATTAATCATCCAATGTTTAAAAAACATTTTTTGTAATTTAATGTTCTATAATTTATACTTACGTTTATATACTTGTTTTTGCTTTGAAATATATTATAGTTATTTCCATTTCCTTTTATCGTTTAATTTTATAATTACTTCCCTTTAAAGAAAAAAATGTATAAAAATTGGTGACATAATTCCTATAAAATGAAGGAGCATAAAAATGCGGTATCGATACCGCTAATAGGGTGCCTAGTTTGTGAGACATTTTGCATAGTCTGCTAAAAGGATAAACCTAAAATAAATAAGCTAGTTAGAAAGCTTAATAAGAAAAATGAAGATAATCCCAATAAAAACAGAGTTAGTCTCAATGTTTTATTATTTTAAGTAAATTTTTGAAAACTCACCTTTTAAACTCAATATGAGATTAACAAAAACAAGTAAAAAGTTGAAATAAAAATTATACGGCCGTAGCGGTCAATAACCGTTGCTAATAATGAAAGCATATATGATTGGAATCAAAATCGCGAACGACTACATTTGACTTTGATTTTTTTGTGCACGACAGGCTTAGAGCATGTGACGTCATATTTTATTTACTTGTGCAGCTAGATACATAATATGGTAATTATTATGCGAGTCTTCAGTAAACATGCAGATTTTTTTCTTCTTGCGTTTAATAGATTTCCTTCCACACAGTTCACTACCTTCGAGCCAGGAGCTAGCTGTGTGGATAGGTTGCATGTTAAAATATACATGTAATACATAGTATTGCATACACAATTTTACTTTGTCATTTTCTAGATTTTCCCTTTGTTTTCTTGGTTTCATTTTTCCGTGTTCTTCTGATTTCTTGTTTTCATTTCCATTTTCTTGGTTCCTTTGATATAACATCGAGTACACGACAAAACTTGATCGCTTCTCGTACTTTGCAGTGCTTCTTGCGCGTAGTACAATCTTGGCTGAGCAGTTCTTGATTCTTAGTTGGTAGTCGTAAATTAAGTGTCAATGAGGGGTTCCGGTATTGGGATGTTGAGTTTGGTGTCTTGTCGTTGATGATAGAGTTGATCGAGTGGTGTAGAGGGTAGTTGAAGTAGTGTCCGTGTGTTGAAATGTCGTTTTTCCTAGGTTGCTTTGGTTTATAGTTCATTGTAGTTTGAGAGAGATTGAAGTTGTATCGTAGGGTATTCTTGCGGGTGCCCAGTCAAAACGGCCCCGTTAATATGACCCCGTCAAATCGACCCCGACAAAACAACCCAGTCAAAATAGTTCCGTCCAAAGGGCCCCGACTAATTGGCTCCCGTCAAATGGGCTCCTGTTATATTGACTCGCGACATATAGGCTCCCGACAAATGAGCTCCCGACATTTAGGCTCCCGACAAAATGACTCCCGACATATTGGCTCCAGACAAATGAATGACATGACCACTATTGGCATAAAAGTAACCATTTTGTCCTACCTCCACTACTACTATAGCCTCTTTTTAATGCCTGAATGAAATTGTTTTTCATGAACCAACATCAATTTACAAACAAATCAAGCCCTTAACAGCTAAAATCTTCTAATTCTAAAATTTTGATAATGTTTAATTTACAACTGTAAAGATCTGTTGCATAAAAGCGAGCACAGAAGTGTAAATGTATGATATACATGATGTTAACAGGATAATGACATTTTGTTTTTATAACCTACAAGCATACTGGAGGTAGGAAGGTATAGTGTGGATCCTTCTCCCCACACACTGAGATGGAACAGCCTATAACCGACTCATTTATGGAAGTCATAGATAAATTACCCTTAAATTAAAACATACTATATTTTATAATAGAAATGCCTACACTAATATAAAAATAAGGCCTGCCGAACAAGAGATGCATACGCTGTATTACTTATTAGTGTTAGATAAGCTAACTCTAAGGAATATTGATGAAGGGGTCCCACTGGCTTGCTGTGTAGGGCAATGTAAATACATAGTGCAATTACAATACTTTCGAAGAAAAAAAAACTAGCTGTCAAAATGTTCCTGAAAGTTACATGGATAAACAGAAATAACAAAAAAGAAACGTGGTGGGGCGGGGAGGTGTGGGTTGGTTGGGTAAGGCAGGCCAGGCAGCGCAATCATTGTTGCGTGACTGCTAGATGGGGAAATAAGTCTTCCAATTTTACATGATACAGTATTAGGGGTATCCAGCATTGGTGACAAGGGGGGGGGGGGGGGGAAATCTCGTATGCATTGCTTTTTTTTTTGGGGGGGGGGGGGTCGATACAAGCATGAAGTACAGGTATTTAATACTGTATGACAGTGTAAAAAAGGCAATTACAAAAAAATTCAAATAAAATTCCCTAACAGCCACAATATGCTTAAGAGTTACATGAATACACTAGATTTAAGGGGAAGAACATTGATGAGGCGGGGAGGTGGAGGTGAAGGTAAAGGTTGGTTGGGTAAAATGGGCCAGGCAGCGAGATCATTGTTGCGTGACATGAATGCTGAGGGTGAGGGGCGGGTCGCGTTTGTTGACGGGGCACTGAGTGTGTGAGTTTAAGGCGAGCCAGGCGTTAGAGACTGTGTTGTGTGTGAACTGACTACTGGGGTGTTACTATTTATAGTTTGTGTGTTGATGTGCTATATTTGTCCAGTCGTCTGCTAAAAATTAAATCTAAAATCTGTCCCGTAAACTGTGAATTTTCGAATTTGGCTCTGTTTCTACTAGTCCAAATCTTTATACTCTTCTAGGTTGTTGTTGTGTCCCTTACATGTCCCCTGCTTGTGTGTGTGTTGTGTGCTGGAACGACAGGTGCCCTCACTTTGGTTGTATCCCTTGGTTGAGTGTGTCTATAAATGGCTACAGTCCTTGCTTTGTCTTCTAAATCTGTCCTGTCTTTTTGCTTAGGTAGTTTGTTTAGCGTTATGGCTATATCGACATTGTATGTGTCTTTTTTACTGATTATTTTGGTCCTAAGGTTGTTTTTCATTATCTGTGAAGTAGGGCAGGGGTCGGCAACCTTTTGAGATGGAAGAGCCAAAAGTGACAATTTTTAAAATTTCCCATTTTTTAAAGAGCCGCCAACATTTTTTTTTCAATCTTATGATCTTTATTTAAGTTTTGGTATATATATATATATATATATATATATATATATATATATATATATATATATATATATATATATATATATATATATATTAATGTATATGTGTTTGTGTGTTTGTTTTTCTTGTATGCATTACTAAGGGCTCGTCCATAAATGACGTCACACTCGTATGGGGGAGGGGGGTGGTCCGTAAATTTGTGACGGTGTGTGACGAGGGGGAGGGGGGGGGGGTTAGATGGTGCAACGTCACACTTTTGGATTATAAAAAAGCAATTTTAGAAAACGAATTATGTGGTTATTTCGCGTTTTAAAAAACGGTTTTAATAAATTGTAATATGAATTGATTAAAATACTCTATTTTGACAGAGTTCAGACAAGATTTTGGAAAAATATCGATATTTTAAGAAAAATTCAACTGCAATTTTGAAGGGGGGGGGGGGGGTGTAGGCTGAGGTGTGACATAATTTTAGGGGGGGT